>NC_024326.1:15157991-15166775 GCF_000523025.1 Cynoglossus semilaevis
GGTCATGTTCTCACCGGGAAAGACAGAACTCCAGCGTCTTCTTCAGGTGCTCCCTCAGGTCCTCCTGTGGGTTCTCAGGCTGGACTTCACTTCCTGTTCACACACAGACGACCAATCCCGTTAGAGCACTTCAACATTCAGTCATGATGTCACCGCACTGTCGGCTAACCTGTTACCTAGCTAGCTGCTACAATGCTAACGTCTGATCATTACATCTAGGTTTTAACACTGAAACAACACAGAGAAGAGAGAGAGACAGACAGAGAGACAGACAGAGAGAGAGACAGACAGAGAGACAGACAGAGAGAGAGACAGACAGAGAGACAGACAGACACAGACAGACCTGTGTGTCCGGGCTGCACAGACTCAGGGTACTCTGTAAAGACCGGCTCGCCACACTCCAGGTTGACCGGGGTCACGGGGGTCACAGGGGTCACGGGGGCCGGCATCACTGGCACTGGCGGCGGCTCATCTGGGTCCGTCAGCAGAGGCTCCTTATTGGCCTGGTCCTCAGAGGCTTCATAGTCTGAGACACAAACGGTAGCGCCGTTAGCTAGCCCGTCAGTGTCGTCGCTGCTTCTGACTGGTCCCGTTAGCTAGCCCGTCAGTGTCGTCGCTGCTTCTGACTGGTCCCGTTAGCTAGCCCTTCAGTGTCGTCGCTGCTTCTGACTGGTACCGTTAGCTAGCCCGTCAGTGTCGTCGCTGCTTCTGACTGGTCCCGTTAGCTAGCCCTTCAGTGTCGTCGCTGCTTCTGACTGGTCCCGTTAGCTAGCCCTTCAGTGTCGTCGCTGCTTCTGACTGGTCCCGTTAGCTAGCCCTTCAGTGTCGTCGCTGCTTCCGCCTGGTCCCGTCACTTCGCCCGTCAGTGTCGTCGCTGCTTCTGACTGGGACCGTTAGCTAGCCCTTCAGTGTCGTCGCTGCTTCTGACTGGTCCCGTTAGCTAGCCCTTCAGTGTCGTCGCTGCTTCCGCCTGGTCCCGTCACTTCGCCCGTCAGTGTCGTCGCTGCTTCTGACTGGTCCCGTTAGCTAGCCCTTCAGTGTCGTCGCTGCTTCCGCCTGGTCCCGTCACTTCGCCCGTCAGTGTCGTCGCTGCTTCTGACTGGGACCGTTAGCTAGCCCTTCAGTGTCGTCGCTGCTTCCGCCTGGTCCCGTCACTTCGCCCGTCAGTGTCGTCGCTGCTTCTGACTGGGACCGTTAGCTAGCCCTTCAGTGTCGTCGCTGAGTCCCTGCAGCAGGTGCTAAGAGTTTCTCTGCACCGTCTGTGTTTGTTACTTCTACTCAGCGACTCTGTTGTTTTGAGATTTCTCTGGTCGGCTTTGATGATCAAAGCTCTGCGTAACTGTCCCTTCAAGACACTGGTTTGTCGGATGAAACTGATGTAGTACCGTCTCTAACCAGTAGGAGGTACTACTTCAGTCCAGGTGTAAATAACTGACCAGCTGTCTCTGGCTTTGATGTTCACTCCCGACTCTGGAACTGTCAAGAACCTCGTGATCAAATATCAGAGTGAGCCAATCACGCTGCTTCTGACTGGGACCGTCCTTCTCTCTCTCTCTCTCAATGCCTTCATTCCCTCAACCTCCTCCAGGGGCACGCCCCCCACTTTAGGCACCAAGAGCTCGTAATAAAAGTTAAATGGAGGTTTTCTTTTTTCTTTTTGTAAACTGTACCAGAGAAAACCGCGAACCCCGAGTTGTTCCACACAACAACACCCACTCTCACCTTCTGGGCCGGGGTCGGCCGAACTGTCGCAGGTGTCCTTCCATGGCTGCGGGGCAGCAGTGGGGGTGTCAGCGCTCCCAGTGGGGTCCAGGTTAAACACGTGGTTGGCCCATGCCTTGGCATTGGGGTTGAGGTCTGAAACCTTGACTGATTCCTGGAGAAGAAGGAGAAGGAGAAGGAGAAGAAGAAGAAGAAGAAGAAGAAAAGAAGAAGAAAAAGAAAAGAAGAAGAAAAGAAGAAGAAGAAGAAAAAGACAAGAAGAAGAAAAAGAGGAGGAAGAAGAAAAAGAAAAGAAGAAGAAAAAGAGGAGAAAGAAGAAAAAGAAAAGAAGAAGAAAAAGAGGAGAAAGAAGAAAAAGAAAAGAAGAAGAAAAAGAGGAGAAAGAAGAAAAAGAAAAGAAGAAGAAGAAGAAAAAGACAAGAAGAAGAAAAAGAGGAGGAAGAAGAAAAAGAAAAGAAGAAGAAAAAGAGGAGGAAGAAGAAAAAGAAAAGAAGAAGAAAAGAAGAAGAAGAGGAAGAAGAAGAAAAAGAAGAAGAAGAAAAGAAGAAGAAAAAGAAAAGAAGAAGAAAAAGAGGAGAAAGAAGAAAAAGAAAAGAAGAAGAAAAAGAGGAGGAAGAAGAAAAAGAAAAGAAGAAGAAAAAGAGGAGAAAGAAGAAAAAGAAAAGAAGAAGAAGAAGAAGAGGAAGAAGAAGAAAAAGAAGAAGAAGAAGAACCGAGGTCAGAGCCAATCAACTGTCACTCAGAGACCTGGAGACCTCCAGGTCAATTCAAGCACCTTTGGTTTATTGCCTCAGTCACCAGGGTCCTGACTGTGTGTGTGTGATTGTCCAGGTCTTAGCAGCTAAGTGGCTAACGCTCCTGACTCGGCACAAAGCTGGTGTTCCTTTGGAAACGTTTGAGAGCTGACCTCTGACCCCTGACCTCTGACGCTCTCTGTTTTCAACAAGGAAGAAAATAATCAATAGACTGACTCCAGGCTCATGAGCCGAGGAAGGAAAACAGGTCATGGTTATGACCCTACATGAGCTGTGTGTGCGTGTGCGTGCGCGTGTGTGTGTGTGTGTGTGTTCCGTCAGATAATAAGTGTGGAAATCAACTCCAGGTGAATCAGGGCAGGACTGTGTGGAATGAAGCTTTCTTGTCTAATTGTCCATAATTAGGTCAGTGTCAACTCCGCTGCTCCACCGTCTCAGCTGAGTGACTTCACACCCCCGGTCCTCCAGGTCAGCTTTGTTTACAGCTGCCTGGTAAATGTCCGACCTCCGCACAGCAGGCACGGCTAATGGAGCGCTGATGACACAGATTCTACAGCTCACTGTTGAACGCTTCAACGCATCGACAACACATTGGTGAAAAGTTCCAAACAGTTCTGAGGTACCGTCATTTTCACAGAGTGTGTGGCTAACCGTTAGCTGTTGATGAGCCACGCGGTTAGATTTACAATTTACATTTTTTATTCATCTGTGAAAGTTCTTTAGTCTTAGCTCATTTTCTAACTGTAATTTTAGCCTCTTTAGCTAGCACCAGGCTAACCTCTAGCATCTCTGTGGCCACAGACACACACTTCAGGTATCAACCACACACCCTGGTGGACAGAAGACTTCAACCCATGACATGAAGACACCTGGAGACATTTTCCTCCAGGACGAGGAGTTCAAAGCCACACTCACCGAATGAGAGTTTTCTTTTGCCTCTTGCACTTGCTGCACCTGTGGTTCAGCGACGACTTTTGTGTCCTGGTCAGAAGTCATGAGCCGTCTGCGTCTAGGCTCCTCAGGGAGAAGTCTCTGCGTCACCAGGTAAGCTGCCGGGGAAAACCACAACAAATAAATAAAAAAAAAAATTTTAAAAATGAAACGGTTTCATTTCATTTTTAAGTCCTAAATGATGATGTTTTGAGTCACCGCACGCTGGAGAACATGTGTGGTATAAACAAAAAAGACAAACAAATCAATCACTGATGGAGTCCAATCAAAGGCTGCAGGTTTGACATCAACACAGCTTAGATCCAGGTGAGATGTTGAGCACCTCCTCCAGGTGCCAAGAACATTGAGGACATCCAACGCATCATTAGTTCACCATCCGTCTGGTACTGACCTGGAGCGCACCACGAGGGCCGAGAGCCAAGGCTTTGGCCACCACTACCTGATTTTACATCAACATCCTCAACTTTAACAATCTTTGAAATGTTTGGCTGTATTCACCCTCTGTGTGTGTGTGTGTGTGTGTGTGTGTGTGTGTGTGTAGAAACACCTCACTTCCTGTCCTGCCGCGGCCCTTTGTAAAGCACTGATAATCTGGACCACAACAATCAGACGTCTGTTTCTGACAGAGGCCCAGTGTTAGCATACAGTGGCCGACCTTTGAACCACATACTCACTCACACGCTGTTCTCAAACTCTGGTTCCAGGACCAGTGGTGGCATTTGTATTTTTTATTTTTTTCTAGAACCACAGGAGGCTCGTGTTGGTTCTAAAACTGGTTTGGGTTTGAAATATTTTTAGCAGCATTTTGAATAAATTCCTGGTGTGTAACAGTGGAGGACGGAGGGGGGGGTTCTGTGGGGGGGGCTTCAAGACACCAGTTTAATCAAAAATTAAAAATCAATTAATTAGTTCCAGCCCTGCAGAAATTCACCATTAATTCATTCAATTACCCCCCGATGTAAACACGAAAAACACAGATATAAACAAATATATTAATAACATTAAATAATAATATTTATGAAAACATTTTATGTTATTGTTTTCCCGGAGAGGGACAGTGAGGGAGACAGCGCCACACAGTGTTGAGTGGAAAAATGGAGCTCGTACCACAAGGAAAATCCAGCAAAAGTTACTTAGTCGTAACTTGGAAAACTCGTATTTCAGGGAGTTCTTAATCTGAAGCCCGACTGTATACGACTTCGTTAACTTTAAGTTTCTTAACGAACAGTTTTAGATCTCAGTTTAAACTCTTTCAGGGGTTCAAGGTCGCCCCAAACCCCCAGAACCAGCCGACTCTTTTAGACCATATTTACTGGTCGGGAACCGTGACTCCACCAGGAACTGTTTCACCGTCCAACCATGGAACTCTTCACCAAGAAACAACTCTAGGGGGCAGTAGGTCACGGGAGAACTGTGATTGGAAAAGTGACAAGATGATGGAAACGTACAGTCGAGACACGCACATGATCAGAGGCTCCAACAGTTCCAGGTACTCGTGCTGTGCCTCCAGGCCTGAACCTTGACAACATGTGACTGACTTGAACCGTCAAACGTTTGTTTTGTGCCTCACGCCGACCTAGCCTACTCCACTCCGACTTTTGGAACCACTTCACCGCAATCACTGCAACTTCGGCTGAAGACGCAATGCAGGAAACACGAGAGAGTTATAGTAACGATCAATCAATAAACCGCGATATTTGACCACAGCCGTGTTCGTCAGCGTGTTCTCAGTTCTGCAGATTCACACCAACATCAACAACCGTCTCCCAGTTCACCTGCCAGTGTTTGCGTCACCTTTTCGCCGAGCCTGGCTCCACACAAGCCTCAGCTGGATGTAGGCGTGTGACCGCTGCCCTGTCTCTGTGTGTGTATGTGTGTATGTGTGTGTGCGTGTGTGTGTGTGATGTCTCCACTCACCTGTCACTTTTCTATGCGGACCGATGCAAACACTGTGGCGGCGGATGGTGGCGCTGGACTCGGGCCTCCAGTCAACGGGCTTCCAGCCTGTAAATACGCAGCGGTGTGACTTAGCAGCAGAGCCAGCGACAACCGGCTCAAACCTGACCGCAGCGAGGCTTCAGGTGTCCCGTGAGTGACGCTTCGCCTGGTGCTGAAACCCGGACACAACTTTTCCTTCCAGGAACACTTAAACCAATGAAGGGAAATAAAAATAATTGCAGAATGAATGTCAATATCAAACCGCTCCCTCCGACCAGCACAGACTCAGCTATGTTGCTAACTAGCACTAGTTTTGGCGCAGCCGTGTTCGATTAATGTGGCGCCTCGTTTTCCTAAAGCGTCGGTGAGCGGGGCTTCCGTCCGCCGAGAGATGCTCCAACAAGCGGAAAAACAAATGAGAACGCGGGGAGTGACGGCTCGTCTACCCCAAAGGTCCGAAACCAACAAACGTTTTTAGCTCCAAGAACGACAGAAGAGACACAGAGAAGAAGTGGAAGAAGAAGAAGAAGAAACTGTTTCCTTTCCCTGTCGTGTGCAGCACAAAGATCGTCGACGCGGACGATGAGGCTGCTGAAAACAGAATTTAAACGTTCTGTAAATAAAGTAAAAATAAAATCTAAAGATTGTGAAAATGGTGACTCCTGAGACAGAACTTCCACATTTCAACGGATTAAATGACAATAATTACGTTATAAGTTAGACGTTTACTTCCATTCAAAACAATAATAGAATAGTTGTCCATTTTATATAATGAGACGTACAAAACGACAGTCCTGTAAAATATGAAATAATTCTGATATAAGAAGTCACACTAAATATGAATATTAAATATGAACTATTCTCAATTTGTTTATGTGACAAAAACAGTTGATTAATGTAGAGTAGACCAGTATTGAGCTGAGAGATGGTGAATACATGGACAACGGGAATTATGTAAAATGCCATTTTTCAGTAATCAACCGTTATTAAAGTCGTCATTCAGATAAAAATAATAAATAAATAAATGCAAGAATAAAATATAAAACAAATCGTGACATTACACCTTTAAAAATTCAATGGGATTCTCTGTTTCATCATCGTTGACATGATAAATGACGTCAGTGCAGGACAGGAACACTGTGGCTGAAGTCGGACTGGTTTCCGGATCAGAGTGAGACATCTTCATGTGGATCCGGTCTTTGCTGTTGCTGCTCTGAAGCTGTCACACACAGCCCCTCCCCCTCCCTCACGCTCACAGTTGGTCGTCCTGATTGGTCCAGCCCAGGTAAGTGTGCGCACGCGGAGCCACTCGTGATCAGTCGTCTGTGGGCGTGGCCAAAACACTTCTTCGTTTGCTGATTGGCTGTTATCACCACGAATAACAACAAACATGGAGTATAAAAATTGTTTTTCTTCACTGTTTTCTCACTGTTTTGAGTGAATTCTAAAGTGAATTCTAATTCAAAGCTTGGTTTTCAGCCCATGATCAAAGACAGGATACATTTATGAACTGTGCGACGGTTCAGAATGAAACATTATCTGCGATAGAATTTAACATTAGTGCGGTATCTTTCTCAAATTAGCACAATATAAATAAACCCAACAATTCAATAGTCAAGCCAGCCATCCGGAGCTTTTTATATAATATATATTACAACATTTATTAGAATTATTTATTTGATTGGTTCACCACCGTCCCTAACTTTCTACAACCAAACTACGTTTCTTTACAAACAGAAATAGGCGGTAGAAAAAATAACCGCGTTATTTTATCGTTTTAATTATTATAATCTAATTATGTCATATAATCCTATACATATTCTTAACAATATAGTGTTTTTATTTTATTTTTTTTTCGGAAGAATGGTACAATAGTATGCGTAATATCCGGCCGTGGCGGAAGTGGAGGTTCTCTTTTCTCGTGGTGTCAGCGGACCTCAACGTGTCCGGACAAAATGGCACTTTATAATTTTAAGAAGATTATGGTGGTACCCACCGCCAAGGTGAGTGTGAATTTACAGTTGTTGTTGATTTTGTGAACGCGGTTTACTTTAAGCCGTTTCTGATTTTGTTTAAGTGAAACTACAGTCGAGAAACACGGTGGCAAAAAAAAAACACGTGTTGTGCTGCTGCAGAGGAAGAAGGGCCGCTCTCCCTTTAATCAAAGTTTTATCCAGTCAAACGTCCGTATAAATAGTGTCCCAGAGCGGCAACACTCTGGACCCAGTTCTAAATCTACAGTTATCTCAATATGGTTCCGGTTAAAACGCTGAATTTACTGTTCAATTTTATTCTGACCTAAATTAGTTTGTACAAGATACCTGTTTGTTTTTGTTTTTCAATAAATTCAATTATTTTGATTGGGAAAAAAGGCCGGAAGTTCTGTTGGACTGAACTGAACTGGTTAGAAGTTGTCAGTAGTAGAACCATGTCAGTAATGTATGAGTCTCTTCCGTCCATAAAAGTCAGACCTTAATGTCCTGCTGTACCTAAACGTCAGTGTCTTCAAACTCTCCTGGTCAAAGTGTGTGTCTGCGCTCCCTGCAGGAATTCATCGACATCACTTTGTCCAAGACACAAAGGAAGACGCCCACGGTGATACACAAACATTACCAGATTCATCGCATCCGACACTTCTACATGCGAAAGGTGAAGTTCACGCAGCAGAACTACCACGACCGCCTCACGCAGATCCTCGCCGACTTCCCCAAACTTGACGTGAGTCTGAAAATACATCCATACTGACTGACTTATTATCAGGAATGTTTTTTCTTTTTGTCTGACAACGCCGTTTGTTTTTGCCTCCTCAGGACATCCATCCGTTTTACGCTGACCTGATGAATGTTTTGTACGATAAAGATCACTACAAGCTAGCCCTGGGTCAGATAAACATTGCCAAGAATCTGATTGACAAGTAAGACCGTCTCACCTTTTCTGTGATTTAAGTTGACAGAGAAACAGTAGCTGCTGGTCCACCGCTGCCTCCTGTGGTCAGTGCGTATCACTACAGTCAGCCTAAAGTAAAGAATCTCAAACTAAAGTGACAAACTAACAGCTGTGGACTTGGTGACGGAGGCGTCAGTGGACCAACAGTGCTGTCTCACAGTAGTCCAGGCAGGGACCAGGTCGCTGCTGGTTGTTGTTGTTACCAGGTGTACTGGTACAGTTGTGTGTTAACTGTGTTTCCTCCGACTCCGCAGCGTTGCTAAAGACTACGTGCGTCTGATGAAATACGGAGACTCTCTGTATCGGTGTAAACAGCTGAAGAGAGCGGCTCTTGGTCGCATGTGCACCATCCTGAAGAGGCAGAAGTCCAGTCTGGAGTATCTGGAGCAAGGTGAGGCCACCTACAGGCCACAACCGACGTAGCACGTCTGCAATTAGAGTCGGGCTGCGTGTTGGCGACATGATACGTATC
>NC_024326.1:15167092-15170465 GCF_000523025.1 Cynoglossus semilaevis
ACTGATCAATGACTGAGGACATTGATCTGGGATCAGGAGACACTTCAGAGTAGTTGATGTAGTCTTACAGTAAGTCCATGTGTGTGTCTCTGCTCGTCTGTCCAACAGTGCGTCAGCATCTGTCCCGTCTGCCCACCATCGACCCAAACACCAGGACTCTGCTGCTCTGTGGTTACCCCAACGTAGGAAAGTCCAGCTTCATCAACAAGGTAAACGACAACATGGACACGTGGGTGAGGAGGAGGTGGTATGTTTTTAGCGTGTACTTGTTTGGAGTATTCTCTGAGAATATCGTAGTAAAATAAAACACACACATATTTGAATGATGGATGTGTTTCACCGCTGACGTTCCCGTTTCTGCGTCAGGTGACCAGAGCTGATGTGGACGTGCAGCCGTACGCCTTCACCACCAAGTCTCTGTTTGTGGGTCACATGGACTACAGATACCTGCGCTGGCAGGTAACACCCCCCCCCCCCATCTCCTCTATTAAGGAGAGACAAATGTCCTCAGAGCAGACGTCCTGAACCTGCGGTCTCTGTGTTCAGGTGGTGGACACCCCGGGGATCCTGGACCACCCCCTGGAGGAGAGGAACACCATCGAGATGCAGGCCATCACGGCCCTGGCCCACCTGAGGGCCGCCGTCCTCTACGTCATGGACGTCTCGGAGCAGTGTGGTCACACGCTGCAGGAGCAGCTGGAGCTCTTCAACAACATCAGACCCCTCTTCTCCAACAAGGTCAGAGCAGCCGCAGCGCCAGCCCGTCTGGACCGGAACTCCCCGTTACTGCGGTGGGTTCTGACTCCACCGTTCTGACGTCCGTCTCCTCTCTGTCTCCGCAGCCTCTCATCATCGTGGCCAACAAAAGTGACGTGAAGAAGATCAGCGAGCTGTCGGAGGAAGGTCAGGTGAGGAACGTCCTCCAGGACCAGTGGACCACACCGGTCTGGGTCCCTGAGGAAAAAAAATCCAGAGAAAAACCTCAGCCTCACAGACATCAACAGAAAAGTTTCACAGTAAAAGTCTCTGTGGGACTGTGTCCTGGCAACAACGTACCACCGTACTATAGACACGATGTACTACTGCGATGTACTGCGATACTATAGACACGATGTACTGTGATGTACTGCGATACTATACACACGATGTACTGTGAGGTACTGCGATACTATAGACACGGCGATGTACTGTGATGTACTGCGATACTATAGACACGGCAATATAATAATGTACTTGTAGTAAAACTGTCGGCAGTATCACCAAATATTGTGATATTTCAGTGTATTTTTCACCGCCGTCTCTTCCTGACGTTTCGAGTCGTTCTTCTTCTGTGGTGGTCGGAGGCTTGACTTGTGTTGACTGCTGCTTCCGTGTTGTGCTCAGAAAATCTTCGCAGAGGTGAGCGCAGAGGGAGTCCCTGTGATCGAGACCAGCACCCTGACAGAGGAGGGGGTCATGCAGGTGAAAAACGAGGTGAGGAGTCCAGACTGTTGCTCCAGTCCTAACTCTCTGAAGAGACGTGTTTTTCTTTAAACATCTTCACTGGCGTCTCAGGCCTGCGACCGCCTCCTCGCACACCGCGTCGACGCCAAGATGAAGGGCAAGAAGGTCCACGACGTCCTGAACCGGCTGCACCTGGCCATGCCCAACAAGAGAGACCAGAAGGTGAGCGGTGTCGGGGTCTTCAGGACGGGATCTGAGTGATCCGACCGCAGTCGGCTGATTTGGTTTTCACTCTGCTTGTTCTCCAGGAGAGGCCGCCGTTCATCCCAGAGGGAGCGCTGACTCGCAGGAGGGCCATGGAGGTGGACACCCCCAAACGCAAACTGGTACGTCTGGGGGTCTGGGGCCAGGACAGTAGAGTCCCAGGAATCAAACCTCTTTTTAGCATTGCCCTTCGTGGTATCATCGCCTGACACTTTTAGCTGCTGTTGCTAATTTCACCGTTAGCATTTCCACCTGTCTGATGGTTAGCTGTGTCGCTGTCGTCGTTTGATTCAAAGTGAATTTTCTTGCTTCAGGAGCGAGACCTGGAGATGGAGCTGGGAGACGACTACATCCTGGACCTGCAGAGTACGACGGTTTCCTTCTTCGTTCTCCTCTTCGTTCTGCTCTTCTCAAACTCAGTCATGATCAGTTCACGCTCATTTCCGGTCTTTCAGAAAGTGTTTGTTCCGTTTTGAGCTCATATCAAGTGTGTGTTTGCAGAGTACTGGGACCTGATGAACGAGGACGAGAAGAGCGATAAGATCCCCGAAGTCTGGCAGGGCCACAACATCGCAGACTACATCGACCCCAGCATCATGAGGGTGAGTCGTGGTCGATGAGACCGCCGGCTGCTTCAGTTAGTCACTGTTTAGGGCTAACCGTTAGACAACGACGACTGAATACTTGCTAACTTTAAGGGGCTAACCGTTAGACAACGACGACTGACTCGGAGCTGTGCTACAATACTTGCTAACTTTAAATGTCGTTAGGGGAACTTTTAGCAGTTAATGTCCTTTGATTGATAATATTTTGGCTAACATTTAGCAACTCCTAACCTTCATTGTTGTTGTGTTCCTTTCTTTTTACTACGTTTGAAGTTTTTCCAGTGGTTTTTATATAATGATAAAAAGCTAACTTTGTTAGTCAATGGGTAAATTGACTTCCATCTTCGCTAACCTTTAGCTTTCACTTGTGCTAAGAGTTAGCTTTCGTCTTGGCTAAAGGAAAAGATAAAAGACAAAACGTTGGACGTTACCTTTTACCGTGAGCTGATCTGAAATGTGATTGGTCAAACAGAAACTGGAGGAGCTGGAGAAGGAGGAGGAGCTGAAGGAGCGAGCCGGGGAGTACGACTCTGACGAGGAGAGCGAGGATGAGGAGATGCAGGAAATCCGCACTCTGGCCAAACAGATCCGTCAGAAGAAGCAGCTCATGGTCCTGGAGTCTAAGGAGAAGGACGTGCACGGCCCCCGAATGCCCCGCACCGCCACCAGGGTGGAGAGGAAGAAGCTGGAGAAGGAGATGAGCGACCTGGGTCTGGACATGAACGACAAGGAGGAGGTGATTACCAACAGTTAACTAGACGGTAGCTTAGAGTTAGCTAATGGAACACACAGTTGTCAGAAATGTAGAAAGACTGACATAAAAGTTTAAAGTTAGTTGGGAATAAAAGCAACGCCAACAACCGAATGTTAGCTCGAAGGTCATATTAAAGATAAAAGACAGCGCAACAAAAACAGAGAAGAAAATATGTTCCAAAATAAAGGTAGATTTAGCTAAATGTTTGCCAGGAATTTAGTCAAAGGATACACCTATATTTCAAGTTAATAGCAAAAACATACAACTAAAAAAACCAAACCCATTGTTTAAAATATCAAAAGTTTCA
>NC_024326.1:15170508-15177075 GCF_000523025.1 Cynoglossus semilaevis
TTAATCGTTAGCCAAAATGAAAGTATAAACTTTTAGAATGGTTCACTGTTTCTCTCATTCCAGATTCAATAATCTGTTCCTTTGTGAATGTTTTTTTTTTCCCCTCAGAGTCACTACGTTCAACAGGCCCGTCGTTCCCGCAGTGTAGCTAAGAAACGCAAACGCGAGGCCTCAGCTCCACCCACTTCCAAGACCCGCAGCCAGAGCGCTTCCCGTCCACCACGAGACCAGTCTGGATTACGAGACACAAAGGTGAGAGATGTGGTGACGAGTGTGGAAGACGTTGGTTTGTTGGAAAGTGAAAAATCAAATCCCTCGTGTAGTTTTTATTTCTGTGGAAACAACTCACAGGGATTTTTGTTTTTTTTTTTCCCTCAGATGGTGAAGAAGACAAAGAAAATGATGAAGTCATCACAGAAGGACATGAACCGTCAGGGCAGGAAGGGCGAGTCGGACCGACACGTGTACGACCTCAAACCCAAACATCTGCTGTCGGGGAAGAGGAAGTCGGGCACCAACGATCACAGATAAAAAAATAAATAAAAATCACCTTCGTGTTTGGACTGTTCACATCAGAACAACCGCCAAACTGCTCGCTAACGTGTGCTGATGGTCCGTTAGATCATCATTCATCAATCACTGTTTCATTGTCTGATAAAGTCTGGACAGGTCTGGACAGATGGTCCTGAACTGAACTGGTCACGAAATAAATCCTGAACCAAACACTGCTGCCATTGGTCTTTTCTTCAACTTCATCTACGTCTGTTTTTGTTATAAAGTAAAGACAAGACTAGAATTAAAGATGTTATATTATGTTAAATCAACGTTCATCAAAAGTATTGGATTTGATGATTTGAAAAAGAACATTGTTTTACCTGACTGGACTTAAATTCTGATTTCTATCGGATTATTTGGTACTGACTAAAAAAAATAAAATCTAAAAGAAATATATATTTGTTGGCGTTGTTGTGTGACGTAGATACAGGTTCACATATCACAGTGATGCAGTGACTGTGCTGAAACTGCATCAGCAGTTCAGCTCGTGCTGCAACATCCTTCTCCTACCGCTGCGTGGCGCTGTCTCCCTCATTGTCCCTCTTGGTTATTTTACCCATTTTATAACAATGATTTAAAATGTTTTCTTAATTATTAGTATTAATATC
This sequence comes from Cynoglossus semilaevis, assembly GCF_000523025.1. Classification (NCBI taxonomy): domain Eukaryota; kingdom Metazoa; phylum Chordata; class Actinopteri; order Pleuronectiformes; family Cynoglossidae; genus Cynoglossus; species Cynoglossus semilaevis. The sequence goes on from NC_024326.1 coordinate 15,171,672, forward strand.
AATACATATTGTTTTACCTGACTGGACTTAAATTCTGATTTCTATCGGATTATTTGGTACTGACTAAAAAAATAAAATCTAAAAGAAATATATATTTGTTGGCGTTGTTGTGTGTCACTGCTCTATGTTTCTGATGTTTAGATGGGTGGACTTTAATTAATTAATAGTACATTTCTCGGGGGCTGGGACGAATTAATTTATTTTTTTTACATTTAATTTCTCTTAATTTCGATTCTTTTCTAGTTTCTCAAAGCAGTAACGGGGGTGAGTCGATGAAGGGGCTCTAACACATAGCTTTAAGTTACGTAAACACATACACAGCATTAATGCTACAAAACACTATGTTCTACAATGAAACTGAATTTGTGCAGTCATGGATTGACAGCTTTCTGTTACATAAGTCAACTTACATGACAACCTGACTTGAAAAGGAAGTCCATCTTCTGCTGCCTCTTCCTCTTCTTTCGGTATTCCTAACAAAAAGAACAATGATAATGTTTAATAATATCAAAATCAGTGGATGGTTCTAGAAAACTATCAGTTACTATTAACTTCACTGGGCTAAGCATTAACTTTGTTTGCGACCTGGTTTTCTTATTATTAGATGACACGTCACAGAGCAAGACATAGTTTAGTTATTTACAGAGAATATTCTAGCTTCTAACTAGTTAAATAACCGTTTCATACTTTCGCTCGGTTCACTTTCAGCGGCAGGAAGTGACAGCAGCTCCGTGTTAGCAAGTAACTGTTTACTTTTCGAGTTGGGTTTAGTCAAATGGTTGTGATTGGCTGCCTGGCTGTCAATCAATCTTACTTGACCAATGAGTTTTAACGTCTAGAGGACTGAGGTGCGTTCCATTTCAGTACGCTGCTACACTGCCCGGGCGGGGCCCGTTTAACACGTTAAGAAAAAGTGTGGCGGGTTTAAATCACCTTGCTGAAAAAGTGTGGATGTGGGGACACCCACGCCCCCCCTCCACGGGTGAGACTCCCACGACTGGTACCCCAGAGCTTAGCAACATTTCAGCTAACAACCTTGTTTTAACGGCTCTCAATATAACTCGACAATAACTTTAATTAGACTTTTGGCTAAATCTTTTGGCTCTTTTCAACTTATTTAAGGACCACGTCCCCATCTTTCAGGTAGGTGTAGCTCTTTTCTCCGTCCGTCTCTTTGACGTGGTCGGACCGAGGGAGTTTAGTGACCGGCATCTCGGAACCTGTAGAATGTTGAGACAAAAGTAAAAAAAAAAAGAAAACTTCAGATTAATATTTATGTATAATACACAAAGCCACTTTATTTTTATTTTTTGGCTAACTATGACGGTGAATGTTTTTGACACCTGCTCATTGGATAAAAAGTTTTATGGGGACGCGCTGTCACAAATGAACTGCATTCTATCTTGGATAAAAAGTTTTATGGGGACGCGCTATCACAAATGAACTGCATTCTATAAGTTATTTTTTTATATTTATATATACCATTTGCTGTATTCACAGTTAAAATGAATGACATTTTTCAAGTTATTGATGGAAAATACTTTTAATCGATGACGTGATATAATACCGGATCACACAGCTCCTCGATACGGGGAAGAACGGCGCCCGTGATGGCGGTAAATCTGCCGAGGAACCGTTAACCATCGCATAAAATTAAAGTAAATACGTACACCTAGCAGGAAGTCCGTAATGCTTGTTTCCTGTCAAGCGATGTCCTTCAAAATAAAATTATCATATTCAGGTAGAGTCATAATATAATAAAGTGCGTGAAAGGTCACCTAGTGGAACCTTGAAATACTATAACAATAACATAGGCTATTAAATATGCATATTTTTTAAAAAAGGGTTAAGAAAAGTTTTCATTTTTAGGGTTTTAAACTTCATGACAAAATGTAAGTATTTCATCCATTGTTTACCAATTAACTATTTCTAAACCAGCTGCTTCTTGAGCTAGGTTTTGCCCGAGCAACCGCTAAATAATATATATAATATTTGTACACGGTTCGTGCATAACATCCTGTGTTATTGGTAAAAACAAAAGTCATTTGTAGAGACAAATGTCATGAGCCAGCGTCAGGAAGTAATACTGCATTCACAATGATACTTTATTCACAAGATCTCTACACCAATAGGACAAAATATCTTCCGTTGTTTTTATATTTTAGTTTCTGGACAGAGTGCTAGCGCCACAGTCTGGCGGTTACTGATAGCCAGTGAAACATGTTAAAGGACGAGCAGGACGTGGAGAATATTTGCTCAAAATACAATCTAAAACAAACAAACCACAGAACATTAGAACACGACTGTTCCGTCGACACCTTTTCATTTTAAATGTCATCCTCGTTGTTATGGTTTCATCAAATCTTATGGTCATTAACGTGTGAGAGTTGACATGGAGACTCACCGACGTCTACGTCGCCAACTTGATTCAACTGTCGTCAGCGGTTCACAAGGTCTCCGTGGGCTACGTTCTAAAAATAGAACTAGTCAACAAGAGGGTCGAAAACTGTACTGTTACTGGAGGCCCCAGAACTGGACGGAGCAGCAGAACGTTTCTTTTTAACTAGTATTACATTGTTGGAGAAGTCGGTGTCAAACAGGTCGCTCTTCGTATTACTGACGACCCTGAAGTACGCTCAGTTTCTAAAAGGTTGGTGACCCCTGGTCTAGGTCCCAACAGTTTAGGAAAATGAACAAAATCTCCTTCAGCGTCAACTAGCAGGTGAACTCTAAAGCCCCCTGGTGGCTGACTATGGTACAGCACACTATAGCAGCATTGTGACCATCTGTACCAATGTTTGCACAAAACTGTCTTTGCATTAATGAAACTCAGCGTGAGGTTCAATTCATTTGAGTATTTTTGAATATTTTTCCAAACTTGTAGAAATTCACCCAGAGCTGCCTGGCCTGAAGATTAAATGATGAATTTGGAATTGGAAAATGAAAGAATCTAAGGAGCAAATCTAGACTTAATGAAACCAGACAACTATAGAACTTTGATGGGATGAAGACTGCACTGAAGATGCCTCCAGTTCAGGCAACAACATCTGCACATATTTGTCAAAGTGTGAGTGAAGGAACCTCAGATCTTCTGAGGACCTCTGTCTTTTCTCAGACTGAATCTGAACAGCTCATTACATGTTTATCCCAAAATACATCTGACACAAGTGTCACTGCAATGACAGCCAGAACGATGACGAATCACTTTGAGGAAAGCCACCTACTGTTAGAATGCTAACATTACACCTAGGAAGGAAGAAAAACGTCACATCCACGGTATTTGGTTATATTTACACTTCAAGCTTTTGAAAATGTTATGTCTACTTTTATACTCTGTTCCATATAAAACACAGATTCCTTAGTGGCCAACAGGGGGAGCTAATAGGTTACACCACAGCATAAAGTTAAGTATCAGCACAAAGTGACAAAAACAGGACCAGAAACGTCCACACAGACAATGTCCAAGACCAACGCGTCCAGGTCTGTTTGTGAAAACTGTCAGAACACCTGGTTCTCTACTTCACCACGGACCACAGCAACAGTCCTACGTGGAACTGAACCCAGGACTGTCTCTTAAATCATTTTCAGCTTGGTTTGGACCAAAGCAAACAATAATTTTGGGTTTAAATATGACAATAAACAGGTTTGTCCAAAGTCTGGGTCTGGGGCCAGTGGTGGCTCTCTACTGCTAAAGTTTAAAGATATTTTTGGAAATATTTGCTATTCCTCTATTAGACCGCTGCAGTGGTGGGATTCAAGCCCTTGACGCAGAAAGTTGCAGGTTTAAATCCACCAGATTTCTGACTCCCAAGAGTGTCAGACCACAGTGTGGACCATGAGCTGAAGGGACCAAGAAAGTCGTCCTTCAGCAGCTGTTTCTGTTCCTGCTTAAACTCAATTCGACCCCTTGTTAACTTGGGACAGTCGGTAAAACAGAACCGGTAACAGAACTGAACCAAACTGAACAGACTGGGTGAGTGGGACATGTGATGATGACGTAACATACGGAGACGAGGTAAACACCGCCCTCCCCCCTGAAGGAAGCAGGAAGTTGAATGAGGAATCATCGAAGGACAAAAACAAATGAAGGCAAAGAGAAGAAGAATCTGAGAAAACTCCAGTTAGGACAGAGGAGCCAGGGGAGCAGAGAGGAGGAGCAGAAGGAGATCACAGCAGGAGGTGCTCCTTCCTACTGTGGTAGAACCTTCAGGATGGCGTTCACCTCCTCTGCCACGGCCGTCAGGGCAAACTCAAACTGATCCTGTGATGGAGGAAGAAAATGGAACAAAAATTAATTTGAATAAATTATTTTCAAGGTTCCTCTGTCGGAACCCTGTTCTGAGAAGGTCTGGAGTCTGACTGAAGACCTTCTGAGTCTGGATCTGCAGCAGGTTCACCTCACTGTCTATATAACTGCTGTTCATGTGGGTAAACACCTGGGTAGAGGGACCAAGGGGGGGCAGACCAGAAGACCATCGGCTCTGAGGAAACCAGGTTAAAGCTAGACCAGAATTATGAAGACCGTTTTTTCTCACCTTGGTCTGAACCATTCCAGGCCTCTGGTCTCGGAGGTGTTCCAGGGTGGCAGCGATATCAATCTCCTTGGCACCTATCATGTTCACACACAGACAACACACACATTCTTAGTCCAGTTATCACTGTTGTCCATCAACCTGTGGTTCCAGGACCTCAGAGAGACCACATCTTCAATTCAATAATAATCTGTTTGTCTACAAACCCAAAATATTTCAAGTCAGAGGAACCAGAAAAACTCAAACTACATTTGAGAAGATACTTTTTCAACGACTGACATTGAAGAGTGAGTTTGAATGAAGAGAAAACCCCCCACATGTATTGACTTGATCTCCATCTTTATTGTTCAGTGATTTCATGAAGACATTGACTTTGTTTCACGTCCATCTGACGTGAGGAAAAGAAAAAGAACCAATCAGCTCCTGACTGAAGATCATCACCATCATTACAGTTGAACCAAAGAAGAAAACTGTTGACACTGATGTAGAAAAACTGGACACAGCTTCTATGCTGATGATAGAGTTGTGTTTTTTAAAACCTCACTGATGAAGGAAGTTCTGCTGATTTCTCTGTTGAAGCTTCAGCTGCAGGAAAAGAAGGAAATGAACAAACACCAAACTCTGTTCAGGTTTTCATGTGGACAAAAGTCAGTTCAGGTGAAGAAACAAATGACCAGGAGCAGCCAGATCCTCCACCACTGCAGCTCCACCTCCACAAAGTCAACACATCAGGACTACAGGAAAGGAGCACACCTCAAAGAGCCCGCCCACCATCTTTGTTTTGATTGACAGCTGATGACAGCAATGAGAAAGTTCAAAGATTTAAAGCTGAAAAAACTCAAGTCTATCTGAGTTTACAGAACTCTGCTGTG
>NC_024326.1:15177460-15178905 GCF_000523025.1 Cynoglossus semilaevis
CTCATCACTGTTACTTTTCTGTTTCCCTCAGATAATAACAGATGACTGTGTGCTGTGTTTGGATCCAGTTTGATTTCCTGAGAATATTGTAAGAACTCAGCTCTGGTCTGTGGTTCTGGTCCCGGTGCCTTTGAGATCTCAGTCCAGGTGTCAGTCAGAAGGTCCTGTAGTCGACCTCTGACCTTTGACACGGCCTCTGTCACGTCCTCAAAGTGTCTCAGAGGACGGACGTTGATGCTGGATGAGTGTGGAGATGGTCTGAGTGCTGACAGTGAGGGACAGTTGAGGAGAAACTGGTTGTGATCCTGTGTGTGTGAGAGCTGCTTCAGTTCAGCCTCTTTCCGCTTCAGCTCAGTGATCTCCTGCTGCAGCTTCACCTCAACATCTCTGACCTCACGGACTTCTCTTTCCTGCGTGGATCTGATCTGCTGCTTCACATCAGAAGATCTTTTCTCCAGGAGACGGATCATCTCAGTGAAGATCTCCCCACTGTCCTCCACTGCTTTATCAGCAGAGACATTGACAGCCTCCACCTCCTGTTGAAGCTCCTTCAGATCTTTCTCTCTGTCCTGGACTCTCTGCTGGATTTCTTGTAGACTCAGCTCCACCTCTCTCTGTCTCTGTGTCCTCTCTGCTGCAGCTGTCACTGTGTCGTGACCCTTATGTTGATCCACAGAGCAGAGATAACAGATACACTGCTGATCGGTGCGACAGAACATCTTCATCACCTCATCATGAACAGAGCAGATGTTCTCCTGGAGGTTCTTGGAGGGCTCCACCAGCTTGTGTTTCTTTAATGGAGGTGATTGATAATGAGGCTGGAGGTGTTCTTCACAGTAAGAGGCCAAACAAACCAAACAGGACTTGACAGATTTCAGTTTCCTCCCAGTGCAGACATCACAGGCCACGTCTTCAGCTCCAGCATAGCAGTGATCAGCAGGAGCAGCTTGGAGTCTGGTCTTCTTCAGCTCCTCCACTAGATCTGTCAGAATAATGTTCTTCTCCAGGTCAGGCCTCCGTCTGAAGGTCTTTCTACACTGAGGACAGCTGTAGATGTACTTCTCTTTCTCTTTGTCCCAGTGGGCTTTAATACAGTCCATGCAGTAGTTGTGTCCACACTGTGTCGTCACTGGGTTCCTGAGTAGATCCAGACAGATGGAACAACATATTGTTTCTCTCTGAAAGTGACTTCTTCTCTGCGCCATCTCACCTGTTGACAGTGACTGAACAACTGTTCAACTTTAGAGCTGAAGAAACTGTAAAGTTTTCCAGTCTGACTCGTTTATGGAGGGGGAGGAGTTTAAAGACACGTACAGAGACTGGACTCTGATCACATTTATGTGATTATGAGTTTACTTGGCCTCAGTCCTGGTCACTGACTTTATAACATTCCTGTATCAGGAATATTCCATCATCCAGTCATGACACACTCAGGTGAGAAGACA
>NC_024326.1:15179005-15182379 GCF_000523025.1 Cynoglossus semilaevis
GTCACTGGTCTGAAAGTTACAGTCCAGTGAGACCGTCTGTCCTTCAGCAGCAGAGACGTCTCTTTGTAGCTGGTCCACTCTGTCCTGTCCTCTACACTCTGAACAAGAAGAAAACATCAGTGAAGAGCATTGATACAGGCTGTCAGAAGAGTCCAAAGAACAGCTGTGGAACATAGAGTCCAAGCTCAGTACCAGGTGGAACTGTTCTCTATCTTACCAAAGACAAGAGCAGCCAAACTCAGCCACAGCAGAAGTTCCATCTCTACAACCAGCTTCAACATTCAGTCTGACACAGCAGAACTTCTGATGTTGAACACAGTGAGCCGCCTTCTGGACAGTGTCTCCCTCTAGTGGAGGGCAGCAGCAGCAGGTGTTCTTGTACAGAGCTGTGGTGTTTCCTGTCACTGTGGGCCTCACAGCACAGTAGTAAACAGCAGAGTCTCTCACTGCAGCACTGTTGATCTGCAGCTCCACTTTTCTTTCTTCAGCTTTCACTGTAGCAGACAGTCCAGGGACTGAGGCTGACAGAGGTGCTCCTGTCCCTGAGACAGAGACCAGGAACTCTGGTGCTTTTCCTGGATCTTGTCGGTACCAGAAGAAATAGTCAGTGCCAGTTGGTTCCTTCTTGTCTTTGTAGGTCAGAGTGACAGAGCTGCCTTCTGAAGGGAACTGTTCAGCCTGGTCTAGAGTCAGGTCTTCACAGCTGACACCTGAAGGAGAAAATAATGAAGTCAAAGAAAGTCCACATCCAGATGTTCAGTTGAAATATGAGGCTCCCTCTAGTGGATGTGACATTTCGTAACATGGTACTACAGAATAGTAGTTTAGCAGTTTTAAAAACAAAGTGCTTCAAAATAATCAAAACAGATAACCACGTTGTCCGAGTATCATAAAAATCTTAGCAGTATCAAAGATAGACTATTCTGACAAAATAGGTTGTTTTTTTTTTTTTTACAAAACGGGTGAAAAAAAATCACAAGGAGTTCACAAGGTTGGCCACACAATCAATTCAAACGAGTAACGTTTAAAAACGTTAACCTACCAATCTAAACATAAGCCTGAATTTTATTTCACTGCATCTTCAGGATACAATCTGGTCCAACAGATGGCGCCCTGGAACACAGGCCCAGATCCTTGGTTATGAAGATGACTCCAGTTTCTTCGACTGTTCTGCTTTCGCTCAACTTATTGTCGAAGCCAAGTTTTTGTGAAGTACCAGGAAGTACAAATAAATGTTTTAATGGGAAAAAATACAAAGACTTACCACCAGGGGTCACTGTCACCATTTGTTGGAGTTTACATTGTTTTTCATGTCACCCCTCCTATTGTAATTGTTTTAATTTCATGTACTTGGTTAAATGAAAAACTCAAGACCTCTGATTTGCACAGCCACCAGGTGGCAGCACATGTAGAGCTTTAGGTCACAACCATCAAGAGAGCTCGGAGTAGTATTTTATAACATCTGGTCTTGGTCACGTGACCTGAGAACGTAACCATCTCTTCACACAGAGGAACCATGACGGACGCTTTCATCAGGAGAACATGGCTAGCTTTTATTAAAGGCTCATTCCACTAGAAACACAACACGTCTCCGACCAATCAGAATCCGTCCAATCCAAGACGTCATTCAGATGAATTCAAATTTAAAAAGAATAAAGTCAGAGAGGACGTGCAGCTCAGATCACGTGAACGCCGTCCTTCGAAGTTTCATCTTTGCTTTTTTGTTCAAAAACACAATCACAGAAAACACGTCTGCTTCACTAAGAAAGGTCAAAGGTCATCCACACTGCTTCCTCTCTTGAACGCCTGAGCAAGCCTTGGATTGGCTGACTGAAGCGAGCTGTGCTCTGATTGGCTCTGAAGTTTTCAGGGACTAAAAGAAGAGGGGGGAGCAGGAATACAACTGATCCTCCGTCAGTCACCAACTTTTCTAAAGGTTCTGGTTTTTTCTTTATCTGATCAAAAACCAGTGAAAATTTTGTGAAAATAAAAAGTGCAGATTTAAGCAGGAAAACGAAGATGAAGTGGCTGAAAAATAGAGGCGCTGTGAACAGGAAACAGTGTCAGGATACATGATTTCATAACAAGAGGAAACAGGAAGTCAAGGATACAGAAGAAGAAGAAGAAGAAGAAGAAGAAGAAGACGACACAGGACAGCAGCCACACAGCTGAGAGGACGGGAAGCTGAAAACCGCTACGACCAAATCACAATCACAGGTTTAGTCTTGAAGCTAACGCTGCTAACACACTACATGCCCCCCCCCACCCCCCGCCCCCCCCATCTTCCTCCCACCACTGCGTCAGTCCAGGTGTGGAGACACAGACCTGGTGTCAGCAGTAAAAGTCTGTTCCTTTGTCACCCTCCTCTGCTCAGCCAATCACAGCCTTGCGCCGCCCCCTCCTCAGTAAAGAATTAGATTAAGGGCCTGGAACCCCCTGTTTAACCTCACCCCCACGCTGTCCTTGCTCTGTCACAGCGCCACCTGCTGCAGCCTGTGGAGTGGAAACCCTAAAAGCTGGTGCTCCAACGAGGCCGCGTGGTTACAGACAAAGATCAAATGAAGACGTGGTGTGGGTCTACAACCAGGAGGTGGCACTGTTTCTTAAAGTTGTGATTTCATCGGGTTTAAGAGAAAAACCCGGCAGCAGCGCCCACATGTACACGCCATGGTTGAAGAAATCCTACACCCTCTGGTCCTCCAGGGGGCGTTAGTGCTCCACGGTTGGTGTTTCAGCCTCGTCTGGGGAGTCACACCTCCGCCCCACTCCACCACTCGTCACCACTTGCTTTTTCAGTTGGAGCAAGTCTTCCTCAAACTTCTGGTTGGATTTTTCTCCTCCATCCGTATTTCCAGGTGGTGCTGGTTTTGGTTGTTCAGACACAAAGCTCTGCCTCTGGTTCTGTTTCAGTGAGGCGGGTTCATGGTGCCGTGACCTCGCTGCTGCTTCTGTTTCTGCTGCAGGAGGAGCTGTTCCAGCGCCGACGGACCAGGCTGCATCATCGAGCTGGACCAGATGGACTGGAGGACAGAGAGGACAGCATTTTAGAGGACGTCAACTGTGACTAGGGGGCGCCAAACTGAAACTGTGTAAAGTGCAGTGACACCTTGAGGCTGTCGAGCAGAACGGTGGAGGACGAGTCCTCCATTGGAGACTCCTGATTGGTCCAGGAGCTACCACCGGGTCCTGTCTGGTGCCAGCTGGTCTCTGAGGCTGCGGTACAGGTCGCAGAGGGCAGGAAGTCCAGACCAAAGCCACTCACTGTGCCTGAACACAAAGATGGAGGTCAAGAGGTCACTAACAGTCTGACGGAACATCCACACACAGCTCTGGAGTCCACATAACACCACAGCCCTGACCCCCCCCCATGACCC
>NC_024326.1:15201952-15204132 GCF_000523025.1 Cynoglossus semilaevis
GGCACCGTCCCGTGGTTGTGGGTTGGGGGGGAGGACGGCAGACTACTGGGGTTGGAGGAGTGAGGGGATTGGCTGGCTGGGGTGGAGTGATCTGCCAATGAAAACGCAGCTTTAATTTCTTGTAATACGTTGAAGAGAAAATCTTTGTGTGTGTGTGTGTGTGTGTGTGTGTAAACAAACCAGAGCTCGCAGGAAGGGACGGGGACCAAGGGTTGCCTTCAAACAGGGAGTAGAGTGACGGCTCCTGGTGCATCATGGGAGTGTCAGGCTTCGAGCCGGGCGGCAGGTTCTTACCGTAGGCCTGGCTGAAGATGCTGTTCTGATGAAACTCCTGCAAACACAGCAGCTCCGGGTCAGAACAGAACAGACAGAAAACTCTGGCCTCTGCTGGACAAGCACTGGTACTGCAGCACTTTTCCTCCACTCGATGCAGGTTTGTCTTTGAACTAGCAGTTGTAAAAAGGCGGGCGTGCTGACCCTGAGCCTCGGGGGAGAACGAGCAGACACAAACCTCCAGGGCGGGGACCAGAACTGTGCCACTATACGCCTAGACCACTGGCTGAACTCCCACGATGTGGTGAGCAAATAACAAGTGATAAGACAAGTGTAGGTCTGACCTGCACAGGGAACCCAGACATTGGCAGGAGAGAAGACGATTGGCCCACGACCTCAGGTCCACTTTCCATCCTGGTCTGGGTGGACAACTGCTGAGACAAACACAGGCAGACAGGGTGAGGACAGGAAGACACACATCCTTTCACAATAAAAGAATGAATGAACAAGCTGGAGACATGACACACTGCAGATGGAGGAGTTAGCAGCTGGACCCTAATGCTCAGGGTCAGGGGTCAGGGGTCAGGACTAGGGTGAGGAAGGAGGAGCTACATACAAATATGTTTGGTCCAGGAGCAGAACTAAGAGGAGCAGCCAAGGCCTGGAAGAAATCAGGAGGCTTAGAAAAGACAAGCTCCTCCTCCTCCTCAAAGTCTGCTAGAGTTTTTAACAGGTCAGGAGGGAGTAGAGGCGAGCTCTTGTTGTCCTGGTGAGAGAGGAAGTCAGGGAGAGAAAGAGGAGGAGCAAAAGGAGGAGAAAAACAGAGAAGCAAGCGGTTAAGACCAAGGTGGAGAAAAAGAAAGTCCTGGAGAAAATCACAGAAACCTGGAAGTGGATCAAGGGATTAGAACCGACAACATTCAGAGAAGTGTGTTCAGTGACAGGCTTCATCCACGGGGCAATTAAACGGTTCAACTCTTGACTGAGTGGGAGGAGGAGGAGGAGGAGGAGGAGGAGGGTGAACAAACCACTGGTGGACAGGTGAGGAAGTGCAATAACCATCATTTCATTTCATTGACTGTTAGATTTCTAGTTGATATGTTTACATGTATGTTTACATGTTTGTTTACATGTTTGTTTACATGTTTGTTTACATGTTTGTTTACACAGCGTGTCCATAGATGTTTATATGTGTAAAACATTAAATCAGAAAACAACCAACACCACAACAATAATTACCGTATTTTCCCTACTACAAGGGCAACTTCAAAACCTGGAATTTTCTCAAACATCAACAGTTCGTCTTACGGCACCTGCTAACACTAATCTACGTCGACTAACTAACTACTAACAACTAACCTACTAATCCAACCCACTGTCCAGTCGTCCAGATTCAGGGGCAGTTTGCTGTCACTGCTGTTTGTATTTATCTGTGTTTTTCCTTATGTCTTGTTGTTGTTGTTGTCGTGTTGTTGTCCTGTTGTTGTTCTTGTTGTTGTCTTGTTGTCGTCGTCGTTGTTGTGGTGTTGTTGTTGTCTTGTTGTTGTTGTCTTGTCGTTGTTGTGGTGTTGTTGTGGTGTTGTCGTTGTTGTCGTCGTGTTGTTGTCTTGTCGTCGTTGTTGTGGTGTTGTTGTTGTCTTGTTGTTGTTGTCTTGTTGTTTCGTCTTGTTGTTGTTGTCGTGTTGTTGTTGTCTTGTTGTCTTGTTGTTGTTGTCTTATCGTTGTTGTGGTGTTGTTGTTGTGGTGTTGCTGTTGTGGTGTTGTTGTTGTCTTGTTGTTGTCGTGGTGTTGCTGTTGTGGTGTTGTTGTTGTCTTGTTGTTGTTGTCTTGTCGTTGTTGTGGTGTTGTTGTTGTCTTGTTGTTGTTGTCTTGTCGTTGTTGTGGTGTTGTTGTTGTCTTGTTGTTGT
>NC_024326.1:15204362-15210877 GCF_000523025.1 Cynoglossus semilaevis
GGGGGGGGGTGGGGGGGGGGGGGGGGGGGGGGGGGGGGGGGGGGGGGGGGGGGGGGTGGGGGTCAAACAGCTTCAGAGGATCCTGGGTAGACATGTAGAAGGCCTTCTGCTGCGGCGCCCCCTGTGGCTGCTGCTGCTGTTTGATGGCCATGTGCAGCGGGTTGTTCTTCTGCAGAGTCTGGGTCCAGTCCAGGTGCAGGAACTGGAACAGAGACGTACCACAGGTACACAGTACATGAACTGACCCTGTGACCCCTGACCCCCTGACCCTGTGGAGGTGAACACTGACCTGCTGCAGACCCTGTAGATGAGGTGGACTCTTCCCCAGCGCCACCTGCTGCACAGGTTTGGTCGGGGACTGCATCTGCAGCTGCACCGCCTGCTGGGAGGACGGCTGCTGACCCTGGGAGGGGCTCTGGTTGGACGGAGCCGACGAACCCGACCCCTGACCCGGACCGGGCCCTGGACCCGAGGGTCTCTGCTGGCTGTGTGGAATGTGGGACTGTTTTCCAGCTTGGACCTGGGTGTCGGCCTGGCTGTGGACCGGCTGGAGGAACGGTCCGGAGACGGACACCCCAGTGGAGAAGGTGAAGCCTGGGTTGACCTGGAGTCCTGGGAACGCCACTGGAGGAGGAATCACGTAGGCTGAGGGCGGGAAGCCTGCAGAGACAAACAGCCAATCAGAGGACATCTATGATGAAGTGTATGTGAACTGAAGGTGTACCAGCTGTGTGTGTGTGTGTGTGTGTGTGTGGTGACCTGGTCTGCTGGGCAGGGGGGGGAAGGCTCCAGGGTGGTGGATGGGGATGAACTGTGAGGAGCAGCCGCTCTGAGGAGGAGTCACCGACGTCTTCTTGCTCTCAGACCCCGGATTCTTCTTCAGCTCAGTCTGACCTTTGACCTGAAGCACAGCAAACAGTGACACCTGCTGGTCAGCTACCACTAACACCTCCCCCCCCCCCCCCCCCNNTCTACCTGTTTTCCCGCGTCGCCGCTCTTCTCCTGTGCGCTCTTCTTGGGCTCGCTCTTCCTCTTCCCGTCCCTCTTTGGTTCTCCTCTCCCCGACGCCACGGAACCTTTGGTGAAGTCCCGGCGCTCTTTGACGCCGTCTTTCTGATGGAGAGCGCGGGCGGGCTCTCTGGGTTTGATGTTCTCCTTGAACGTGACCACGGGTCTCTCGCTGCCTTCGGGCCACGAGCTGGGCGTCTTCCCGGCCGACAGAACTGACTTCAGGCCGGGGACCCCGCTGTCGTTGGGCGACTGGTCGCCGTTGGATGACTCCTGCAGCACCGGCGCCTCCTTTTCCTGCGACTCCTCAATGGGCTGCTCTGGAATGTGGGTGATGAAGAGGAGGAGGCCGTCCTGGCTGACGGTGCACTGGATCAGGCTGCGGACGGACGAGAGTCCAGGGTCAGAACTGAGCACATGACAAGGTCACCAGAACAAGAGGGCGGGGCCTAACGCTCACCACACCCTCTGACCAATCACCGTCATTCTCCACCGTCTTTACGTCTACAGGAGCAGCAGAAATGACCAGAAGAGGTGGACTCACTCGGGCTGGTTGTCGGCCACCCATCGACCCAGACTGACCAGTCTCTGCTGCCGGGCCAGGAGCAGCAGCTCAGCTGCGTCTGTCAGGAGACCCTGGTGACCTCTGGTGAAGTCCAGGGACCTGGAGGAGGAGAGCAGGTCACTGACGGGTTACTGACGGTCACTGACACACACACACAGACAGACAGACAGCGGTCAGTACCTCAGAGCAGGCCTCAGAGCCAGGAAACCCTGGAGTTCAAACTCTTCAGGCAGAGGTGTGACTGAGGAGAAAACACACGGACCAACGGGGCAGTTAGAGGGCAGTTAGAGGGCAGTTCACCTGTTGTTGTCCACTTAGATGACGTCATCATTCTGACCACAGTGACACTGACCGGTTCTCACAGCAGTGACAGGTGAAAACACAAACCAAATATTTAAAGCAAACTAAAGAATCAACCAATCAACAGCCTCCTGGTGGGAGGGGCTGGAGGTGAGTGTTCAGAACCTGTTGTTGTCCACTCAGATGACGTCATCATTCTGACCACAGTGACACTGACCGGTTCTCACAGCAGTGACAGGTGAAAACACAAACCAAATATTTAAAGCAAACTAAAGAATCAACCAATCAACAGCCTCCTGGTGGGAGGGGCTGGAGGTGAAGGCAACAACCCGCCCCACTCCTCCACTGTGTGGTCCACAGTCAGAGCAATAAACAAACACAGGCAGGGCTGCTGGTTCGATTCCCAGGCCCTGCCTGAACGTGTCCCAGTGACCCCCACACAGCGTCCTACCTGAGGAGGTGGAGGACATGTCTTCGTCCCTGGGCTGGAAACTGTTGAGGATGGAGACGAGCCACGGCCAAACACTGAAAGACAGGAAGAGGCGGGGCTAAAGCGGGACATTCACACCATAAACACTGAGTGGGAGGAAAGGGTTTAGTGACCAGTGAGTAGTAGCCGTAGTAGTACTACTACTAGTAGTAGTTGTAGTAGTACTAGTACTAGTTGTAGTAGTACTAGTAGTAGTACTAGTAGTAGTACTAGTACTAGTAGTACTAGTACTAGTAGTAGTTGTCCTGTGTGACCTGTGGTCACACTGACCTTCTAGAACCCACTTCCTGTTGGACTGATGTCACAGTTAACCGTGGACTTTGATTGGTTGGTTTTTGTCAACTGCTCATTATTTGTCAGCTGTGCTGGACAAACTGAGGCCCGGGGGCCAGATGTGGCCCATTCAGCTTTGTAATCCGGCCCACCAAACCTGTCCAAATCATACTACTACTACTACTACGACTACTACTAGTACAGTAGTAATAGTAGTAGTAGCAGTACTAGTTGTAGTAGTACTAGTAGTAGTAATACTAGTAGTAGTACTCACTGCTGTCTCTGCTCCACTGCAGCTTCATGGAAGACGCTGGGCCTCAGTCGGAGCCAGTCCAGAGACACCTTGATGGCGGGCAGAGGACACTCCCCCAGGACGTCCTCGTCCTTGTTGGCGTCCCGCAGGATGCGGCTGCACATGACGCCCAGGAAGGACACTGAGGACGCAGCAGGAAGTGATGTCAGAGCGTTGGCACATACCTCTGGCAGTGTTAGGACCAGGTGTGTGTTTCCTACCAAAGAGTCCCAGCAGCTGGAACCAGCTGATCTGCTGGTCGCTGCTGTAGCTGCGCTCCCCCCCCCCACCCCCCCCCCCCCCCCCGCCGCCGCCGCCGGCGTCCACGGCCAGGTCTCTGAGGTGGTGGAGCTCAAACAGGTTGATGACGGTGATGTGGACGAGCTGCTGGGAGCTGAAGGCCTTCTGCAGAATCAGCCTCTGCACACAATCAGACAAGGACGTCTGTGGTCGTGGTCGGGGTCAGGGGTCGGGGGTTCGATTCTGGGGGCTGACGGAGACTCACCTGGAACTGCTCCTCCAGTTTCTCCCTCAGGGCCTCCAGTTTGTCCAGACTCTTGCACAGGTAGACGTGACCGTGGAACTTGATGAAGGCCTTGATGAAATCAGACACGCTCCACCTGGTCTTCACCTCCTCACGACTGCAGAGACAGAGAAAGGAGTCAAGGAGTCAAGGAGTCAGAGGGACACACCGTCAGCAGACCACGCAGGTCCTCGTGTCTCACCTCTCCAGAGCCTTAGACAGCGCCTTCTGCAGGTTGGTGGAGGCAGCGGGGAAGGGGAACTTGACCGCGATGCTGCGACAGTAGTAGAAGACGGTGGTGAGGTGGTCTCCTTTAGAGGAGGCCAGGATGGCCAGCTGGTTGTAGGGCTGACCTGGAGCACAGACATGAGGAGAAGGAGGAGGAGAAGAGGCTTGAACAGATCACACACACACAGACACACACACACACACACACACAGGATCTCTGTGTCAACCAGGCAGAGACAGACATCGGTTCCACTCACCGTTGGAAGGAACCAGCTGAGCTGCATGGCGGTAATAGGACTCGGCCTGACTGGTCTGGTTACGGTAACGTGCTGAAACGTAGACAAGAAGAAGAAAGATGAGCAGAGCAGTGATGTCATCAGAGGAGGTTAGTCCAGTCAGTGGGCCGCTCCTCACCGATGTCTCCCAGGTGGACCAGGCAGTGCTGGCAGATGTAGGAGCAGGAGCTGGGCTGAGGCGTGACGATGGAGCCGCCGGCCTGTTTGTTGCCGATGACGCCCAGCTGAGACGACCTGACGCGACAGGGCAGGTCCACGTTGAAGACGGTGCAGAGTTCCTGCAGCAGCTGAGACAGACAGGAGACGTTTGTCAACAGGTCACGACCTCTGGGTCCGTCTCCTTAAGGACTTCAGTATTTACTGTCCCGTGGATTTGTATCGAGGTCAAAGGTCAAACAAGCTCAGAAAACATGAATAAAAAAGTAGAAAAAACGAGAGAGAGAGCGACAGACGGGGGTGAAAATAAAAAAGGGGGGAGAGAAGAATCTAGACCAGAGACCAGCAGGACGTCACATGGTTCGGCCCTGGGTACTGACTAGACCAGGACCGTGAGGAGCAGCAGAACAAAAAGTTTTTTTTATTACAACAAGTACAAAGTGTGGCACAGGAGGAGAAGGACGAAGACGTCCGACCGTGGTCAACTCCTACCTGGGTGTAGAACCCACTGGCAGCCTCCAGGAACAAGGACAGGTTGGCCTGGACCTCGCTGCGGTTGGGGTTGGCCCGGTTCTTGGCCTGGCTCTGAAGGGTGGTGATCTGGTTTTTGAAGGCGTGGTTCCACCTGAGGGAAGGGGGACGCAGAGGGTGAGTGGGTGAGATGGAGACAATGATGGGGAAACACTGGGGTGAGTGTGAGAGCCGGAGGAGCAGCTTACAGGTCCTGCTCCACCTTCTTGTCCAGAGCGTACTCCAGATCAGTCACCAGCATCTTCTGGTAGACGTCCTGGAGCGCCTGTCGAGACGTCCACACCTCGGCCACACCCAGCTGTGAGTCTGCGGGACAGAGGGGACGCACGGAGACAGGTGGTGTGAGGAGGAGCAGCGAGACAGGTGGTGTATGGAGCAGCACAGACACAGGTGGTGTATGGAGGAGCACAGACAGGTGCGTACAGTAACAGGAAGTGAGGTCAGTCTTACCTGTCATGTCTGCCTTCAAGGCTTCTGCCTGTCTGCTCACAAACAGAAGAGGAGTTAGACACGACACTAACATGTTCACACACTTACACACACACTCATAACTGTGAGGAGACCAAATACACACACCGACATGTGAACACACAAACACGCAGAACTAAACACGACCTAAATTCCATGGAATAACAACATCACGCTAACGCTAACCAAACAGACGAACGTTAGCAGTGAGTCTGACGCTCGCGCTAACAACAGGTCAAGTCTGTAGTGTCAAATAAAATGTATCCACAAACCCCGAGAACATAAACAACATAAACACCAGACACAAAGTGAAACTTGTAATAAAACCTGTCAGGTGAGAAGACGTGAGCACGCGGCTGCGCACGGTCGTTTGTTGTTAACCTAAAGCTACATGCTAACTGAAACTGAAGCTGTTAAAGTTAGCCAGTGAACACTTGTCATAGTGCAATGAAACGGAACAATTAGAGAAAATGGAAGTTTGTACCTGAGCAGCTGAGCGCACAGGTTCATTGTGCTCACTGCCAATGACGACGACCTACACAAGGGACGGTAGCTGGAGCTGGAGCTAAAGCTAAAGCTAAAACCGCGGCCGCCATCTTCTCCCAGTCTTACACACTGCGCGCGAGCATTTGCGCGCGACCGGTCCGGACCTGTGTTGACCGTTGAGATCACAGGTCTGGACGTTTTCTGCCTCACGTGACCGACAGGCTTGCCGTAAGACAGTCTCTACGGAGAAGCGTCCGGTAATATGAGGTGGAAAAACTACAAATGAATTAAACGAGAGAATCGGCACGAAAAGGAGAAATAAAGAGAAAACATCCACCACGGTACACTGAAACAGCGAGACTGAGGGAGGCAGTGACCCCTGGTGGTGAAGGAAAAACCGACACAAGCGTGGTCTTTACGTCCGGTCCCTCAGCATCCCGTTCCGGTTGTTGACACCACGCAGGATCGCACTAAACACAGACCGGAAGTTGAAATAAGCCAGGCTTTTTAAAGACTTTGTGACACAGGAACAACACCAGTCGTAAGGAACACGTGATAATGACAAGCGTCATCACGTGACCGAGGACGAATGTAATGTTGACAGTTTTTAAAATAAAATATTTATCACACTTTTTTAAGGTTGTTATTTTATGATTCACAGAAAAACAGTTCCAGATGTTTAACTAGAAACATCACAGATGAACCGACCTGTAAACGGTACTTCCTGCCGAGGCTCGCGTCACCGTCAGCAGCCAATCAGATCCACAGGACAGAAGCAGCGCTGAGAAACCGGTTCGATCAGGTTTGTTGGGTCAGTGAAAAGTCACTGGAAGAACAAGTCTTTACAGCTGTATGTTTTCTACATCACTTTTTATTCATGTTTACAAAAGAAAAAGTTA
>NC_024326.1:15220644-15231414 GCF_000523025.1 Cynoglossus semilaevis
GGGCGTCTGAGGGTGTGTGTGTGGGGGGGGGGGGGATAAAAAACTGGTTTCCCATTTTTTCAGATCTAAATTATCATATGATTCATAACAAAATAGGCAGTTTCTTTATACCGCATCACATAATCACAGCTGCTGCCACATGAGGGCGCTGCTGTGGAAAACAATGATAAATGTTTCTTTTTTTTTTTATATTTTCTAAAAATAATTTGAATGTTTTGAACGGTAATAAAAATATAAACTTTGTTTAAGTTACAAAATATTTTTCTGGAGGAAATTTAAATTTTTTTTCTTTTTAATTCTGGGACTTTTTTTTGCCACTGTGACGTTTGGGAAAAAATGTTCAACAACAACCAAACCAAAGTTAACAGTGAAATGGAAATGATGAGTGCGCCCCCAGTGGCAGAGCTGGCCACTGTCAAACAACATTACACTCAAATGTTAGAAAAAAAAAAAAGATGGAGAGATGAAGAGGAGACACTGAGGTGAAGGGGCTGATGGGAAATCATGTGACGTGCTGTTAAAACTCAAACGTGCAAAGTTTCGCTTTTGCTTCAAAGTCTGTGTCAGAGAAACATTGTGGACTTTCACTGACTCCTCCACTTCCTCTGTGATGTCATCACACTTCCTGTTCCACTCCTTCAGGAGAAGACACTGTGAGGAGGGGGGGGGGGGATGAGGAGAAAACTTGTTCTGGCCCGGTGACACCAGGAGGTGAAGGATGGAGGTGAAGGATGGAGGTGAAGGAGACAAACAGGAAGAAGAGAAGGTCAGAGAGGGGAGCAGGAGGAGTGCAGCTGGAGTTCAGAGTTTCTCCTTGGACTGGATCCAGATGACAGGTCCAGACTGGTCCTCGATGATCTGCTTCACCTGGTCGTAGATGTTCTCCAGAGAGTCTCCCAGGACGATGGCTGCTCTCGCACACACACACACACACACACACAGAGTTAACACACGGAGTCGTACTGACACACCGCTCCTCCTCCTCCTCCTCCTCCTGCACCTCCTCACCTGTGAAGTGCTCAGTGAACTCCTGCTCCAGTTTCAAGGCTCTCTCGTAGGTTTTCCTGCTCTGCTCCTCCGTCAGTCGTTTGTTCATCTCCCTAAAAACACAAACACGTCAGTGAGAGACAGGAAACAGGAAGTAGAAGGAAGACTCCGCCCATCAAACTCACATGATGTTCTCCACAGACTTGGGTTTGATGAAGACAGCAATCGGATGGAGCTGCGCCACCTGCAGGCGCTTGATGGCGTTTCCCGACACGTCCAAGATGCAGTGTTTCCCCTGAAAAATCCAGTCACATGACCAAGGTGAGGACGTACACCAGTCAGCCCACAGGGGGCAGCAGTGCAGCAGGAGATCATGGACAGATGCTGTATAAGACCAGCAGGGGGCGGTACCTTCTCGGCCACCTGGCGCACCGACTGAACGCTGGTCCCGTACAGATGGTTGTTGTACTGTCCCGCCTCGATGAACTTGTGCTCCTGGATGTCCTTCTCCATCTGCTCTCTGGAAACCACAAAGTGATAATCCCGACCGTCCACCTCGTACTCTCGCTTGGGCCGGGTGGTATCTGAGGGCGGGGCCAAATTTAAAACCAGGTTACATCCCCAGAACCAACACCACGACACGGGCCGCTGCTCTGAGGAACTCACGTGGAACACAGGAACCAAACTTGTCGGGGAACTCCGATATCAGGTCGTCGTTGACCCGGTCCTTCATGGGTCCAAGGATGATGACGGGGCGAGTGTAGTTGACTGTCAGAGAGAGAGAGGAACAGGGTCAGAACCTCAGACCGGACCTGATTCGTCGTGGCACTTTAGCTCAAAGCCAATGTCTGCTGTTGTTTAGAGTGGACTTCACAGACTTTAACCACATACTGGTCGTCAGCTGATCGGTGTCTGTCCAATCACGTGTCTCCTCTTCTAATCTAGTCACTTTAAAAACAAATCATTGTTTCACAGAAGTTGGACTTTTTACCTTCCTGCTGCTACACACGTGATAACGGCAAATAAATAATGCACATCCACTCAAGTAGTGATTTTTTAAAACTGCTTTTTGGCTGAAGTACCACTAAAGGCCAGCAGGTCGTGGCTAAAAAGGGAATGGCTCTTCTTATGTAATGCACAATAACTGGTAATAACTAAGTTTACTTTTAACTCTTAGTTATACTGTGTATAAAATATCATACCGTTCTTTTTTTTTCAGTATTAATTGTGGCAAGTTTCATCTTGTGTAGAACGTTACGTTGATTAGTGAATATGTTAATGACGTGGTCAGTGTTTGTCGTTTTGATGTCACATTCTTTAAAAAAAAATCTTTATAAATGTTAGCTGATGCCAGGATGTGTAAAAGTTGCTGAGGTCAGGTCAGCAGCCCTTCATCCAGAAGAGATGTTGCCTCACGTCTGAATCAGCTGTGTGCGTTGTCTGTGTTCCGTGTTCTGCGTTCCTCCTGGAGCAGACACGGATGACTCGGCTTTAATGTGATTATATATAAGTTTTATTAGTTATTACGTCAAAATGGAAAGAACCACGTACCAACATATGGTTATCGTGCATCACCACTGCAAAATACAATGTCAATGCTCGCCTCATGATTGCTGGGATTGGCTCCAGCTCCCCCGCAAACCCTGACAAGCACTAAACAGTAGAAGATGAATGAATGACTGAATATAAACAAATGCTCCGGAGAAGAGTTTTTTTTTATGTTGGTAGAAGAACAAGAACATTTGTCATGCTTGGGGATATTTTCATGTATTTATATATTTATTTTTTCCCCCCACAAATATTTTCCTGCTGTCTGCTGATGCTGTGACTGACATACTGCATGCATTTTTTTAATATGGAAAAAGAAAAGTAAAAAAACCCAACAACATTTACACCAATGTTGGAAGTAAAACCTGCCCTTATGATATTGGATCCTTCTGAGTGAGAAGGGGGAGAGGCGGGGGGGGGGGGGGGGGGGGGATGAGGAGAAAACTTGTTCTGGCCCGGTGACACCAGGAGGTGAAGGATGGAGGTGAAGGATGGAGGTGAAGGAGACAAACAGGAAGAAGAGAAGGTCAGAGAGGGGAGCAGGAGGAGTGCAGCTGGAGTTCAGAGTTTCTCCTTGGACTGGATCCAGATGACAGGTCCAGACTGGTCCTCGATGATCTGCTTCACCTGGTCGTAGATGTTCTCCAGAGAGTCTCCCCGGACGATGGCTGCGCTCGCACACACACACACACACACACACAGAGTTAACACACGGAGTCGTACTGACACACCGCTCCTCCTCCTCCTCCTCCTCCTGCACCTCCTCACCTGTGAAGTGCTCAGTGAACTCCTGCTCCAGTTTCAAGGCTCTCTCGTAGGTTTTCCTGCTCTGCTCCTCCGTCAGTCGTTTGTTCATCTCCCTAAAAACACAAACACGTCAGTGAGAGACAGGAAACAGGAAGTAGGAGGAAGACTCCGCCCATCAAACTCACATGATGTTCTCCACAGACTTGGGTTTGATGAAGACAGCAATCGGATGGAGCTGCGCCACCTGCAGGCGCTTGATGGCGTTTCCCGACACGTCCAAGATGCAGTGTTTCCCCTGAAAAATCCAGTCACATGACCAAGGTGAGGACGTACACCAGTCAGCCCACAGGGGGCAGCAGTGCAGCAGGAGATCATGGACAGATGCTGTATAAGACCAGCAGGGGGCGGTACCTTCTCGGCCACCTGGCGCACCGACTGAACGCTGGTCCCGTACAGATGGTTGTTGTACTGTCCCGCCTCGATGAACTTGTGCTCCTGGATGTCCTTCTCCATCTGCTCTCTGGAAACCACAAAGTGATAATCCCGACCGTCCACCTCGTACTCTCGCTTGGGCCGGGTGGTATCTGAGGGCGGGGCCAAATTTAAAACCAGGTTACATCCCCAGAACCAACGCCACGACACGGGCCGCTGCTCTGAGGAACTCACGTGGAACACAGGAACCAAACTTGTCGGGGAACTCCGATATCAGGTCGTCGTTGACCCGGTCCTTCATGGGTCCAAGGATGATGACGGGGCGAGTGTAGTTGACTGTCAGAGAGAGAGAGGAACAGGGTCAGAACCTCAGACCGGACCTGGTTCGTCGTGGCACTTTAGCTCAAAGCCAATGTCTGCTGTTGTTTAGAGTGGACTTCACAGACTTTAACCACATACTGGTCGTCAGCTGATCGGTGTCTGTCCAATCACGTGTCTCCTCTTCTAATCTAGTCACTTTAAAAACAAATCATTGTTTCACAGAAGTTGGACTTTTTACACGACTGGTTCATACGACAAGACGTACTCTTCCTGTCCACCTGCACACACACACACAGACACACACACACACACACACACAGTCAGATCACATGATCACATGGGTTTTTATCAGGATGTTGTGTTTTACTTTGGACACTAGGGGGACTAAAGGTACTTTTTTTAAGTTTTCATAGAGAGAAAGTGAAACTGCAGATGAATGTGATGTCATGCTGTTATTGTCCAATCAGGGGGCGGGGTCACTCAGACTTACGGTAGCTGCTCTCACTATCGCTGGCGTTGGAAGTCACATGTTCTGAAATGACAGTAAAACAAAGAAAAAGCCGATCAGCAGGGGGCAGCACCATCAGCATCTGTCCACCATGAACCAAGGCCAATAAGACCCCAGCAGGGGGCAGTCTGCAGTGATGTTGCATCAGTAAAACAACCAACAGGGGGCCCTGCGTCTAAGCACAGATTCCGCAGTTTCAAATCAACAACTCTGACGGCAACTCTGCGACTACGGAACCCGGAGCTGTAGAACCGATTCAGCCTCGTGTTTAGCTGAAGATGGAGCGATGGTTTGAAGACCGTTCAACCCAGTTCCCCTGCTCAATAACAACAACGCTGGAGACACTAAGTTTGGCGAGTTGGTGAGCTGCAGTTAGCTACAGTTACCTACAGTTAGCTACAGTTAGCTGCAGTTAGCTACAGTTAGCTTTAGCTGCAGTTAGCTGCAGTTAGCTGCAGTTAGCTGCAGTTAGCTATCTCCGTCTTTTGCCGTTAACAGTTCGCAGCTTTATAAACTCGCTCTGCGGCTTCTTCTTCAGTTTGATGAACTTCCAGTTCAAATTCTTCCAGTGTTACTACGTTACAGCGCCTCATACAGGCCGGGCATATGTACTACAGGGACTGGAGTCGTATTCAGCAGTTCCAATTAGACACTCCTGCGAACGCTCCGTAACCGGAGGCTGTAGTCGCGTCGTATCGTCGTCGTGTGAACAGGGTCTGAGATGGTTGGAGCAATATCTCCCCCTGTTGGTCAGTCGATGTGATGTCGGATTTAAAATTCATAAACCATGTAGCATTTGGTCTTGACGGGATATAATTTCTGGAACTTTTCCTGGGCTAAGAACACACTTCGGTCAAATGAACCGACGACAACCTGGAAATTCAGGTTCGACATTTAACTAAGAAAAAAAAAAAATGTACCGAAACGGTGGAACTACTTTTTGTTTTTGACTGAGGAACCGATTGAATGTCTCATAGATTTGACTTCTGTTTAAAAGTCCTTTGTTCAGCTTGACTTCAGTGACTCAAACTGGCCACCAGAGGCAGCAGCACCAGTGTTTTCTCCGTCTCTGTCTGGACTTTGGTTGCAAGTTTAAATTCCTTTAATACGAGCTACATTTTTAAAGTAGTCTCTGCACCTGTGTTTAGACGTGAAGGCAGGGGGCGCTCATAACACAGTGTCAGCAACTCGTAACTTGAAGGTCAGTTTACTCCTGAGCTGGTGGGAGTCTGTGTGGGCGTGGTCTACCTGAGGTCATACTCACTGTGGCCTCTGTAAATTGCGTCATCGTTGATGTCCTGACGTCAGCAGCGTCGAAAAACAAAACAAAACAACCACACAAACACAAAGTTACTGGACGACAGCGGCAGGAAGTAGGAGGCGTTACCACCGTCACGACTGCAGGGCGGCCATCTTTGTTTTAGGACGGGGAGCCCAAATGTCGTACCACCACCGAGGGGCAGCGTTTCCCTGCGGCCGTGACGAGGTGCCTGTTTTTGTTTGTTTGACATCTTCGCTGCTGCCACCGCCTGACGTCTGACTGCCCGTCACTGACTGCCCGTCACTGACTGCCCGTCACTGACTGCCCGTCACTGACTGCCCGTCGCTGACCCATTATCCCTGGGACACAAACCCCGCCCACCCCGCCACGCCATTACTTACGGTCCACGTCGCTGGTCTCCTGCTCGCTCGCCTCTTTGCTCTTTGCAAACAGAAACTTTCGCGAAAAAAGTTTCTTTTTATGCTTGTCATTGAGTGACTGCTGAGGAGGAAAAGGAAGAGGAGGAGACAAGAGGTGGAGACAAGAGGAGGAGACAAGAGGAGGAGACAAGAGGAGGAGACAAGAGGAGGAGGGATGAAGGGCTGATGAGGAGGTCTGAACAAACTTCGAGACTTTGACCTTTGACCTGAGTCCTAGACCAGACTAATCTACCTGCTGGATATTTTTTAGGATACTCCCTGTATCGTCAGGTAGATGATGACGATGAAGGGGGAGGGGCTAACCCTGGGTCAACAGCCAATCACAGACAGATTTCCCTCCAGTCAGTTATCAGTGATAATTCACTGTTTGTTAAAAAGGGGGCGTGGCTACAGAGAAGAACCGTGTTCACACACACACTTTTACAGGAACAATTATCTGCAGTCAAACAGGAAGTTGGATTAGACAAAAGAGGCGGGACATGCAGGACAAATGCTGACGAGCTGATTAGTCCTTTGCAGATGTCATGTGACCTTCACATTTAAAGAGACTGGAGACGTGAGCACCTGTGATACCCTGACTGACCTGTGGGTGTCCTCAGTGTTTTTATTTTTGGTCAAAAACCAACAAATCAGCCCAGAGATCCAAACCACCAGAGGGCAGCCTTCTGAAGTCTGCAGGTACTTCCTGCTCTCTTTTCTCTCTGGTTTTTAAGTGAAGCAGGTTCTCGCTCACTGATTGGTGGGTTTTCATCACGTGATCAGTCCTTGATGCAGCCACAGAAGAACAGTGTAAGGACAGAACATGCTGAGTGAGAAACGGACGAGAGGGAAAGACAGGAAGTAGTGTGTCAGTGTCAGACAGTCAGAGATCAACGTCAGCGTTTGGCCCCGCCCCCTGGGGTCAGACCGACTGTTAAACGGCGATGCAGTGGTGTAGGGACTTAAAACGCCCATGTTTGTTTTGGCAGGTAGGTGGCGCTGCTCTGATGGCTCACATGCTGTTAACTGCTCAGCAGCCTCACACGTTAGTCTCATTAGTGGGCGTGGTCCAGGAGGTGGCAGCAGCGACAGACACACACACACACACACACACACACACACACACACACACTCACCCCTCGATCCCGAGACTTGGCGTTAAACTTCACCGTCTTTAACCTGGCTCGCTCCTTCTTCTCTACCCTGTCAAAAGGTCAGATGTCAGGGTCATCACACTCGAGCCTGGGTCAAAGGTCACGGTGGACCAAGAGGCCGTGGAAGTTCAGCGGCAGACAAGTGGACTGACCGTCTCTTACTGGGGATCACGCCCACCTCCTCCACCGCGCCCTGAGCCGTCAGCTGGCGAGCCTGCCACCACTCGTCGTCGGAGGCGTTGACCACGTGGAGGACGTCTCCGAACCTGAAGTTCAGGCCCTGGCTGGGGAGACCGGAGTCCCGGGTCTTGTCGTAGTCAAACAGAGCTCTGTGGACGGAGAGCGAAGGTCAGCTGATGGCTAACCCCTGACGACCTCCGTGGCGACCTCAGGTGACCTCACCTGACGTACAGCGACCTCTTCTGGCTGGTCCTCAGAGATCCAGACCCTGAGCTGATGCTGCTGTTCATCATCTGCTCTCTGAGGTCGTGGATTTTGGCCTCGAATCGACTGTACTCTAGAAACACACACACACACACACACACACACACACGCGGTTATTCATGCCCTCAGGTGTGTGTGTGTGTGTGTGTTTCCGTCCGTTCGACTCACCCTCCGGCCTGTAGTGGGCGATGATGGTCACGTTCTGGCCAGCATTCTTCAGCGCGGCGGCCGCCTGTTCATGTGTGGCGTTTCTTAGATCAGCATCGTTCACCTGAAAACAACACCGTCAGAGTCAGAGTCAGAGTCACAGCGCCCCCTGGAGCGGTCGCTGCTCTGCTGCCTCCTCTGGTCAGTTGGTGTCACTGAGGTGTGTGTGTGTGTACGTACAGAGACCAGTCTGTCCCCCTTCCTCAGTTCTCCACACAGATCAGCTGGACCTCCAGCCAGGATGAAGGAGATGAAGATTCCTTCTCCGTCTTCTCCACCCACGATGTTGAAGCCCAGACCTGTGCCTCCTCGCTGCAGGACCACCTTCCTGGGGTCCCTGTGTGTGGGGGGGGGGGGGGGGGGGGGGTCACAGGACAGTACAGGTAACTACAACAGATACAGTTACTGGACAACACCAACAGGGGGAGTGCGACCTTTACCGTGAAACCTCCTCATCTCCCAGCATGCTCTTCGGGGTTGGTGAGTAGCGTCCTGATGATGCAGGCTGGGGGAGGGGCTGACCGAGGAAGGTGGGCGGAGTTACGTGGTTCTCCACGTGCTGGGAGTAGGCTGCAACACAGAGCAGTGGAGGAGAGTAAAACACCAGGAGGAGCAGGAGGAGCAGGAGGAGCAGGAGGAGAACACCGTGACTCACAGCTGGTCAGGTCGGGCGGAGCGAAGCCCTCGTTGATGAAGACACTGTTGGGTTTGGCCACTTTAAGATAAACCACGTCGGGGGTGTTCTTCAGGGCGGTGACGGCGTGTTCATGACTGACTTCCTCCAGACCAACACTGTTCACCTGAGGAAACACAGGACGGAGGTGGACCAGGTGGACCAGGTACACCGGGTACACCAGGTGGACCAGGTACACCGGGTACACCAGGTGGACCAGGTGGACCAGGTGGACCAGGCGGACCAGGAGGACCAGGTGGACCAGGCGGACCAGGAGGACCAGGTGGACCAGGTGGACCAGGGGGACCAGGTGGACCAGGAGGACCAGGTACACCAGGTGGACCAGGTACACCGGGTACACCAGGTGGACCAGGTACACCGGGTACACCAGGTGGACCAGGTGGCCCAGGAGGACCAGGTGGACCAGGTGGACCAGGGGGACCAGGTGGACCAGGAGGACCAGGACCGTGGACCAGGTGGACCAGTCCACAGACGTCCAGGTGTCTACACCAAGGCCCAGTTCCGACGTGTCTTCCTGTCCCGTCCCTCGGGCAGGAAGACGCGTCACTTCCTGTTCCCATAAAAACTGCAGTTTGATCTTACGGCCAGTAGTTTGTCTCCGATCTGCAGCCTCCCGTCTTTGTGCGCAGCTCCACCTTCGATGATCTTGGTGACGTAGATGCTGTTGTCTCCGGGGATGTGCTGGTTTCCTACTCCACCTGCGATGCTGAAGCCCAGTCCTGCCACAGAGCACAGTGATGCATCGGATCATTGGTCACCTCCACCCTGGGAGCTGAGAGCTGAGAGCCGTCGTTGCCATAGTTACCTTTGGGTCCCTTCACCAGTTTGAGCTCCATCAGCTTTTCCGACACGGGTTTCCTGCGACGGACGTAGAGCCGCACCAGAGAACCCGCCTCTTTCAGAGCCTCCACGGCTCGACTGTGCGTGACATCACGAACATCCGCCTCGTTCACTCGTAGGATGACATCGTTGACTCTAAAAAACATGTTTGACCATGTCCTGAGTCACGCTCACAGAAATGTTCATTTGATACAACCACTGCTGCCTTTGACACAGAACCTGTCCAGACATCACCAACAGAAAACGGAACTTTGACCTCCTGAAAAAAAAATGACCATGAGAGGCAGCAACGGACCAGAACCTCCAGGAGGTTTGGTCTGAACTAAAATCTCTGATTTTCTCCATGGACTTTGGTCTGAACTAAAATCTCTGATTTTCTCCATGGACTTTGGTCTGAACTAAAATCTCTGATTTTCTCCATGGACTTTGGTCTGAACTAAAATCTCTGATTTTCTCCATGGACTTTGGTCTGAACTAAAATCTCTGATTTTCTCCATGGACTTTGGTCTGAACTAAAATCTCTGATTTTCTCCATGGACTTTGGTCTGAACTAAAATCTCTGATTTTCTCCATGGACTTTGGTCTGAACTAAAATCTCTGATTTTCTCCATGGACTTTGGTCTGAACTAAAATCTCTGATTTTCTCCATGGACTTTGGTCTGAACTAAAATCGATTTTCTCTGGCTGCAGCTGCAGGTGGCGCCAAAAGTGAGTGGTATGAGTTTTCACATGATCACGTGACATGTGAGGATTTTGTGACTGAAATGAACCTGATCTTCATCGGCTGATCATGTGACTCATCCATCATGAATGAGAATTGTGGGTAACAGACACTCATACTGACTGAGTCAGTGTCTGACTGAGTCATGTGACCAAACTTCAGCATCAGTTTGTCTGCGGCTCACCTGAGGCGTCCATCTTGGGCGGCGGCTCCTCCAGGAATGACTTTGGTGATGAAGATACTTGGATCTTCTCCGATGTGAGGATTATCGGTTCCACCAGCGATGCTGAAGCCAAGACCAGAGTTCCCCTGAAGAACAAACAGTTCAGTGAGAAACAGGTCGGCTCCAACCCAGGGTAGATGAACCCAGAGTCTGCCTCACCCTCTCCAGTGTGATCTCCTCAAACTCATAGTCAGCTTCTGTTCCGTTCACCTTTCACACACACACAAATACAGGTCTTTAACCTCAACTGCAGTGAGAAGGTGG
>NC_024327.1:0-28195 GCF_000523025.1 Cynoglossus semilaevis
CAAACTTTTTCATACCACTGTATGTCCAGCGGGCCATACACCACTATTTGAGAAGCACTGCTGTAAGGCAACAGCACTATACGCTCAACCACCAGTCAGAGTTCCAACCACATCTATAAAACATCTGTATTCAAACAATAATAATACTAAATACTGTATGTGGATTATAAAGTATTTGATAACTTTGTGTAATACTATGAAAAATCCTTTCTGGACCCTGGATCAATATGTTTTTAAAAATAATAGATTCATATTTAGTATCTTTGTCTGGAATGTGGCAGAAATGTGGTCTAGGTTCAGGTTTTAGTTTCAAAGATTTGTCAGTCAGGCTCCAAATGTCAACTCTTTTTTTCCTTCAATAAATAATATTATTAAACATTATAAAGATGCTGTGGATACAATGGCACATACAGCTTTGACTCTTTAAATAACACTTAGTCATAAAAAAATTATAACAAGAAATGTTTACAAAACACAAATAAACACAGATCCTTCCGTCACAGTCTGAATGCACACGTGTCAGTAAAATGTTTGTGCAGGTGCAAAAACTAAAATAAAAATTGATTAAAACATTTTTAAAAATCATTTGCTGCAGCTACAGAGGTAAACACACAGTTATATGCCAGTGATAAAATTGTAAAATTACTTAACTGATAATAATAAAAAATTAGCTGTTTTAAAACGTGATGCTACAACTGAAAAAAATTACCATATTTTTTGGACCATAAGGCGCACCGCATTATAAGGCGAAATATCAATGAACGGGTCTATTTCCATACATAAGGCGCACTGGGTTATAAGGCGCATTAAGCGAAACAAAACAGTCAGCGATCGTCGCAGATCAATAGGGACTTAGATTTGTGGAAAAGGGTAGTGACCTAGGTTGGACACTGGAGGACACTGTTGTTGTGTGACCATCCAGAACAAAAATAGTGACAACCGCCTGACTCTGGAGGTCAGGCGGAGTGACAACCTCCAGAGTCAGGCGGTTGTCACTATTTTTTTTTTGGATGGTCACCGTATTGTTGTTTAGACGTTGTTCCGTGCTGCGGATGTTGTTTTGCAGAGAGAGTGCGTGATTTGCCTGTAAAAAAAGGAGAAATAAAAAGAGTTTTTGACCACAAAAAAATCGACAGCCATGCCACTAAAAAATCAGTCATGCGTCTGAGTCGTCCTGCATCGCAACATACATCGACAATACAAAAACACAGTGTACAGTGTCTGGGTGTTGGGAGGCATGACGCGATGTTGCACGGATTTGGGTTACACGACCATACTGTAACAATTGTTGTTGAGCATCTTCTAATTGTGATAACAGAGTTAAACGTCATTGTGTGCTCCCAGTGTGCTTCAGTTGTGTGCCATCATGTGTGATGTGCTGTGTAGTTTGGCTTTGTAAAATCGGTTCAAGCTCAGTAAGCACAACCAGACCAGAAGTAATACATAAGGCGCAACGGGTTATAAGGCGCACTGTCAATTTTTGAGAAAATTAAAGGCTTTTAAGTGCGCCTTATAGTGTGGAAAATATGGTAACTTCTTCATGTTTGATTTTTCACCGTCTCTCCAGACCAGGTTTGGACCAGCTCAAAGTGAGCTGAAGACCGGGACCGACATGGATTTGTCATCAGGGTCACGTGGTTCAAAACACTCCCTCTCACCATGTAAACTCATCACTCCTGAGCAACATTTTCGGAGTGAATCCTTACAACTGATGTTTGAGAATTGCAAAAAAAAAAAAAAAAATGACCACAGACTGTCGGACCTTTGGTTCAGTGGACAACGACTCCGCCCCTTTTCTGGTTTCATCTGGATGGACACAAGGGAAGTGTGTGATTGTACAGAGTGGGTGGAGGGAGAGTGAGGGAGTCAGTGACGAGGCACTCTTCATGCATCCCCCTACAGCATCTCTGCGGTAACTGCACCTCTTCAAATATCCACTTGTTCCGCTCGGATACACATTCATTGGTGGATGGATGGCCGAGCTGACCAGCCTTCGACCGTGGGCTTTGAGTGACAGCTAAGAAGAAGAAAGTTCAGAGGTGAGTCTCGTCCCTCGTCTCTGTGCCGAACTCCTGCTGGTTTTTGGTTCCACACGTCTGCATTGCCACCTGTGCATCCTCCGGCATATGTGCCAGCGGGTCAGGCCGGATGATGTAGCTGCGGAGAAGAGTTGGGAATAAAGAGAAGCTCGGGGAAAAATGTTGTAAAAGAATTCATCAAGTTTCTATAACAATGCATTTTCAGACTAATAAAAAAAGAAAATCACACCTGCCATATAATCTTAAATAAATCTAAAATATTTTTTTCCCCATTGTTTTAAAGAGTCAAATGATAAATCTACTAGAGAATGTTGACTCCACCCCTCCATCCTCATGCTGACACTGTAGAGCAGCACTTTAAGTAAGAAGTTCAATGAAAGTGTCAAATTGACAGACAGCTTCTGTCCACTGATGTCTGCGGGATCTACTGTGAGTCTTACACAATTTCGTTGAGCTCCAGCCTGGTGTCAGGCGGCGGATTGATGAGGACGTAGGACAGCGTGTTCTGATGGTCGTTCATCTCATCTATAAAAAAAAAGACAGTAAACACCTTCAGTGTCTTTCTCACCTCGGCCTCCATCACTGTGAGGTCCGTCAGCAGGAGACGAGCCCACTGAGCCTCTGACCACCAGTGCGGACGGCTGGGAAAGAAAGAAACTCTCACCATAACCGTCTTAACTAGACCTTGTTTTTTTTTAGACTACTAGGGTTTGTCATTTTAAATTCCCAGACCTTTTCTGCAGCGCCCCCTTTTATTGGAAGGATATTCACCGAATAAAATAAAAAAAACTAATTTCCAAAAAATTAAATCAATGCAATCCTCAGCAAAACAAAAATAGAAATGTATTTATTTAATACCACCATGTCCCCAAGTGAGGGCACACACCCCACTTTGGAAACCGCTGTTTTAAATAAAGTACAGTTCAAACTAAGACTTTTGTGACCTCATTCATACTTATCTATTCTGTATTGTAACTGCCCCCCATCATCCCCGCCCCCACACACTCACATACACAGAGGAAGAACATGAACAAGAACATAAACTTCACACAAAGAAAGACAGTGGTTCCCAAAGTGCGGGGCGCAGTACTCAAACACATTTTCAAATATTCTGTATATATATGTACTGTATATACATACATATATACATACATACATATACATATATCAAATATATAAATGTTTACAAATATTTTCCATATTCTCGTGAAGGAGTAGGTACAGTGTTATGATTCTTTGTTATTATTTGTTAAGCATGTGGCGTTTGAAGGAATCTCGATCAATGTGTAGACGTAGAGATGGTGGTGGTCATGTCTACAGTGTGGCTGCAGAAGATATTTGGGAACCACTGCTGTAAGGCAAGGACACTAACCACTGTTGCACTGTATGGCCCTGATAGAGGCAACACCTTTCCTCTGACAAACAACATTTAAGTCCATTTTTAATTTTTGTAACATGGACAAACCTCTCTGATTGAAACATTCATTAGCATGTGTGTGTGTGTCCTTCGTGTGTGTGTCTTCAGTGTGTGTGTGTGTGTGTGTGTGTGTGTGTGTTTGAGTGACTGCTCTACAGTGATCCCCAACTTTGTGAAGCCTGATGGACAGAGGACGAAACGACCCACCTTCGAGCGGCCCTTTAAAAAGCCAGGCGGGGTGCAAGAGAGAGAAGGGCTGACAATTACTGACAGAGCACTTTGTGTGTCTGGGGGGGGTGTTTCAGTGTTTCCTGAAGGCAGCATTCCGCCATGCCAACGGACCGGGAACCCCCCCGAACGCAGAGGACACGCTCTAGCATCTGTCAGACTGGACCAAATGCAGGGCAACTCAAACCAAACACGGTGAAGCAAAACATGTTGGGAGTGCGAGAGTGAAAGGAGGAGAACCTGCTGCTCTGACATCACAGTGAAAGGGGGTCGGGGAGAGGATTTTCCTTTGTTCAAATGGGAGGAAAGAGGAGGTTAAAATCCCTGTGAGAAACGACTGGAGAAACTGAGGGAACATGGCCGCCTGAGCTGGGCCAACAGTGTCAAAACATAGAGATATCTGTCAGAATTGTTTGGAATTACCCGACAGAACTTTGGGATTTTGAGCATTCCAAAAGTCAAGTCTTAAAATCCTAGCCTTCGTTGTAGTCTGGGAGAATGACCTTAGATCTTGAGGTAGGAAGTAAGCGACAACAATAACCAAATGATTAGCTGTGCATTCGCATCAGTGGATATTAATCCAGGTCAGTAACATTAATATTATGATAGTAGTAGAGGTGGGACTAAGTCATTGCTTTGCAAGTCCGAGTCAAGTCTCAAGTCAAGACAGGCAAAGTCCTCGTCGAGTCCAAGTCAAGACTGAAAAGTGTCAAGTCCCAAGTCGTGCCGTTTCTGTTTTGAGTCCTTTTAAACAAAATAATACTATATTTACACAAATCACTGCCACTCGTTTTTTGTTGACCTTGTGCGTTTTTTAAATCCGAACAGCACGATCTTTGATATCATTTTTTTTCACCGTTGTTGATGCGTTGTTTGACAGCTCTTCCTCATTGGTCGTCACGCAATTTGATTGGCTCGATGCTATCGCGTCAAAACAACGTGGGTCTAATTTGATTGGATGTTGTGCCGACAGTACATACACACACAGACGTACACACTTATACGATGAGAGATACAGAGTGCTCCTTAATAACATACTTTATAGTCTTTGGGTTTTGGAGAAAGTATCAAGTCTTGTCGAGTCAAAGGGCTCAAGTACAAGTGAAGTCACGAGTCATTGATGTTAAAGTCCAAGTCGAGTTTCAAGACTCTTTACATTTTGTCAAGTCGAGTCAAGTCATCAAATTGATGACTTGAGTCAGACTGGAGTCCAAGCCGTGTGACTCGAGTCCACACCTCTGGATAGTAGAAATAATAATGACGTGTTTTCACAGACATGGAGGCCAATCAGGGCTAAAAGAATGTAATTAATTATTTTTTAGAGGAATAGATTATTAATTAATCTCATCTTCCACCCACGGACGTAACATGTTCGGCTCCACTCTTCAAAGCCAGACTAGAACGCCCTGCTGTAAATTAAGTGTTTGTCACTGTCGAGGATCACAATGCAGGAAAATAAACGGATAGAGAGAGAGAGAGAGAGAGCTGGTGTACTGTTGACTGTCGCACACACACACAGACACATGTCGGTATCATTCACACAGTGTATACACACACACACACACACACACAGTCATGCAGTTGAAGTTGCAGTACTGTGGTCAACCAGCTAACCTGACAGTCTGGTCCTCTCTGTGTATGGATGCTCTGAAATTTCCTGCAACTCTAAGCAACGGCATTCACTGTTTAGTTTAACGACGTTCCGACTGTGATCAACATGAATAGTTTTCTATAAACAAACAGTATAAGGAGTATGAGGAGGACGAACATCTATACATGAGTACTTTAATGGATCTCCAGTATTTGGGGGACATCATGGCTCGTGACAATTCAACATTTGGCCACAAGGTGAATGAATGTCAGTAAATGGACTTAAAAGGTAGAAACAACAAAAAACAAACAAAAGTTACCTTGCAAATATCCTAGATTTACCCGATTCATAACATCACTTGCAGTGAGATTTGAAACATCCTCTACAAACCAAAAGCAGGGGTAGACGGAAGAAGAGTCGGGGGGAGGCAGGAGGAAGAAAAAAGAGAGAGAGGAAGAAAAGGAAGAAGAACAAAAACAATCAGGCAGGCAGCAAATGCTTCAGCAGATTAAGAACAGAACTTTGTGGGAAAAGGTGACGCCAAAGAAGCCATGCGTTAGAGCAGTGTTTCCCAACCTTTTCTGAGCCACGGCACATATACAGTATATCATCAAGGCAAACCCTACGGCACACCACCGAACAAAAATCTCACAAAAAGTATATGTAATTATATATAATAATATTATAGTTTAAATTTACAAAAAAATGTACTCCTGTTAAGTTGAAGACAACGCTAATAAATACTGGCAGGAATTGAAGAAAGACAAAGATCTTCTTCAACAGCTCTGATAATCTTGTCTTACTTTTAATAACCATCTGCTGCCATCTAGTGGAAGAGGATTTTATTGCTCTTTGACAAACGAAAAATTATTTGCAATAAATACTAGTTTTGGGACATTTTGACACGTAATGATCTCCCGCGGCACACTGGTGTGCCACGGCACAGTGGTTGGGAATCACTGCGTTAGAAGAAAAATGTGAGCAGAATCACTTCCAAATGATTTGAGTCTGTCACAATGTTGCAACAGTCCTCACTCAGATGGTTCTCGAGGAGGTCTTGAGCTCTCCGGGCTCTTCCTGAAAAGTATTTAATCGACACGTTTCAAGTGGAACACACATGGAGCATGATTCTGCATTTGACTTAAAAAAATAAAAAATAAAAATAAATAAAAGCATGATGGTGGGTGGAGCAAAAACAAAACAGACAAATAAGCAGCTGTGGCACCAATGCAGGGAAACGGCAGTTTGATGAAGAGCAGAAATGAAGTTGTTTTGCGTCCAGATGTCGGCGTGACGATGACCTGGGAGTGTAGCTGCGATGGGAAGTGGTGGAGGCGTTCGATGTGTGTGAGAGTGAGGTGAGGAAAAATGCTGGTTATGGTTTGGATGATGATGATGAGGAGGAGGAGCACAGAAACAGTCCTAACAGACAGTGATGTGAGACTAAATGTCCAAAATAATTCAGACGGAAAATAAAGTCAATGAGTGGAG
Source organism: Cynoglossus semilaevis (assembly GCF_000523025.1). Classification (NCBI taxonomy): domain Eukaryota; kingdom Metazoa; phylum Chordata; class Actinopteri; order Pleuronectiformes; family Cynoglossidae; genus Cynoglossus; species Cynoglossus semilaevis. The sequence goes on from NC_024327.1 coordinate 6,767, forward strand.
CCTAAAATGACTTGTTTGAGAAGTTTTCACCACTTTTGTATTTAGTTTTTTTTAAATAAGTCGATCGGCAATGACATAAAGGAAGGACTTACTGTGAAATTAATATTAATTAATAATTAATAAAACACCTAAAGACAAATCTTAGCTCTGAACACACTAATGTTTTTTTCTTAGTTTATCTACGCCACACGTGTCAAACTGAAGGCCTGTGGGCAAATTAAGACTCGCCAAGTCATTTTATGTGGCCCACCAGAGCTTAACGTGCTTATGTTTTGTCTGCAGCAGTGGTTCTCAAACTGTGGTACGCGTACCACCGGTGGTACGTGAGCGCTCTCTAGTGGCACACGGGGAATATTCATAGTTTCACATTTACATTTTCAATTGAATAAATCTGAAACATACCATGCACAATTAATACAACATATAGACAAAAATGTGTAGCTACTTGTGAGATTATGAAATAGGATGTCTGTTCTTTTTATTTATTTACTTTTTTCTACTTTTTTTGCTGCAACGCAAGTCTGTCGCTCACGTAAGCACAGGCAGCACGGAATCATGGAATCACTTGCAAGTTGGACGTGGAATGAGCGGGGGAATTCTAATGTTGGTCATCATGGTGGTACTCAGAGAGCTCAGGTGTAGGAGTGTAGGATAAAAAGTATAAAATAATAGGATAAAAACCACTGGTCTACGCCACACATGTCAAACTCAAGGCCTGTGGGCAAAATAAGGCTCGCCAAGCCATTTAATGTGGCCCACCAGAGCTTAACGTGTCATTTATTTAGTACACGTGGAGTTCTTTTAATTTTGAAAAAAGCCTAATTGACCGACGATGCAGACCAGGGGTGTCAAACATACGGCCCCTGGGCCAAAACCGGCCTGCTTGATAAATTTCAAAAATACAAAAAAGACTTCATGTAATTTTAAATATCTAATTTACTTGTACTTCTCTGCATGAAAACAAAGGGGAAAATATGGACTTTAATAAGGTTATGATTATACTGGTGCAGCCCACTTGACATCTAAACATGTGGTGTGCGGCCCGTGAACCAAAATTAGGTTGACACCCTTGATGTAGACCTGGCATGGGCAAACTAAGGCCCGGGGGCCGGATGCGGCCCGTTCAGCCTTTTAATCCGTCTCGCCAAACTTTTCCAAATTATATAATTTATTTATATTATCATTTTACTTCTGCCTTTTCCCTGCATTACCTACATTTCCCCAATAGATGGCATAGAAAGGACAAAAGCATGTTTGCATTTTAGCCTTTATGTGTGACTTTTACATGTCATTTATCTTAGTTCACACAAACGAGCCATCTATCTGCTCCTGACCTGGCCCCCCTGTTTAATATTAGGACAATTGTGGCCCATGAGTCACAAAGTTTGAATACCCTTGATGTAGAATGAACAACGACACTGATGAACTCTGACCCCTGTGTGGTAATGTGACATCGTGGAACATCAACACTGTCTGAAGGAGCCAGCACATGAACATAGGCACAGCAGAACAAAGTTCGTGGATGAATGTGGTGATCATCAGCCCTGGAACTGATACTTGGAACAACATGATCAGTCTTCACCCACTGACACTAATGACAGCCAACGATGTTTGGACGACGTGATGTTTCATGAGGACCAGGGAATATTCAGACTCAAACGTCATGCAAATGTAATGACTTGCACAAACAATAATACACCAGGAAAGTTCTACATCTACGACATTTAATCCCATTAAAGCATCGTGAAAAGATTTATTTAACGACACTTACAGTACTGCTTTTGTTGTTCTCGTTCATGTTCCAAACAGCTGCTCTACTCACCGTATCCAACAGTGGGCAGACCGAGGTGCTTCATACGGTTCTTGACCAGCTCTGACAGCTCCTGACGTTTGGAGCGCCTGTACAGGTTGAGCCTCTGCTGCGAGATGTGTTCGGCTCGACTGGGCTGCTTCACATTTTTTTCTGCTCAGGCGGCACGCCCACTGCATGCTCTTCTTCCTCAGTGTTCTGATTGGACACTGGCGGTGGAGTTCTTGTGGCCCATCTTCTCCTTCCAGTTCTCTCCCTGCTCTCTGCCTGGCTCCATGTTAATGGACACCTGAGACTGCAAAACGACGAGCTAATTAGAAAAACAGCGTCTTCATGTGTGAGTGTCTGTGATGTGATGAGTCGTGACTTCAGGAAACCTTGTTTTGAAATCAAGTTAAATTAAGTAAAAAATACCTTTATTAATTACTCGAGTATTTTTGTCTTTGCACAAAAAAAAACAGAAAAATTAAAATAACAGCATTCAAAGAAAACAAAAGCTTTTCAATATCTCATTTTACTTATTAATACTTTTTGAAACTGTATGTAACATAGGTATATCTGTGGGCCAAGGCCCAAGGTTGGTGCACACTTTCTAGAAAATTTCAAAACAATTGCTATTTGGAAGAAATTAATAAAGAAAAAGCGACAATAAAAGAAGAAAAAAAATGAAAACATTGAGAGATGAAGAACTTTTGACCAACAAATGAAAGGACCTCAGAGTCAGTGCAGAGGAAGCTGCAGCAAAACCCAAACCCACGGTCTCCTCGAAGTGCTTGAACTTGCCTCTGAGGACGAGAACATGTGAGACTCTGTGCGGTAAATCCAGATTGGAATCTCAGCACTGGATGAACACAATTTCTGGAAGAGTACGTCCTGATCCACAGATCCTTCTCCGTGATCTTCATCTAAAAGACAATTATAAATATACAGTGGCTTGAAAAAGTATTCATACCCCTTGAACTTTCCCACATTTTCTCACGTTCCGACCACAAACATAAATATATTTTATTGGCATTTTAGATAAAAGATCAACATAAAGCGACACACAATTGTGAAGTAGAAGGAAAATTATACATGACTTTAAATTGTTTTTAGAAATAAAAAACTGAAAAATGTGGCGTGCAAAAGTATTCAGCCCCCTTTTCTCTGAGTGCAACCAGTTGCCTTCAGAGGTTGCCTGATGATTGCTGAATGATCAGCTGTTGACCTACTGATTAAATAGAGTCCACCTGTGTGTAATCTAACCTTAGTATAAATACACCTGTTCTGTGACAGCCTCAGACGTTTGCTAAGAGGACACTGGTCAGTGAACAGCATCATGAAGTCAAAGGAACACACCAAACAGGTCAGGGATAAAGTTGTGGAGAAGTTTAAAGCAGGGTTAGGTTATAAAAAGATTTCCCAAGCTTTGAACATCTCACGAAGCACTGTTCAATCCATCATCAAGAAATGGAAAGAGTATGGCACAACTGCAAACCTACCAAGACATGGCCGTCCACCAAAACTTACATGCAGAACAAGGAGAGCACTGATCAGAGACATAGCCAAGACACCCACGGTAACTCTGGAGGAGCTGCAGAGATCCACAGCTCAGGTGGGGGAGTCTGTCCATAGGACGACAATTAGCCGCGCACTGCACAAATCTGGCTTTTATGGAAGAGTGGCAAGAAGAAAGCCATTGTTGAAAGAAAGCCATAAGAAGTCTCGTTTGCAGTTTGCCAGAAGCCATGTGGGGGACACAGCAAATGTGTGGAAGAAGGTGCTCTGGTCAGATGAGACCAAGGTGGAACTTTTTGGTCTAAATTCAAAACGTTAGGTGTGGAGGAAAACTAACACTGCACATCACTCTCAACACACCATCCCCACTGTCAAACATGGTGGTGGCTGCATCATGTTGTGGGGCTGCTTTTCTTCAGCAGGGACAGGGAAGCTGGTCAGAGTTGATGGGAGGATGGATGGAGCCAAATACAGGACAATCCTGGAAGACAACCTGCTGGAATCTGCAAAAGACTTGAGAATGGGGCGGAGGTTCACCTTCCAGCAGGACAACGACCCTAAACATAAAGCCAGAGCTACAATGGAATGGTTTAAAACAAAACATATTCCTGTGTTAGAATGGCCCAGTCAAAGTCCAGACCTAAATCCTATTGAGAATCTGTGGCAAGATCTGAAAATTGCTGTTCACAAACGCTCTCCATCTAATCTTGCTAAACTTGAGCTGTTCTGCAAAGAAGAATGGGCAAAAATTCCAGTCTCTAGATGTGCAAAGCTGGTAGAGACATACCCCAAAAGACTTGCAGCTGTAATTGCAGCGAAAGGTGGTTCCACCAAGTATTGACAAAGGGGGCTGAATACTTTTGCACGCCACATTTTTCAGTTTTTTATTTCTAAAAACAATTTAAAGTCATGTATAATTTTCCTTCTACTTCACAATTGTGTGTCGCTTTATGTTGATCTTTTATCTAAAATGCCAATAAAATATATTTATGTTTGTGGTCGGAAGGTGAGAAAATGTGGGAAAGTTCAAGGGGTATGAATACTTTTTCAAGCCACTGTATATTGGACTTACAACACAGAGGTATCCAGAGCCAGGTGTGGTGTCCAGGCCCAGGAGAAGCCTTGTGATAGCAATCATATAGTCTTTGACGAAGGACTGAAATAAAACAGAAGGAAAAGAGACTTCATCTTTGAAAAAAATAAAACATCACCCACATCATTTACATGTGATCAGACCCAACCCATCTTAGCCACTAATTCAACCTTCAGGTGTAGAGTATGTCCCACCTGGTAAAGCAGTGTATCCAACATGCTGATACTGAAAACCCTGCCTGCAGAGAACGGCAGCCGGAACATGAAGGCCAGGTTGGAGCCCTTATCACGTTCTATCTGGAAAACATTGATTTTGGAGAAACATAGAGAACATGAGCGGTGAACTAAATATAATAATATTCTAGTTTAAATTTAGTAAAAAAATTACTCCTGTTTAGTTGAAGACAATGCTAATATACTGGCGGGAATTGAAGAAAGACACAAAGATCTTCTTCAACAGCTCTGATAATATTTTTAGTTTCAATAACCATCTGCTGCCATCTGCTGGAAGATGATTTCATGGCTCTTTGAGAAACAAAGAAAAATAATTTGCAATAAATACTAGTTTTGGGAGATTGGATAATTTTTTAAGGTACACCTAATGATCTCTGTGAACTCTCCAGTGAACTCTTCTATTGATGTTACGAAAAAACATATTGCTTTTTGTTGCTTTTTGTAACTTTTTGTTACAATGTTTGACATTGTCAAGATTGTCTAAATTGTGTTATAGATAAAAATATCAGTTAGTTCTATGACATAACACAGTGGTTCTCAAACTGTGGTACGCGGTACCAAAAAATATTCATCAAATTAGAGCATTTGTTTGTGTTAAATCATATTTTTGCATGTCACGTTGGTCGAAAAAAATTATGATGAAAACTTTTGGAACTTTACGGAGCCCCTAAAGGGACATGGGAAAAGAAAAATGAAACGTATCTCGTGAGCACGAGAAACCTTAGGTTAAGCACAGGCAGTTGTGCTTCCTGTGCGTAGTGTATGCCCCTAGGCTCTTGAATTTCTTTTATGACGTATAATCCATTATTATATATTTTGTGATAAGTTTCATGTTATTTCGTAATGCCACGTAATTACGTGATAACTTTCACATTACAATTCTACTTTCGCTTCCTCAGTTCAGTAATGAAAATATTGGAAATTAAAACATTTTTAATGTTGCGAGATTGGATAAAAAAAATCTGCTATGTACTGAGGAAGCGAAAGTAGAATTGTAATGTGAAAGTTATCACGTAATTACGTGGCATTACGAAATAACATGAAACTTATCACAAAATATATAATAATGGATTATACGTCATAAAAGAAATTCAAGAGCCTAGGGGCATACACTACGCACAGGAAGCACACCTGCCTGTGCTTAACCTAAGGTTTCTCGTGCTCACGAGATACGTTTCTTTTTTTTTTCCCCATGTCCCTTTAGGGGCTCTGTAGAACTTACTTACTTTCTCAAAAAATGACCAAAACCGCCTAAAAATGCAACAAAATGTAAACGTGTATACAGATTGGGCCAGAAAGATTTACCCATTGTATATCTCTATCGTGTTCACTTAGCTTTTGTCCTAGAAGCCTACAATTTTGGATAGTTTCTCTCAAAATGCATAACTTTTGATCTACCCGATTTCATTTGTTTACTCCAAATGAGTGTCGAGTATGACATCGAAGGGTAAGTACGACCAGACTGTGGCCTTGAAGGAGGCTGGACACACAACAAAGCAAATCATGAAAAAGGTGAATATTTGTCGTAAGACTGTCTACAATGTCATGAAACGATACAAGGAGACTGGCAAGACCACCAGCAAGCCAATCCCTGGAAGAAAACGTTCAGTCCGGACCAAAAGGGTTGTTGAGATGGTGAGGAAGAGAGTCCAAAGGAATCCTTGCAGGAGCGTGAGGGCAACAGCAAAAGAAGTGAACATCTCAAAACCTTCACTGAGAAGAATTGTCAAACAGGATCTCAAACTGAAAGCATTAAAAATGCAACACAGACAACTGATTTCAGCTGCTTCAAAATAAAAATGGCTTGACAGGGGGCAAATGATGCTGCAGGAGATCCAGAGTGCCGCAAGCAAAGTCCTGGTTTGGTCTGATGAGAAGATCTTCACCGTTCAGGCAGTGGTCAATTCCAAGAATGACAAGGTATATGCACATCCTTGAAGGCTGCAGAACTAATTTCTGTCATCAGAAACCAGCTGGAGTCATGTTGTGGGCTGTGATTGCGTCTGATGGCTCAAAGTCTCCTTTGGTCTTCATTCAGGAGGGTGTGAAAGTGAACAGCCAGGTCTACCTACAAATGCTTGAAGAAAAAGTGTTGCCATGGTGTACCAATGCGTTTGGAAACCAGTATATCTTCACACAAGATGGTGCACCCACTCACACATCCAATGTCACACAGGCCTGGTGCAAGTAGCACTTTCCTGGCTTCTGGGACAAGAACATGTGGCCTCCATCAAGTCTGGACATCAATCCAATGGACTTTTTGATTTGGTCTATTCTGGAGAGGGAGGTCTCAAGAGTATCTCACAGCAGTGTCACCGCTTTGAAGAAAGCTTTGATGAAGTCATGGTCAAAACCTGATGCAGAGATGGCGCTCATGCCAGGCAGTGCCAGGTCATCTCCAGGCTATGATAAAGGCAAAGGGTGGCCATATTGAGATGTAAATCTTTTTGGTGGCTGAGAATACAGTATAGAAACTGTGTTCAATGTTTGTTATGTTTGTCTGCAAGCCTTTTTGAATAGTGCGGAAAAAACGATGGGTAAATCTTTGTGGCCCACCCTGTAATTTGTGTCAAAAACAGAAAAAAACAGCATTTTTTACTTTCTCAAAAACTTGACAAAAAAACGACCAAATGCTCTAATTCAGTGGTTCTCAAACTGTGGTACGTGTACCACCGGTGGTACGCAAGCGCTCTCTAGTGGTATGTGGGGAAATTTCATATTTTCACATTTACATTTTCAATTGACTAAATCTGAAACATATCATGCGCAATTAATACAACATTTAAACATAAACATCTTTATAAACATCTCTCAAGTGTGGTGGAAGCTAATAGGGAAGGCCCATGCTGCTATATTCTAATGTTGGTCATCATGGTGGTACTCAGAGAGCTCAATGTTTTCTCAGGTGGTACAGAGTATAAAACGTTTGAGAACCACTGGATTAGAGGATCACATTTATTTATATTATTATAATATTATTTAAGACATGAGACCCAGAGAGTCATCGTCACAGTTAAAACACAAACCTTCTCCAGTTTGGAAAGAGCCAGTGAGTAGCAGTCTTTGGCCCTGAACTGCATAAACCTCATGTTGAACGGATGTGTGAGCTCTGTGCTGATGCTGAGGCTGGGGAATAATCTGAGGGGCAGGAGCAGATACAGAGAAAAAGGAATGGAGCTGCTGGTGACATGTGGTGGTTTGTTTACTATAGTAACCTCTGGTACAGCAGCTGCAGCAGTGATGAATGACTTCAATTCTAAGGCCTAAATGGAGGAGACGCTGCAGAGCTTTGGAAAAGTCTGAGACATCGGAAAAAGTCCCACAGAGCAACAAATAAACAAATTGCGTTGTGTGTGTACTCTGCTCTACCTCCTTTACCTGAACATGGTCTGGACGTTGATGATGGTTTTAGCATCCGCCATGTAGTCCTCTTTGGCGCTCGTGGTGCTCTCTTTGTCCACGACCACCAGATTGTCAGTGTAGATGATGCCGCACTGCAGCAGGTTGTCCAGACTGATGCAGTTAACACACAGAGTCGCAGAGTAAAAATCATCATCTGAGGAGCTCAATAAAATCTTAATTTACTCTCTAGATGAATCTTCATTCATCTAGACAGAATCTGACTGCAGGGCAGATATTTGAAAAGATAAAAAAAGGCAGAGGAAATCTGCTTGTAGATTTCTACATCTCGTTAGCGTCCCGTTTCATGTAGCCAACAGATATTTCAACACATTCATCTTTTTGTGCTTTTTTCTGTTATATTCTGCACAGTCAAACACCTACCGCTCTTTTGTAATCGGTTCATGTGTAAACACATACTTATCAATAGTGCCGGCCATGAAGTACACCATTGGAAAACAGCAAATGGCCTCTAAGAAATGGTTGTCTGGCCTGTAGAGACAGAGGAAACACAATCAAGTCACAGTAGCTACCTCCTTGAAACCTGAGTGAAACTTATTACGGTCTTGTTGTATTTTTCCAGGGAGGTCTCATGGCTCGAAGTAGAGTCGGTGAAATTAAGCTCTGTTAAATGAAAGCCACAGTAGGAAAGAGAAAACAAAACACATTGGGGAAAACAAATAAGAATATGTGTTTATGGTTAATATTTATAATTTTTTTATACTGAAGAAACTCTAAACTCTAGCTTTGTGTTTTGTGTTTTTAATCAGACTCTCCAGCTTGCTGTCCCTGTCAGCACAGAGCAGAAACCTGCCACTATACTGTAGTAACAGATCTGACCAGATGGTGGAACATGAGCAGTAGCTTCACCAGATGGGTTGATGACCAAAGTACAAAATCAGGGTCAGAGAAAATAGTGATAACTGTGACTTTATTCCTGATGTCATTCTAACATTATAGTGGATAGAATCAGATTATTAGTAATATTAGGAAAAAAACTGCAATTATTTTAATCTGCGAAAACAACTGTCACAGACGTACGGGTAGTCCAACAGCAGAACTATGGGATTGAGCTCCTTCCTGGGACGGTAGTAGGCCCGCTGCGGGACAATGAAGTTGTAGAGGCCATTGCCTGCCGTCTCTGCCGACACTATGATCAGCTTGTTCTTGAAGCCGTAGGCCTTGGCATCTTCGAAGCTGTTGTGTGTGCATCCCTAAGTGGAAGCAGACGATTCATCAGCTCATAAAAAGCATCACTCACTTTTACCATGTCTAGCAGGGTAAAACTCAAAGCTCAAATCTGCTGCACAGTGAATTTACCTTGTCCAGGCGAAGGCAGCAGAACGGAGCTTTCTGTGTGAGTGTGGGAGAGCTGCCTATGTAGGGTGAGTTTGGAGGGTAGCCCTTCACAAAGCTAATGGAACAAGAGCAAGGAAAATATCACAAGTGAGTGGTATAACACAGTGATTCCCAACCACTGTGCCGTAGCACACTAGTGTGCCGTGAGAGATCGGTAGGTGTGCTGCGGAAAATTATCCAATGTCACTTAATTGCTCCAAAAACCATCAAATCATTTAATAATTGCAAATATTTTTTCTTCATCAATGCGTGACAAGCAGAGCAACTAAATCCTCTTTCGCTAGGTGGCAGCAGATCGTCACAGATACAGAGTGTGTCTGATTGGCGTGAAGAGGGAGGACAACAAGAGCATCCTCCTGAACCCGGGTCCTCGCCACATCATGGCTGCCACCGACACCTGCTACTACATCAACATCACCAAGGAGGAGAACACTTTTATCTTCAAACAGGAGGAGAAGCACTGCAAAGGTCTGCCCGTCACTGGCCTCGATGACACCCCCTCTAGGCTTCCTGTGCACAGCATCATCGCCGGCATGGGTGAGAATGAAATTTCTTTTTAATAGTAAAGTTGTAAAAAAACAGAAATGTGCAGCTTACTACAAACAGAATACATTTTCTTATTTATTCATTTATCTAAATCAGTGATTCCCAACCACTGTGCCGTGGCACACTAGTGTGCCGTCAGAGATCATTTGGTGTGCTGCGGGAGCAATGAAATCATTTTCTACTAGGTGGCAGCAGATGGTTATTAAAACCAAGAAAAGATAATCAGAGCTGTTGAAGATCTTTATGAGTGTCTTTCTTCAATTCCTGTCAGTACAGTATATCTGTCATGTCTGTCTGTTTCCGTGTTTTCCTGTGTTCTTTGTGGGGTAATCATGGGATCACACTCACCTGTTTGGTAATTAGCTTCACTTGTGTCACCTGGTGTTCCCTGTGTATATATACCCCTCTCCCTCACTCTGTCGGTGTTGGATCATTGTGATTGTGACTGTGTTAGATCTTCGTGTTCCTGAGTTTCCTACTCTGTGTTTCCTCGTGTTCCTCGAGAATTCCATGCATGTTAGTTCTTCGTGTTTTGTTAATTTGGACTTTGTTAATAAAACTTCCTGCACCAGAAAGAGTCTCTCCAGTACTGCATTTGGGTCCTGCCTGCTCCCTGCGATGCTCGCACATGACAGTTTGTCTACCATATTCCTGTACCCTGTCTGCACAGGCGCAGTGCAATGAAACAGTCCACTGGCAGTTGGGGGGGATGGAGGGGTAGGCAAGGTAACGATAAGGGATTAAACATTTGATGTATTTTTAGTACTCTGATTATAATGTTGTAGTCCAAATGTTTTGCTCATGTGTTATGCAAGGGTTCACAGTTTAGGGGTATGGGAGGGGAAGTAAAGGCGTGGTGAGAGTGTGAGTGTGTATGTGACGGAGTGGAGAGAGATGAGGAGAAACAAAAGGAGCTAGCGAAGCTGGCTGAGAGCCATAAAGTTCAGAGTGAGTTGTTGCAATTGCCTGCATTAAAGTCCCTTAAAGCACTGATACATTTGACTGCTCTATAAAGATGTTACACAGAAAGATTTATTTTTCCACTTTTAATTAAATAAATGTTTGGGTTTTTTTTTCCAAGAACAGTGCATGTAACAGGGCTGGTTAGACTTAATCTCAAAAGCAGTTTTAAAAAGTTGGCAACTGGACTCACCTCAAGTAAATTGAAGACGTTTCGCCTCTCATCCAAGAGGCTTCATCAGTTCTACTGTCCTGGTGGAGAGTTTCCAGGTATTTACCAGGTATTATGGTATGTGGTGTCTGAGGCCCCCTCCTCTGTTCAGAGATTTGACATGGATGGCTTCCTTTTGCCAACTTTTTAAAACTGCTTTTGAGATTATTATGATGACCTGGATGACTGTGAATATCCACAAGTACAGGGGAGACTTCAGGGCCAAAGCTAACATTAGCTCTGGGGCTAACTCCCTTCACTTTGTGCTTGTCCACAGCAGAGGTAAACAGAAACAGGGAAGTTGGGTTCAGCCACACTGACCACAACAGAACATAAACAGAGTTTTAACAGCTTCAACATGACAGGGCTCAAACTGCTCTTAGCTTACGCTACCGTTCTCTTGCGCACGAGCGCATGTGCACACAGCCGTTCACAGACAGACATACGCTACTAGTATAACACAGAGTAGCCTACCAGAAAAGTCATTGGTCGCTAGCCATATGAACTTTGTTAGCCTGTAAAAATCTATAAACTAGCCGCATCATTGTTTAAGCTGCAGGGTTCAAAGCATGTGAAAAACCTAGCGGCTTATAGACTGGAAATTATGGTAATAATAAGAAGAAGAAAAAGAAAAAGAACGTAATGGGGTTTTTTTGTCATTAATAAATGATTGCAATGATTTCAATAGCAATTAGTCAAATTTAATCCTCATTCAACTGATGTCATCTCTGTCTGTGTTATTTTCGTTAGGTCCAACTAGGTACACAACATCGAGGGCTGGACAAAATTTCAGCGACTGGTGTAAAATCCCCAAAGATTCTAGGGATCCCATTTTCATCTGCAGAGGAGACGAGTCATCAGCGTGTGAAGTTGTGCTAAGTCAAAAGTGCAGACCAAGGAGCAGGTTTTCCATGAAGATAAAAAAAGGAAACATTACCATCACAATTACAAATCTAACGGTGTCCGACAGTGGCACCTACTGGTTTGGGCAAGAAAGCACCAGCAGAGGGATAGGGACATGTAACTTGTTCTTTAACAGGCTAAACCTGACTGTGGGTGAGTTGAGTTAGTTTCATTACATTACAGTTTGATATCTATCTATCTATCTATCTATCTATCTATCTATCTATCTATCTATCTATCTATCTCCTGCCTGCTCCCTGCGATGCTCGCACATGACAATATCAGCGTTTTCTTTAACTCAACAGGAGTATATTTTTAGTCAATTCAAAGAAGAATATTATTATAATTCATTATATATACTTTTTGTGAGATTTTTGTATGGTGGTGTGCCGTGGGGTTTTTCCTGAGGATATACAGTATATGTGCCGTGGCTTAAAAAAGGTTGGGAAACACTGGTATAACGCACAGAGAACGTCTCTGTTCTGAAGCCTAAAGAGTTTCCAAAGAGTTTCTGGAAGTTTCTTTCTGCTGTTGTATCATTACTCTTTCTACTATAGTATCAGGAATGACAAAAAGAATCAGAAGCCCTATATAAAAACTGGAGAAAGTACATGTAAAATACTATGAGGTAGTACAAGTACATGTAAAACGTAAGTGATTTGTTGACTAAAGCGTCAGGACGACTGTTTGTGTGACACGGGGGACGGATGAGAGTGAAGGGGTGAGGATTTACACGGGGGACTCTCGGTGTTCACCTCACCCAGGAGGAAAAGTGCTGACAGTCCCCCGGTACGTCACGCACATTCATCACTGACACCTCCGTTCCCTGCGGCATCTTGACAAACAGTTCACGCTCCGATTCTAAACCGATTTGTCTTTTGTCTCACAACCAGTGAGGCGTGGAGAGGAGGTGGGGGTGAGTCGGTGAGATCAATCAAGTGTATGGTACAGGTTCACTGCCAAGACAAGAACATAAAGGTATCATGGTGATTTTTCAAATTACAATCTGGGTAATTAGCATTAGCACAGTCAATTAAAATCAAACACATTATGGAGCATATACAAAGTTAATGTTATGACTTAGCATATATAACAACATATAGAAGGGTGAGTGGTGTATATTGTAAAATATATTGGAAAGGTATTTGTTTAATGGTAGTGAATGTTTTTCTGGTAAAATGGTGCAGCATGGGTAAAAAAAAAACTTACCGAATGAAGCGGTCTTATCAACTTTCACAGGTCAGAGGAAAATCACAACACAACATTCACAGCGAAGGCAAATTAAGCACATAAGGAACAAATAATTCCAAAAAATAATAATAATAATGAAAATGAAAGTTAGTAAAAACCAAAAGCCGAAGCTGTTGCATTCTGAAATGTTGGGTATGAGGGCGATTTAAATCAGTGTTTCCCAACCTTTTTTGAACCATGGCACATATATATCATCAGGAAAAAACTCACGGCACACTACCAAACAAAAATCTCACAAAACGTATATGTAATGAAATATAATAATATTCTAGTTTAAGTTTACTAAAAAATGTACTCCTGTTTAGTTTAAGACAACGCTGATATACTGGCAGGAATTGAAGAAAGACACACAAAGATCTTCTTCAACAGCTCTGATTATCTTTTCTTAGTTTTAATAACCATCTGCTGCCACCTAGTAGAAGAGGATTTCATTGCTCCCGCGGCACACCAAATGATCTCTGACGGCACACTAGTGTGCCACGGCACAGTGGTTGGGAATCACTGATTTAAATAAATGAATATATAAGATGTATTGAAATGTATTCTGTCTGTAGTATGCTGCACATTTCTGTTTTTTTACAACTTTACTATTAAAAAGAAATTTCATTCTCACCCATGCTGGCGATGATGCTGTGCACAGGAAGCCTAGAGGGGGCGTCATAGAGGCCAGTGATGGGCAGACCTTTGCAGTGCTTCTCCTCCTGTTTGAAGATGAAGGCGGAGTTCTCCTCCTTGGTGATGTTGATGTAGTAGCAGGTATCGGTGGCAGCCATGATGTGGCGAGGACCAGGTTTCAGGAGGATGCTCTTGTTGTCCTCCCACTTCACGCCAATTAGACACACTCCGTATCTGTGACGTGAATGAAGGGGAAAAAAAAAATCTTCTCAAAGACAAATCCATCGTTGGTCCAGAGCAAACTAATGAAAGTCACTGCTTACTTCTTATGGGCGTGAAAGGAAGCGTACGTAAAGCTCTTGCCGTCGTACTCCCCGAAAAATTTGCTGTCACACAGGCGGATGTGGTAAACCTCGTTCCCCGAGCAGTGACCGTACGTCCACTGCCACTGCTCCGGTGCGAGCTGGCCCTCCCTGGAATATCAGCAGAGTACTATTGACATGAATGACTTTAGAGTGACACATTATTATTTCGTTGAATTGTGACGGTTTCATGCATTTTAAATACGTTTTGACGTGAAAGGCGATAAAAGGTAACATGTAAAAGGCAGTACAGAAATAATCACTGTCCTCTGGTGGTGTGGACCAAGAGAGTGACTAAGGTGGACATGGCTGGACACACGCAGTTCAGTGACAACAAGGCGTATTTGAATTCTTCTTCACATACCACGTGATCTGAAGGAAAACGACATATTATAATCAAATGTGAAAATGTCACAGTTATGAAAAGCATTTGAGCTTCGAGCACTCACCTGCAAACTTCACGTGAAATTTATTTTCTGGTTTGAGAATTTGGACATAGAGAGGACAGTTAGGGGCGAAGTCCTTCGCAGCCCAGGCCCTCAAAATGGTCTGGTGATCCTGGAGGACAAAAACAGCAGTGCATTAGCATTTCTACATTTTTTAAATTCAAGTTTCAACTTTGTCTCACTGGAAATTTAATTAAATTACTTAAATTGATCAACATCCCATTATTGTCCTTATTTGGGCAAATTTGTATTATAGGGAAAATATCCAGTCGCGGCCACTTACTGCTGCCGTTCGATCCACCCCATTTCTGCTGCTCAGAATAAAGCAGGCCTCAGCATCGTCCATCCTGAGGGTCAAGATAAAGACACGCAGGAAAATACAGAGGGACAGGGTCAGGGGCTGGTGACCCACTGCAGAGGAAGCATTGATCGGAAAACTGCACTCATTACTCAAGTAGATTGACACTATAAAGATAGCTAGACGTTGATAGGCTCTGGTTCCTCAAGACAATAAAAAGGTTAATGGTCTTGTTTAGCTTGACTCTGGTGAATTGGGGATTTAATTTATAGCAAGTGTTTACGGACACTATCCTGCCATTACACCTTACATTACATTTTGTACAAGCTAATGCTACCGGCAATAAAGCTAATGGTTATAGCTTTAGCTATAAACAAAATGCTAAAGCTAATAGCATTAGCTTTTACAAACATTATTAGTTTCTTTTTAAGTAATTTTCTCAAAACTAACTGACAGGCATACACATAAGTGTTTGTAGATTTTTCTGTAGACACACTGACTCTTTAATGCAAGGTGCAACTCAAACAAGTTAGCAGAATATTCATCCTAAACATGGCTATGACTAGCTGTATGCAAAGTGACTCACTTTGCCCTCATCAGGTCCTGGTCTTTGAGAGCAGATCCCTGAAGGTAGATGACCCTCTGTGACCACAGAGGAATCTGGAGAATACGGCGAACCTGGATGTCCATCTCTGCTGGACACAGAATAACCACGTAATAGTCCTTGAGGCCAAAAAAGACAGAAGAGGATTTACAAGCGGGTACAAGAGCGTTAATCATAAAACTGCATTAACCACGGTTCCTCACTATTTTTTACTAATAAGTTTACATTTTAACTTACTATTTTTTGTATTGTGTTTATTCATTTATTCATCTTGTTTAACTATTTCTCACAGATATTTCCAAAAATACGTACAACTGGCTAAAACAAGGCAATAACAAGAACATTTTGCCTTAATGTCATTGCGCAGGCTCCTGCTGATCCCCCATTAGCATACAGCACATTTTGAATGTTAATCAATTGATGCACTGTAGCCGTTTGTCCTCTCCACAGGCAGCTACAACAGTACCTGTAGTCTAGGATGAGCGTAGAACTCATTGAGGAAATCCATCAGCAGATTGATCTTCAGCGAGCTGACACACAACACCACGTGCTTCTCCGTCTGTGCTCGTTGTTGGCTGTAGTTCCCTCCCAATTTCTGGCTCTCCATCCACCAGGTACGCTAGTTCTTCAAACTGACACAACATTGATTTGATGTCAGAAGAACCAAGAATTAAATCAGTAATAAAAAAAGGGGAGTCAAGTGACGAGTATTAACATCCAGTTCGCATGACTGGCTGAGATGAAAACCCTTGAGAAAATTTAAATTAATGACCAGATTATGGTCATTTACAGGTAAAACCAGTGCATAGAGATCACTCCGTGCTGTGGGAATCACCTGCAGCGGCAGAACAACCAGAGCAACAGAGATGAGAAGGACAACCAGCAGCTTCGACGGCCAGATCTGTGGCGTGACGTCCCCGTAGCCCACAGTCGAGAAGGTGAGGATGCAGAAATAGAAGGAGTCGAACAGGGACAGGTGTTTTCCTGCTCTCTCCAGGTGCTGGATCCCACAGGCTCTGCAGGAAAAAAAACCCTCAAAATTTCAGTTATGATTTAGCTCAATTTAATCTGCATTGAATGTAATTTAATGAAAATCAAGCAGCAACAAATTCAATGCAACTTTACCATGTCCTCTTTAATTAACTGTTGGTTTTTCCTACTCACTGATCATTCTAATCTATTTGGTTCATTAACGAGGGTTTAACGAATTGCATCGAGGCAGGACGGGCAGACAGTCTGGCGGTGTCGGACCAGACACTGTGCCTGGTGCTGGCCAAGGCTCTCAATATGCAAACACTTCAAGAGGTGAAGGCAGTGGTTAATAATAAAGGATCACTGCTGCAAAAATCAATAGAGCAGTAAAGAAAACAAGTGCAGCCCACTGAATGAAAACCAATCCAAAAAGTCTAGCATTTATTTATATGTTTTTCAAGATGTCCTCTCGATAGTCACTCACTTCCCTTGTGCATGTTAATGAATTAAAAAAGATTCTACTTGCAACTCACTGAGCAATATATATTTCTGATAATAATTGAGCATAACATACAGCACTACTGAATAAATAAAAGAGTATAATATACTACTTGATGGAACTGAGCAATTACCACATTAACACATTCATTAATAAACACTGACATTTATTGCAACTTTTGGTCTGAATTTGTAAATTCGTGCCTCTCAACCAATAAGAGCATTGTGGGCAGTCCTAAATCTGCTGCAGCTCTGAACGGGAACATAAAAGCACTGGCGTGGACTAGCATAGTTAGCGGTAAATGGAAAATTTAACTGCTTTGGTGGATAAAGGATCTTATTTACCTCCAGTTATTCCAAACCAAATGTTGTTTTGTGATTGTTAGTATTACTTTTTAAGAAACTGTGTGCAAAACACTCTTGAAAACAACTTCATTAACCACAGAAAACGATGTGATCAATCTGGATTTGAATTTTAATTGATGCAGAACTTTTTCAAACCCAACTCTAAATTATGGCTGCTCCTCTGGGCCAAAAATGTTTGTCTGGTTTTAGGAATATATGGCATGCTCCCATGAGATACTTGATTTAACTCACCCAGTGAAAACCAGACACATCAGGGTACAGATGAGGATGAACACCTGGTTGAACATGGCAGAGTGGGTCCTCTGGATGGCATGGTGGAAGTCATTCTTGACAGGTGAAAGGAGAGAGACACAAAGGCAGGATTGAAATGTTACATCTGTGACATCAGAAAACGGAAACACCGACTCTTCAGACTAACTGATATTTGGTATTGATTTGTCTTGTGCTCCAGAGCGCCACCCTAAGTTCATCACACACATCCTCATCAAAAATACACAGGATTTCAAGGTCTACAACACACCACCTGAACCACACACACAAAGTAGACTATATTTGTTCTTGTGCTTACGTTTCTGTGTATCCGTGAATACTGTGATTTCTTCCTCTGCCTCTCCGAAACTTTTATAAATGACCCGCTAATTCTGATACAGGATTACAAGTCAGGGTTGATCTAAGACCCTGACCTGACGTGCTATTGCGGAATATTGATACCAAATATGTTTTATTCATATGAAGAGACAGATAAAGGGTTCTAAAGTGATAAAGTCTGGACACCACGTAATAACAAAGCTCACATCATAAAAAATAAAAATCATTTAAAAACAAACTCTAAAGCCTTGGGTTTTGTCTTCTCCGTCTTCGGAATTCATTATGTAGTCGGAGAAGATCTCTCTGGGTTCTCTCTGTCCACATCCCGCTCTGTATTTAACGGCAGCAAGGGCAATTGCATGTTATTGTCTGAGAAACCGATGGCCCAGATTTGAATTCTCCGCACGGTGGTTAAAACTTTAAATTAACCATTAATTAAAATATCAAAAATACTCACAATCATATTCTCCAGTGCACCTTTGGCTAACCAGCAGTTTAGAAACACATGGACAAATATGTTTCTCCATGGAGCCCAGAAAATCTTGAGAGACGGAAGAAAAATGTTGAAATTTAAAACCAGTTAGCATGATTAAAAAACAACTTAGACTAGTAACATTTCTAAAAAGAAACAAAAAAACAATGACTGTAATTATGAACGGCACAGAATTGATCATCTCCAATATGAAGGATATCTGAAAGATCTGCTCCCAAATGTTCACCTAGAAATTGGAAATTGTCAGGAAAAATGAATTGAATCACAATATGATAGTCAAACACCTCTCATCATTTTGTCCAGTTATATCAACCTTAATAGCAACTCTATTAATTTGGAACCAATGTACGTGGAAGGTGCAGTAAATGGACATCCAGACTGTGTATTAACATTATGGCAGACACCTTATCCTCGGGTTCATTTCAGAGTATAAAGACATATGTTTACTGTCAGGAGGTAAACTACAGGAAGAAAAAGCAGGAGAAGAAAGACGCCATTTAGTAAATTAAACTCTGTTATCGCCTTGATAAAACAGGGATAAACAGGATGTCAATACAATACAGATGAGCTGCTTCAGTATTCAAATCATTAAATTAAATTTATACAGATTCCAATAAACAAACAAAGATGACTTTTGCATGTAAAATAAATAATAAAAATGCAGTTCTCTGTAGCAGACCACTCTTTGTGACCGATGATCTACTATCTTCTACTCTTCTCTGCACCCTGGTTCTTACTCGCCGACAGCCAAGTATTTGATTGATCACATAAGAAGAGTGACTCTGCATTTCTGCTGTTAATAACTGGAGAAATTAAAATTGAAACGCTCTTAAAAATGTATCAAACCTCAATATTTAATCACTTGCAGGTTCTTGTACTGGTCTGGGTCTGCAACTGGACCACAGTCCACCTATTAGTTAGGCCCCTTTTTTTAATACCTTGTTGTGCATACACCAGTGGAGGGAGCACATCGCACTTACCACCAGGATAGTTATCGGACATTCAAAGTTTGGGTTATTTTGAAGTTTTGAATGCTATTAGCATAGCTCAATGCTAAGCTAGTGACATATACACTATATTACCAAAAGTATTCGCTCACCCATTCAAATGATCAGAATCAGGTGTCCTAATCCCTTGGCCTGGCCACAGGTGTATAAAATCAAGCAAGTCGCCGACTTTCTGCACAGTCAATTGCTACAGAGCTACAAACTTCATGTGACCTTCAGATTAGCCCAAGTACAGTACGCAGAGAGCTTCATGGAATGGGTTTCCATGGCCGAGCAGCTGCAGCCAAGCCACACATCACCAAGTGCAATGCAAAGCGTCGGATGCAATGGTGTAAAGCACGCCGCCACTGGCCTCTAGAGCAGTGGAGACGCGTTCTCTGGAGTGATGAATCACGCTTTTCCATCTGGCAATCTGATGGACGAGTCTGGGTTTGGAGGTTGCCAGGAGAACGGTACATTTCAGACTGCATTGTGCCGACTGTGAAATTTGGTGGAGGAGGAATTATGGTGTGGGGTTGTTTTTCAGGAGCTGGGCTTGGCCCCTTAGTTCCAGTGAAAGGAACTTTGAATGCTTCAGGATACCAAAACATTTTGGACAATTCCATGCTCCCAACCTTGTGGGAACAGTTTGGAGCGGGCCCCTTCCTCTTCCAACATGACTGTGCACCAGTGCACAAAGCAAGGTCCATAAAGACATGGATGACAGAGTCTGGTGTGGATGAACTTGACTGGCCTGCACAGAGTCCTGACCTGAACCCGATAGAACACCTTTGGGATGAATTAGAGCGGAGACTGAGAGCCAGGCCTTCTCGACCAACATCAGTGTGTGACCTCACCAATGCGCTTTTGGAAGAATGGTCAAAAATTCCTATAAACACTCTCCTCAACCTTGTGGACAGTCTTCCCAGAAGAGTTGAAGCTGTAATAGCTGCAAAAGGTGGACCGACATCATATTGAACTCTGGGTTAGGAATGGGATGGCACTTCAGTTCATAGTATGAGTCAAGGCAGGTGAGCCAATACTTTTGGTAATATAGTGTATCTCCTCTTTGTCTCCTACCTGGTAGCTCCATCTCTAACATTCTTATATAGTGTATGTATATAGATACATACATATATACACATATGTATATATACATACACATAAACACACATATGTATATATGTACATATATAGATATAGACATATATATATACATATATACATATACATACATATATACATATATAGTTCAAATATATTGCAAAACCTTAAATACTAAAATTACATATAAAATGACAGTCACGGATTGGCAGTAATAAATATTAGATCATAAAGTTAATTTCCAGCACAGTTTGCCTGTTTAAAAAAAATTGATTCTGCAGATGATGATTAGGTCTGAAATGAGGGCAAGAGTCTCTTTGATCACAGAAGCCTCAGTTCTGGCTCTTAGTCTGCGCACAGACAGCTGCAGGCAGGAAACAGGAAAAGTGCTGGACGTTGATCAGACAGCTGCATAGGCATCAGTTAGGATTAAAAGCCAGAAAGTGTGGACTGTGTGTCTTACCTTGTAGCTCAGATATGTGATAAGCATGGTCTCCAATAAACTGATTAAGGCCATTGTCACCTGAAGCAGGAGGATGGAGGGGGATAAGGTGACAAGGTGCTGAGCAGCTAACAATTCCTCTTCTCCACTTCCCCAACCTTCTCTTACAAACTACCGTAGTCGGCAAATTCTTTAATTTAATAAATGGGTGCAAGTGCAATCGCATTCAGTGTGTGCATTCAGTGTGTGCATTCAGTGTGTGCTGAGAAAGTTTGATTTATGTGCACTTTTATGCTACAGTGGTATGAAAAAGTTTGGGCACCCCTGATCATTTTCAAGATTTTCCTTTATGTATCATTGGTTGTTCGGAACAGCAATTTCAATTAAATATAT
>NC_024327.1:29227-33445 GCF_000523025.1 Cynoglossus semilaevis
CCTAAACACCGCTCAAATTCTACCAAAGCATTCATGCAGAGGAACAAGTACAACGTTCTGGAATGGCCATCTCAGTCCCCAGACCTGAATATCATTGAAAATCTGTGGTGTGTTTTAAAGCGGGCTGTCCATGCTCGAAAACCATCAAACCTGACTGAACTGGAGATGTTTTGTAAAGAAGAATGGTCAAAAATACCTTCAACCAGAATCCAGACCCTCATTGGAAGCTATTGGAAGCATTTAGAGGCTGTTATTTCTGCAAAAAGGAGGATCTACTAAATATTGATGTAATTTTTCTGTTGGGGTGCCCAAATTTATGCACATGCCTACTTTTGTTTAAGTAATTATTGCACACTTTCTGTAAATCCTATAAACTTCATTTCACTTCTTAAATATCATTGTTTGTTTGCTATATGATATATTTAATTGAAATTGCTGTTCCGAACAACCAATGATACTTAAAGGAAAATCTTGAAAATGATCAGGGGTGCCCAAACTTTTTCATACCACTGTATAACGCTTACCTGTATCGCCCATACAGGCTCCCGTCTGTTCACCCAGAAAATCAGCTTCCTGTCAAGGTCGTGACAAAGGTTGTCTTCACCCAACATTTCATCTCTCTCTCTTCATCTTTTTTTATTGTATCATTAATAATGAACACAATTACACAATACAATCAAATTTGATTTAAACTGTAACATACCAGTCGATATCTGGTGACTCGGGAGGATTCGTTTGACTGTTGTTGAGACAAACTGCACCGCTAACAAGAAAAGAGGGAAAAATAATCCATAGGTAAATACAAGAGGAATGGAGTACAGTGTATTTGACAAATAGTCCGCTTTTCATTTATTTTAAGCAAACATGACTGACCTAGCGTAGTTTTCGGACCATAAGGCGCACCGCATTATAAGGCGCAATATCAATGAACGGGTCTGTTTTCATACAGTACATAAGGTGCATCGGGTTATAAGGCAAATTAAGCAAAATAAAACAGTCAATCAAGCATGTCTGGATCCCTCTCGTCATTATCCGAGTCAGTCTCGTTGCTGTTAATTAGTTGTTCAGTGATGATTCTGGCCTTCGTGAAAGCTCGGACAACATTTGAGACTGATACCTTAGCCCAGGCATCCACGATCTGTTAGCAGATAGTGGCGTAACTCGCCCGGCGTTGCCTCCCTGTCTTGGTGGATGTGTGTTCGCCTTCTGTCATCCAATGCTCCCACGCAGCTCGCAATTTAACTTTAAACTTTAAATATTTAGCGGTTGGAATTCTGTGGTTAATCCACCCGGAATGATGGCAAGCCCCGAAGTAGTTTGCTTCACTTGGGTTTTGACAATATCGGTAAGATGGGCACGCATGGAGTCGCAGATCAATAGGGATGGAGATTTATGAAAAAGGGTAGTGACCTAAGTTGGACACTGGAGGGCGCTGTTGTTGTCGTTCCAGAGTCAGGCGGTTGTCACTATTTTTGTTCTGGATGGTCACCTTATTGTTTTGACGCTGTTCCGTGCAGAAGTACGGATGTTGCTTTGCAGAGAGAGTTTGTGTTTTTCCTGTATCGATAAAAAAGGAGAAATAAAAAGAGTTCTTGACCACGAAAAAATCGTCAGCCATGCGTCTGAGTTGTCCTGCATCGCACCATACATCAACAATACCAAAACACAACGCTGAGTCTCCGGGTGTTGGGAGGCACAACGTGACGTTGCATGGATTTGGGTTACACAACCATAATGTAATAATTGTTGCTGAGCATCTTCTAATTGTGATAACAGAGTTAAAGTTTAACTGTTAAACGTCACTGTTGGCTCCCAGTGTGTTCCAGTTGTGTGCTATCGTGTGAGGCGCTGTGTGGTTTGGCTTTATAAAATCGGTTTCAGCTCAGTAAGCGCAACCATAAATAATACCGGGTTATAAGGCGCACTGTCGATTTTTGAGAAAATTAAAGGCTTTTAAGTGCGCCTTATAGTGCGGAAAATACAGTACTGTGACAACATAAAAACTACATAACAACACAATGGCCCCTCTCAAAAACCACAGATCCCTGTTTTTCAAACTATGGTACATGGACCCTCTGTGGTAGTTGAGCCCCCTCTAGTGGTAAGCAGAGATTCAGTTAGCTATAGGGATAAGGTGAGATACCAGAAAAGGTGTTAAATACAGCTACAAGGTATTTACATACATGACATACTGTACATAAGTACCTATGTTACTCAGCTATGCTAACACAGTGGTAACATCTAGGAGAATTTTTTTTTCTGGGGACCCATATTTTAAAAGTCACAAACCTTCGTGACCCAAGTCAATAGACATTATTCATAAACTCCTGGGAAACATGATGCGAAACATGATGAAGGGCAAAAAGTTCCCAAAAACAAACAAATGCACAATCCAATATGGTGAATGTAAACAAAGGCGTCTTCTGCGTATAATGTCATGACATGGTATTTGTGTTTCGGCTTGTCAACTGGTTCCAGTATGTACTGGTTGATGAGTTTTAAGACTGTACGTCCGAATGATGAAAGACTTTTTTAAGGAATGTATGCGAGACAGCGTCGTAATCACGAAATGCCGTAGATCAAGGATGTCCTTAAACGAGGACTGGCCTGTACTGCAGTATTTCATCGAGATGGTCAAACAAATAAATTTTAGACATAGACCGTCGAACAAACAGTGACACGGATTAAGTGGGGGAGTAGAAATGAGAGCCTTAGCCTGGGTTTTCGTTGCTGTTGGTGAGATCGTCCAGCCTGGCTCTCACCATGTAGAGGGCGCAGGTGAGTATCTTCAGAGAGAAGTTGAACAGGCAGATTCTCAGGCCTTTAGACCAACAAAGAAAAACAATGTCTGACAAACTAGTCTGATCATCAAATATTTACCAGAACACCAAAAACAAAGTCTCACATTCAGTTTCTACTTAACAGGATTTGGTGTGAAGGCTACGCAATTTATTTCCCATCAACCTTATTATGCCCTGTGGGTGTGCCTTGACCTTTCTGGATTTTTCAGTAAATTTATCAAAAAGTGGAGACTCAACAAAAACAACACTGCCATGGAGTAGAACAACAGACCCCAGTAGCCAGGGCTGACATTTCCATTAGCCTCCATGTCAAAGAGCCTGACCACAGCCCGTCACATCAGCTTGCATCAGTATCAGGGATTTAACTACAGATCTTAGAGGAGACACAACTAGATGCAAACGACGGGCTTCCAGACACATTGCACCAAATGATCTAAATCCCCCGATGAGGAAAAACACTGCAGCCCTTCCTCTTTTGTCACAGCACCTAAGACGATGTTTTCTGCACGCTGGGCCACAGAATGCCCACCAAAGAAAACATGGTCATTTACAGCAAGATTGCTAATGCAATAACACAAGCCCGGACTGGGAGAGAAAATTAAATATGGCTCCTCATGCCGCTGGTGATGAGGAGCCATATTTAATTTTCTACAGTGTGCTTTCGTGTATTCATTTATATGTGAGAGTTCTGAGATGAGAAGATGACGTGGCGGTGGTGGTGGTGGGGGGGCGCTGCTGCACGCACTTACTTGACCTTTGGTTTTTAATAAAGAAAAGCTTCAGCCTCTCCTTGAAGGTGTTCTCATTCACATAGAACTCCACTTGTACCCTGCAGGCGACAGAGACAGAAATGACAGTGTAAATAAACAGGGATATGAAGGTAGAAATAACCAGCCAAACTACAGCTGCGTGGATCAGTTTAGCTGTTTAAATGGATGGAAATAATACCAATATTTTAGCAGCAGACATACAGTATGTTTATTACAGGGAGTGCAGAATTATTAGGCAAATGAGTATTTTGACCACATCATCCTCTTTATGCACGTTGTCTTACTCCAAGCTGTATAGGCTCGAAAGGCCACTACCAATTAAGCATATCAGGTGATGTGCATCTCTGTAATGAGAAGGGGTGTGGTCTAATGACATCAACACCCTATATCAGGTGTGCATAATTATTAGGCAACTTCCTTTCCTTTGGCAAAATGGGTCAGAAGAGGGACTTGACAGGCTCAGAAAAGTCAGAAATAGTGAGATATCTTGTAGAGGGATGCAGCAAATTGTCAAAGTTCTGAAGCGTGATCATCGAACAATCAAGCGTTTCATTCAAAATAGTCAACAGGGTCGCAAGAAGCGTGTGGAAAAACCAAGGCGCAAAATAACTGCCCATGAACTGAGAAAAGTCAAGAGTGCAGCTGCC
>NC_024327.1:34316-40215 GCF_000523025.1 Cynoglossus semilaevis
CAGCTTTGATATTAATGAGTCTTTTGGGTTCATTAAGAACATGGTTGTTGTTCAATAATAAAATTAATCCTCAAAAATACAACTTGCCTAATAATTCTGCACTCCCTGTAGTCAGACGGCTGGATTTTCATCTCCCCACCGTAGTCTGTGCAAATGCATCAGCCTTGCAATGGATTCTGGGAAAGAAAACAAACCTGGTCTCTGCAGGACCTGCAGGTAATGGTGATGGCTATTGACTTCATCTATTTAGCCAATGCAGTTTAAAAGATGGTGGTTTGGAGTGTTTTTATTTAACACAGTAACAATGTGTAAATATATAATACTTTTCTTATTAAGATTTAAAATGCTGACATTTTAATTATAAAATAAAAGCAGGATATATATATATATATATAAATATATACATATAAATATACATGCATATACACACATATGGTAAATATGTGTATATATGTATGCATATATATGTACTGTATGTATATATATTTATATATTGTATATTGTATATATATTTATATATATATGTATTTGTATATATTTATATATTGTATATTTATATACATGTGTGAGTAATACCATAGTTTGAGAACCAACTGCTTTTAATTATTTCTATTTAAATAATTACACCTTTCAGCTGCAGCACCTGAACGGTACCCGTGTCCTACATTGGTATCTATACAGTGACAAATATGCTGTGATTAAACATTAATGGACTAATATCCCTGGAGGTCTCGAATGCATCGTCAGTGCCAACGATGATCAAGCTGCTGTTGCCGGATCGGCCGCAGTCGCAGGAAGTCACAGGTAATGTGAGAGCGGGCTGGAGGAAAACGAAGCTCATCATTTGTGAGCATTGAGCAGAAGTAATGGCACAGGAGAGGACCATGGAGGCGCCCCCCCCAGGGGGGAGATACGTATGTGGGCTTTGTGTGGATATACTGTGTAGGTGGGAGTGAACAATCCTCACTCCCACAAACTAGAGCTAAGAAATGCTGACTGTGTGTGTTGTGCATTTCCATGAGCACGGAGCCAGGAACACACACACCATTATCATCATCATCATCATTATAATCTTAAAATGAGCACTTTAAATAAAAACACATTGTAATGGATGCTTTTTCATCTGTAAAGCAATGATGGTGATTAATGATTCACCATCAGTCATGCAGAACATTTCTGCATGACTGATGGTGAATCATTAATCACCTGTGTGTGTACTTGATGACATCACTGACAGTGTCTACATATCTACCTGTGACTGGGATTATGCAGCAAACAGTGACCTAGAAACATATGTGAAGAAGCCACTAAACCATGTGTTGTCATCAGTGTGGGTGGAGATGCCTGTTTGTTCTGTGAGGCTGCCTCAGCTTATCTGACTGTAATGAAAGGGACATCTGCAGTGTATTCTACCATAAAATGGAAAGAGACATTTATGTTAACGGTTTTGGTCTTTGTACCGCATGTACAAAATAAGCCCGATATTACTGAGCCACATAACCAGTACTTCTCAAATAGTGGGCGGGCCCCCTTTGAGGGTGTGGTGAGGGGCTTTCAATGGAATATGGCACGCTGGATATAAGTGTACCACTGCTGTAATGCTTGAATGATAACAAGCCTCCAGTCACTATGTAGCAGCAACTCATACAGTGGTTTGTACAGATACAAATATACATGTTTTCAGGTTCTCAATTTCTCAATCAGTATTTCAATTCGTGGGGTGTGGGTCGAAAGGGGGATGGGGACGCTAAAGGGTGGGGGGAGGGGGTGTCAGAACATTTCTGTCCCCAAGGGGGAGCATGACAGAAGATAATTGAGAACCACTGTGCTAAACCAAGATGTTTTAAGAATAAAAAACACATAATCTAGTAAATATGATTGCTTAATCTAAACCGGGGGTCACCAACTATATTTGTCAGAGGGCCAGAATTTTCCTGGACAGGGCGGGAAAAATTTGGAGGGCGGACATTCAAATGAAATAAAAACCACTTTTTTGGCTAACATTATTATTTTATGTCTATGAAGATTTTCAGTGGTCAAGGTTGAAGAGTTCTGTTAGGTATCTGGATGTGAATTTTCTAAAAGAAGAAGCTTCTTCAGTTCTAACTAGTGGTGGGGAATACAGCAAATATATACCGGGGTGTGAAAGAATAACGCTACTTCAGCTCCCCCCTGTTGGGTGGGGCTCACACCGACCAGTATCTCCGTTTTGACTCACACCACCCACTGGAGCACAAATTAGGAGTCATCAGAACCCTACAGTCACAGGCAGACACCATTTCCACCACCAACAGAGGTAAGATGAGTGAACAGGGACACATTAGGACAGCGCTCAAGACCTATAGCTATCTGTAAATAGAATTTATAGTTAGTTACCAATGTGTGTTAAACCATAAACTGTTATCTAAGTCATGGTCTGCTTGACAGGAGTAGGTACTCCTAGAGAGGTTTTTACGATGTGGTCCATAAAGGATGAGGTCTGTTTCTCATCAAGTATGGGAATTGCATGAACTTTGCCCTAAGAGTAAAACGTAAAAAAAAACAACAACTGCACAGTACTTGTAACTTTCTCAATAAAAGGAGCTGCAGTCCTCATACACTTTGGGACTTAGGTGAACCAGCTCTGCGAAGCTGTTGATCTCTCTGCTCCCCCTCGCAGCGAGTAAAAAGTACAACATTGTCAGGTGTGGTTCTTTTCAGGTCATTCTATCTGTGGCAGTTAGATGACAATAGTGGTGGCTGAACAACATAATTTTCGGCACCAACACTATCCCATATGGGCTTTTTTAAAAACTAACAAAAAGAGGCCCACAGGAGGGGGAATGTCGTCATTCCATACATTTCAGGAGTTTCGGAAAAACTTAGAAGGATATTTAACCAACACCAGATCCCCGTACACTTCAAACCCGGTAATACCCTAAGACAAAAACTGGTTCATTCCAAAAACAAGACTCCAAGAAACAAGCTGGACAATATGGTTTATGCCAGTGCAATGAGTAGTGTACGGACCTGTACATTGGGGAGACCAAACAACCGCTACACAGGCGCATGGCCCAACACAGGAGGGCCAACTCCTCAGGACAGGACTCAGCTGTTCACATTGTTAGATCCCAGGTACCGGGCTCACCGGCACACTCACTCGTGTGTGGCTGACCCGCAGCTGATCAGCCCTCTGTGCGTCGGGTAAGGACCTACGAGCCCAGAGCTGGTGCAGGCTTCGCCACTTCACTCAGAGGACCCCTCTCGGTGCTCTGTCAGTCTGCTTAGGCTGATGGGCGAGGTCCAACTTCTGACTGTCATTCATCTGAGTGTCCGCCCCGCTGCCGCCACATGCACACTCCGAGGAATAGCCTGGTGATCGGGGTGCTCTATGCGACCACACTCATTCATGACAGCTCACCTCTCATGATCCTGGCACTTGTTAGTTGCCGGAATGGGTTTTTAAACACCTTAATGGTATCAGGGGCATGTTACTGGTTTACAGAGAATAGACTTAAACTTTTGACGAACCATCAACGATGATACTGCGTATGACCTGGGATTTACTGTATGCGAGGAGGTGTATGACTGATAAAATTCCTTTAATCAATGAGTTTTTATTTTTACAAGATTTTATTAATTAGAATGAAAAGGGCACAGCACATAAGTCAGGTAAAAACGATTTGATTAATATAAAGTAGTAGATTAATAAAATATAAACGTGCTGTGGCATTATTGGTATAAATTTGTTCTGACCCTACTGCCTTGTGGTGGTGGTGATGAAGAGGAGAAGTCACGTTCTTTGGCCCTCGGTGTGTTGAGTCTTCACTGCTCCGGAAGAGCTGACGCCCTAAGCTGCACAATAACAGGTGTCACACCAGAGACTGTTGTCAAGATTCCATAGGCGCTGTAGGATAGCCAACTGTAGAATCATAAGTACATTAGGTTATTATAATGACATGTAATGGTTGTGAGAAAGCGATGACGCTGATATTGATATAATGTGGGAATTCACAACACAGTTTCCCTCCTCAGCCTTATCCGACTGAGCCATGGAGAGAACTATGGTCCAAGAGCTTGTGCAGGTTTAGCATGCGAGAATTTGTGAGGGAGAATGGCACCATAAGTCATAAGCCAAAATCTAATTTCATTTTGACCCACATCTCCGAAGTTGCCCCAGCTGAGGCTAGAGAATATGAGCCAAATGATAGCCCAACCGATTAAAACTGCTACTCTGGGCAGCCAGTCCCTGCGTCCTCCATCTTGTAAATCCAGGACCAAGGCTAAGATGCAGATTACAATTGCAGTAATGATTGCGCCTTGTAGTGCCATTAATATGCTGTAGGCATAATAGTTGAAAATGGACCAAAGATCAAGAACTGCCCAGAGGAGTACTGCAAAGCCTTGCATTAGTCCCCATTGCGTTGCGTCCACTCGGTAACAGCCCAGTAGATATGTGGTAAAAAGGGACAGATCGCTGTCGGTAATCCTGCAGTAATAGTTGTTAAGGCCAAATTTTAGCAGTCGCAGTGGTTGGTCGAGGGACCATGAGCCTAAGCTACAATACAGGGAGTGCAGAATTATTAGGCAAGTTGTATTTTTGAGGATTAATTTTATTATTGAACAACAACAATGTTCTTAATGAACCCAAAAGACTCATTAATATCAAAGATGAATATTTTTGGGATTTGGAGTGGGGCTTTTTTAGTTTTAGCTATTTTAGGAGGATATCTGTGTGTGCAGGTGACTATTACTGTGCATAATTATTAGGCAACTTAACAAAAAACAAATATATACCCATTTCAATTATTTATTTCACCAGGGAAACCAATATAACAGCTCAACATTCACAAATATACATTTCTGACATTCAAAAACAAATCAGTGACCAATATAGCCACCTTTCTTTGCAAGGACACTCAAAAGCCTGCCATCCATGGATTCTGTCAGTGTTTTGATCTGTTGATTCACGATCAACATTGCGTGCAGCAGCAACCACAGCCTCCCAGACACTGTTCAGAGAGGTGTACTGTTTTCCCTCCTTGTAAATCTCACATTTGATGAGGGACCACAGGTTCTCTATGGGGTTCAGATCAGGTGAACAAGGAGGCCATGTCATTAGTTTTTCTTCTTTTAGGCCCTTTCTTGCCAGCCACGCTGTGGAGTACTTGGATGCATGTGATGGAGCATTGTCCTGCATGAAAATCATGTTTTTCTTGAAGCATGCGGACTTCTTGCTGTACCACTGCTTGAAGAAGGTGTCTTCCAGAAACTGGCAGTAGGACTGGGAGTTGAGCTTGACTCCATCCTCAACCCAAAAAGGCCCCACAAGCTCATCTTTGATGATACCAGCCCATACCAGTCCCCCACCTCCACCTTGCTGGCGTCTGAGTCGGACTAGAGCTCTCTGCCCTTTACCGATCCAGCCACGGGCCCATCCATCTGGCCCATCAAGACTCACTCTCATTTCATCAGTCCATAAAACCTTAGAAAAATCAGTCTTGAGATATTTCTTGGCCCAGTCTTGACGTTTCAGCTTGTGTGTCTTGTTCAGTGGTGGTCGTTTTTCAGCCTTTCTTACCTTGGCCATGTCTCTGAGTATTGCACACCTTGTGCTTTTGGGCACTCCAGTGATGTTGCAGCTCTGAAATATGGCAAAACTGGTGGCAAGTGGCATCTTGGCAGCTGCACTCTTGACTTTTCTCAGTTCATGGGCAGTTATTTTGTGCCTTGGTTTTTCCACACGCTTCTTGCGACCCTGTTGACTATTTTGAATGAAACGCTTGATTGTTCGATGATCACGCTTCAGAAGCTTGGCAATTTTAAGAGTGCTGCATCCCTCTGCAAGATATCTCACTATTTTTGACTTTTCTGAGCCTGTCAAGTCCCTCTTCTGACCCATTTTGCCAAAGGAAAGAAA
>NC_024327.1:40872-42284 GCF_000523025.1 Cynoglossus semilaevis
TTAAATGTTATTCACTTTAATTTATGTTAATAATGTCTGTTCCAATACTTTTGCTCACTTGAAATGTGGGTGGGTTCAAAGAAAAGGGGCTCAGTCCTGAGTTGTTTAACACACCTGGATGTCAATACCATGAAATATAAAGCTGGTTTCTGAACTTTTGTCTCATATTCATCTTTTGATCTGAAACCCAAATGTCTTCAGTATACAACAAAAATAAAGGAATTGCCCTTGCCATTCCAATACTTTTGGAGGGGACTGTACATACATACACGTATATATATATGTAGGTGCAATGGGTCGAGTGCTGCTTAGGAGCACACAGTGTTATTAACCAGTCTCAAATTAATAACAACCAGTCTGGTTAAAGTTATCTTTAATTATTATTTTAACCTACTAATATAGCAATAATGTATTACTTGGAGTATTACACATATACTATAATCAATAGTATTAATAACAACAGTTTACAAAAATAATCAAATTCATTTATACAACACTGTCAAGTTAATGATGGTGATTGAACTCATAAACAATGATCATAACAACAAAACAAGGCATAAGTGTGTGTGTAGGTGTACTTGTGTGTGTGTTTACACGAGTGGTCATGTAAGAAAGAGAAAGAGAGATGTTGCCTCTCAGCTACCAAGCAAGCGACTGAGCCCTTGAGGCGTGTTCACATACGCGACTGCGCAGTGGAAGAGTAACTGTGAGGTAAAAGGAACGGCAACAAGAAACAAGTGAGGCGTGTATGCGCTCACGGAGGTGTGAATGGGTGTTGTGTACGCGCACAAAGATGCGCTCAGGTACAATGAAACAGTGCTTGTGATGTTATCAAAGTATATGGGGGAAGGGAGGCGTACCACGTGGTCTACTCAAGACAAAGGACTTTGTCGGAGTTTTCCTGATCCCAATACTGATAACGTTACAAGTTAACACTGAAATACTGACGGTGTACAAGAGTATAACACCGAGTAAGGAGGTTAGAAAAGAAGTGCATGCAACAGCCTAGCTATAAAAGCAGCACAGATTTCAGACAACACAATTCAATGTGCGCACTTAAACTGTCCCTAAGTTTAAATAGCACTTAACAATACTACAGATTAACTAACGTGCCCAAATGCCAGCCTTACTGTAGTGAACGTCTGCTCGTATTTAGAGGGTAGTGGAAAGTCCGCACTTCTTGGGTCCTTGCCAGAGTTGGGGACGTCCGTCTGGTTCCACTGTGTGCAGAGAGTCCTCTTGATTCCGTAAGTCTGCTTCGGGAGGAAAAAGTCTCTGATGGTCGATGTGTCGGTTCACACGATTACTGTTAGAAGGAATCCTGTCGCTTCTAAACTTTTCAATAACTGCTTTGGTCTACGTTACTTGTGTAACTTAATTACCAGTTAACTCAGTTAAGAAAAAGACGCTAC
>NC_024327.1:43637-45302 GCF_000523025.1 Cynoglossus semilaevis
CCGTATTAACTACAAGATCCTTCTGCTCACATTCAAAGCCATCCACAACTCTGCTCCACCATACATCTCAGACCTTCTTCATGTCGCTGTTCCCTCCCGCTTCCTCAGATCGTCCTCCTCCATTCATCTGACTGTCCCCTCCGCCCGTCTCGCCATGGAGTACAGAGCTTTCAGTCGCTCTGCTCCCCAGCTCTGGAACTCTCTACCCCCTGTCTTGAGGAACATCAATTCACTCCCACAATTCAAATCTGCACTTAAAACTCATCTGTTTAAAATTGCCTTCTCCATCTGATATTTCACTGCTGTATTTTAACTTGTTCTTAATGTTTTAATGTTTTATTGTTTTTTTTTAATGCTGTGTTGTTATCTTTGTATTCACTGTAAGGTGTCCTTGGGTGACAGAAAGGCGCCTATGAAATAAAATGTATTATTATAATACACATATACATATATAACTGATATTTTCAATTATTTAGTAAATATTAAAAAAGCAAACAAACGCAACGCTCAATGCAAATATTCCACTTTCGATAAATGTCGTAAGCCTAAATTTTTTTTTTTTTAACAACACATCCATCATGTGATGACATGTTGACAGCCAACACACCAGCCAAGGCACCAGCAGCACACAGTCCTTGTTGTGGTTACTGAGACGTCAAAACAGGCACAAGCAGTTTTCAGCAAAGCCGTTTTGTCTCCCGGAGAGGGGGGAAAAACACACAACATGGCGACCGGGGTTGTTACAGGTCCATTTTGCACAAACCGCAATCTCATTTGTCAATCAAATGTCAGGACGGCAGCCTGCAGAGTCGGTGCTATTACAGAAAAGAGCTGACAGGTGCTGAAATATCACATGTAATAAAGCCCAAATGTGTGTCCTCGTTTACCCTGTAAAGTCCAAAAAATTAAATAATTGACAGAAATTTCCAATTCTTTGAACTTGGACCCTTTATTGGTCCCTGTGAACAATCAAACAAACAAAAAATTCAAATATCATTTTCCATATATGAGTTTCAATTTGTATCATATTTGATATATCAGGTCACAATGGTCAAATATTCTTTTTTCCTGAACAAACAAAAACATAATAACAATAAAACACAAACAAATCTAACAAATTTGTAATTCAAAATATAAAAAGTGCTACCATAATACAGCAATGAGAAAGCCACTAATGGAACTGGCTGGGTGGAAGTCTGGAAAAAATATATATTTATATTATATATATGTATTATATGTATATAATACATATTTATATTTATAATAATGTATTAATATATAATATGATACAGCAAGTTACATATCTAGTTTTTTACTCTAAATGTGCCACATTATGTAATTGAAAAATGAAGACTGTATGTTGCTTGATGTTAAATATAATGCATGAAACACAATAAAATGACAATTGACTGATTTAGAGTTACATGTATATATTATATATATTTATAATACATATATTTATATATATATAATTTATATATTATATTTACATATATAATGTATATATATTTAATATCTTCTTTTCCTTTCGGCTTGTCCCTTTTATCAGGGGTTGCCACAGCGAATCATTGTTTTCCATTTCTCCCTGTTCTCGGCATCTTCTACTCTGACTCCAACTATCTGCATGTCCTCCCTCACTGCATCCATAAATCTCCTCTTTGGCCT
>NC_024327.1:48469-50563 GCF_000523025.1 Cynoglossus semilaevis
GATATATTTAATTGAAATTGCTGTTCCGAACAACCAATGAGCCATAAAGGAAAATCTTGAAAATGATCAGGGGTGCCCAAACTTTCATACCACTGTATACTGTATATTACATGTATAATATATAATATATATAATATATATTATAATATATATAATAAGATAATATATAATATGATACAGCAAGTTACATACCTTTTTTACTCTAAATGTACCAAATTATGTAATTTAAAAATGCATGAAATACAATAAAATGACTCGATCATGATTGACTGATTTAGAGTCACATGACCATATACCTGCTGTATCAAATTTGACACGTAATTTTCAACACGGTTTTACTAAAACATAGATTTTGAAATTTTTGAATTATATGTGCACTGCATGTATCTGATTGCATACATCTGTTTTTTCAGGGAAAAAAAAATTCACACTGCTCATGTGGAGGGCTGTAAAACTCATGTATCAAACATGATACGTTTGGCGTTAGGGTTAAAACCACTATGGTTTGCATTTCCATTTCATGCATGAATGTCAATTGTGCTGCATTGATATTAAGCTTCAACCCTTCAGAGCAATGGTGATTTGTCCCAGATATTAACAGGAGTCTTGAAAATGAACTGAAAACGAAGCCTGCACTGAGTTATGTAATCAGCTGCAGCTTCTCAAAGACCAAGCATGCACTGAAAACTAGTTGACAGCTGAAGGGGGTTTGCAATATTTAGACTGTTGTCATAAAAGCGAAGATGACTCGATAATAATAATAATAAAAATAAATCACTGGTTGCGTTCATGATGCCAGCGGGGAGATCTGTGTCTCCCTTATGACATTCATGTCAAACTGCTATAATTCCCGTGGGAAACGTCCACATATTGTTTCTGAGACGTCAAAAACGACGGTATAACTTTAGTCTAAGGTCAATGACAAGTAGCAGGATGCCGTGCGCTCGCAGCATCATGTAACTGTCGCGGATGCTGCATGCGTGTGTGCGAGTTCAGTAACGTGTCGCTCAGGTGCGGGTCTGCCACAGATACCTTTGGCCGGCATCACTTCCAAAGGACTCCAGAGGTTTGGACGGGTTGATCCAGGTGGGTTCTGGGGTTTTCTGCACATCGGTTTTCACGTCGGGGTCGATTTCCCAAGGCGAGGGCGTCAGCTTTGCGCCTGCCATGGTTCCCTTGCACGTAGGGTGCGAAAGGTCCAGCAACGCGCGACCAATCTGTTTCCTTCCACCGGAGGGTTCAGAGAACGGAAAGACCGGCTCTGCCTGAAAACCGCATTGCCAGTTTGACTGCTGCTGCATTAGGAGGAGCAGAGAGAGAGGCAGAGAGAGAGAGAGAGGCAGAGAGAGAGAGAGAGAAAGAGAGAGACTTCATCTCTGCTGCAGCATCACAACACTGAGTGCTCAGGCTCCTGGTCATTGGAGATGCGAGTTCCCCGAGCGCCTCCGAGAATCGTCACGCCGTAACGTCTAGCGGAGAGCCAACCCAACCTTCTCACCGACACGGATTACATAATTGACCACAGTCAAATTATTGTTTAATGACAACACAACCTGCCAGCCAGCCTGCTCTTCACTGACACGTTTATCAAGGTTTCCGTTCATGTTTGGGTAAATATTTGTGAAATATATGTGAAATTGATGATTTTTTAGTCCATAAAAAACATTTTTGTCACAAAACAATTTTACCATTATTCGATTTTTGTGTATACGCAGTTTATTCTACACTTTTTAAATCATGCTGCCTATATTTATTGTGGCTTGGGTATAATTAATAATTTTCTGTCAAGGAAGTTTGACCAGACCAAGTAAAGGATAATATTTATACATACATATATATATTTATACACTGCTCAAAAAAATAAAGGGAACACTTAAACAACATAATGTAACTCCAAGTCAATCACACTTTTGTGAAATCAAACTGTCCACTTAGGAAGCAACACTGATTGACAATCAATTTCACATGCTGTTGTGCAAATGGAATAGACAACAGGTGGAAATTATAGGCAATTAGCAAGAGACCCACAATACAGGAGTGGTTCTGCAGGTGGTGACCACAGACCACTTCTCAGTTCCGATGCTTTCTGGCTGA
>NC_024327.1:53677-54801 GCF_000523025.1 Cynoglossus semilaevis
TGTCCAATACATACGGCCGGATGTCAGATGACACAACTACAAAGTCGATCATTGACCTCCGGCCTAGGGTGTCCTGGTGCCAAGTGCACTGATGGACATCATTATGCTTGAACATGGTGTTTGTTATGGACAAACTGTGACTAGCACAGAAGTCCAATAACAAAACACCACTCTTCCCAATCACGCCCCTCCAGGTGTCACTGTCGCTACCCACGTGGGCGTTGAAGTCCCCCAACAGGACGATGGAATCCCCGGGAGGAGCACTGTCCAGTACCCATCCCAGTGTCTGCAAGAAGGCCGGGTATTCTACACTGCTATTCGGCCCGTAGGCCGAAACAACAGTGAGACACCTATCCCTGACCCGAAGGCGCAGGGAAGCGACCCTCTCGCTCAGTGGGGAGAACTCCAACACACAACTGGCAAGCTGGGGAACTATAAGTAAGCCTACGCCAGCACGCCGTCTCTCACCGCGAGCAACTCCAGAGTACAAGAGAGTCATTATAAGGTGCACTGTCGATGTTTGAGAAAATTAAAGGGTTTTAAGTGCGCTTTATAGTGCGGGAAATACGGTATACAAACAAGCTTATTTAGCCTCAGCCTTTGACTGCACAGGATAGGACAAAGACAAACCACACTGCAGGGTGGGGGGCAGGGGGGCATCTGGTCCACAGACAATCACAATAAAGACAGTTTTTGCATAAACACCTGCAACAACTAAAGTACAACCAACAAATTGGGACAACAGTGACTTTCATTCAAGCTTTAAAGACGACCTCAACAATTTATGTTATATATATTGTTGTTCAATACATTACAACAGATATTTTCTCTTCCACTCTTCTAATCTAAAAATTACTTCTCGCCAATCAATGTGGATTTAAACATTAGTTCACCTTAATCATCGATAAACCCTGTAAGGACCTTTATTCTGAAAGTACAGCCAATCACAAAGCCACAAATGGCTCTTTGGTGTAACATGCCTGTTGTCATCGTGAACTCATTTATCAGAGCATACAAAAGGGCATCTGCATATACAGGACCAGACAGGTGGCACTAACATAACCTTATAAACTAAGCTACATATCCATCATCCATTATTATTTCTTCTTCTTTTTCTTTCGGCT
>NC_024327.1:54901-58230 GCF_000523025.1 Cynoglossus semilaevis
TTTATACATTTTAAATCATGCTTTTTCTTACATTTTCTCCCATTTTTTGGCATTTTCCTATCTTCTGTTTATCATACTCCTGGACACTGCTGGACACTTTCATGATGAAAGCAGCACTCAATGCATGTCGTCATTCAACATTTAGCCACTTCCTATTGTGTTTCAGTTTATTTTTGTCTTAAAAAACAAGTAAAAAAAATGCAAAATGGCTATTTACTGTTAATGTCATCATACCCAAACATTCCAGGTCACCTGGAAACATTTAATGTTGTTAAGATTGAACTTTTGCTTCTCAATTAAAAAAAAGAAATCATTCCTTGATTATTTCTGGTTAGACTGAATGTAAGTCAAACACCAATCAGAGACAGAAATCATAAAACAAAGCTCTTAAACTTAAGAAGTTGTATTGCAGAGTCAGCAAAAAGGCCAGACGTTAAATGAATAGAACTAATAAAAAAAAACCCTGCGTGTGTTTCTGATCCAAACCAACCGTGTTGTTGACGATTTTTAAAACTGGCAGAATTCTCCACATTTCCTGCAGGCCCTTCACTTCTCCTCAATTGAATTTTATTATCCTCAAGTTTCTTAGGAAGTAGTCTAATATTCAAAAGGTCCCAGCTCCAAATTTTGTCTGCATTTTTATTGGATCCATTTAATTCTGCAGATGGAGAAAAAAAGAAAGAGATGGATCACTGTTCTCTTCTGTCTTTTATCATTTTAAGAAACTGTGCCTCAACCTCTGTGGGCATGTGCCAATCCGGGATGTTGCGAGTCAACCTTTGCATGATAAAAAGCACGTGTTGCGCAGCGGCGTCGTCACACCTTTTGTTCTGCTTCTACGTTGGAATTAGAAAGCAACGAGCAAAATAAAGAGGAAAAACTCTACAGCCAGCGATTCAGGGCCAAGCAGCGTTATTCTTTTTAGACAAATCCTGCATGTCTGGTGCACTCCCAGCCAGTATGTGCACACATGGAGACTCGGTCCATTCGAAAGATGGGATTTTGAAATTTCCATATAATTCCCTGTCGTTTTACCAGTTTCAGCTGTATTGCGTAGCAGACATTTTTTTTATATTTGGGATTAAAATCTCTTTTTTTGTTCAATGTTATAATTACTGCAATGTTTCTGCAGATGCAACATTTATTCTCTTACTCATGTTGCACAATTTATATTTTTATTTAATTCTGTCATTTTTTTTGTTTGTTTGTTTTTTGTGTTTATTCTTGAGTCGATGTCACTGTGCATAATTAATTCCGTTGCTGGTCATGTCTAAAAATCTTGAATCTTAATTATCAGACCAACATGACAGATGGTTTTCATCATTCCCCTGTTTGTCTCTGTGTTCAGGGTTTTCCTGGGGACTTGGGCGAGAGGGGTCCTTTTGGACCTGATGGAAACCCAGTAAGTGAAACGATTTATTTATTTTAACTGACATTTTAGGAAATGATGATATGATATGCTATCTCTCCCATCTTCAAACCGTCTAAATCAGTAGTTCTCAAACGTTTTATACTCTATACCACCTGAGAAAACATTGAGCTCTCTGAGTAGCACCATGATGACCAACATTAGAATATAGCAGCATAGGTCTTCCCTATTAGCTTCCACCACACAGGAGAGCTGTTTATAAATGTTTATAAAGATATTTATGTTTAAATGTTGTATTAGTTGTGCATGGTATGTTTCAGATTTATTCAATTGAAAATGTAATTGTGAAAATATGAATTTTCCCCGTGTACCACTAAATTCTTCCAACAAGAACTTTATTTAAAACACTGTAATTTCAACAAAACTGTTAACAAATAACACAAATTATATTGCATTATGCATATATTGCATTGTCTGGATTGTGGGAGAAATAAAGAAATATAAATGTATTTGCCTCTTCTGCTATAGCTTCATGCCCTTCAGGGGGCAAACTAGCCTACAACTTAGCAACCACTACATTAGGATTTGACGATAGAAACAACGTCAACATTTAGCTAATTATTTTTTGATGAATCAAAGGTCAGTTTATAATAAATAAACCACAAACCACAGACCATAATACTGTTATAAACAAAACTGAATAAAATGCCATTTGGACATTAAACCAAACAAATACACTAATTAAACAAATCAAAACCCCAAGCAAAGGAGCTCAAACACAGTATTGACAAACGCACGGCTTCAAAAATTAAAGTAAAAAAGTCTTGTTCTTGCTAGCAGCCTGTTCAGGCACCATTTGATGTGGAGATGACGGCTAATTTACAAATATTGACCAAATCAAAACGCACACGGTATAGGACAGAAATACAGGACAGTAAGCCTCGCTTCACGTGTTTATCTTGTGGCCCACAAATATGTGGCTCCCGGTCCCTCAATAGGTAGCTGGTGGCCCGAATGTGGACCACGGGATCAGCTATTCACGTTTGTTTCTTGGTTTGAAGGTTGACGTATACTGTATAGAGTACATTTTCAGTTGCTCAAGTCTACTTCGAAATTTAGGTATTATGTGGCTTCTTTTGGAAGAAAAGATACAAATCTAGATTTTTAAAAAAATAAGACAGAAGACGGAGTTTGAGCCATTTGGGTGAATATGCAAGGACATACAGTACGTGGTTTACTGCAGTACTGTAAAGGATGGATTTGTTGTTTTTCCTCTCCACCTCAGAGTGTCTTGAACTTCTGCGGTAAGAGTTACTTCAACAGAAACCTAAATACTGGGAGTGAAGTCACCCTTGGGTACCCAGCGTCAAGTCATTTTCTGAAGTGTCTATAGTGTATTGATCCGTACTTGTGAAGGCGCCCATGGATCCATTAATAAGGCCTTAGTGCATCGTTACATGGAGTTACACCATTGATTAGGGCAGATGAAAGAAATTTACCCAGGAACGAGAGCTCCACTGTTCTCCCTGTAAGTCAGAGGCCAAGGACTCTGGATGTGGACACTGAATGCAGGGATTGAGCCCTTTGATGGAGACGGTTCTTTGCAGAACCACGGCTGAGAAACCCAACCACTAATTTGTCATGTCCGATACTATTACCATTAGTACTGCAACCTGGTTTATTGGTGGATGCCGATACCAATCCAATACCTTGTCAAAGATCAGTTCAATGTGACCAAGCGCTGCATGACTAACTAATACTTTAATGTCCATACTGCAACATGGAGTATCTCCCAATACCAATACAGTGCATTCTTCCCCCCCGAAGGGACTCCCAAGACAGAAATCAGTTATCTAGCACAGGCTTAATCAGTCTGCCATAACGGCTGAATTTTAACTTAGGGCCCACTGCAGGTGAAAAAACAACTGGATTCTTGGAAGGAGGGCGACCCCTGCGGGGA
>NC_024327.1:65372-69655 GCF_000523025.1 Cynoglossus semilaevis
ACAGCTGCTGAAGGGCGTCGTATTTCCCGTGTAGTGGTGGGGACCGCAACAACTGCATGACCCGGCGTGTAGACTGTTGGTCGAGGGTTGCGACAACCATGTAGTACCTCGGTTCGTCCGCGGTAATTCCACGCAGGTGAAACAATGCTTCTACGTGTTGGAACCACGAAGCCGGGTCGTTCTGCAAAAATTCAGGAAGCTTCACGGCCGCAGCAAAAGCGACCGGCTGTGAATGTTCCGCTGACATGCCTGAAGAGGAGACACGATCCTCTGCAGCTTCGAACATGTTCAATTCGAGGTCACCAATGTAGCAGGGAGGAAAAAAGCGCAGGAGACGGGAGTGAGTTTACTCTTTATTCCAAAAGCGCAGAACAACTGAACTTCAACAACTCAGCGCGCCAAAACATAGGCACCGTAAACCACGCCCACAGTCCTGTAGGGTGAGAGGCATCCCTTGCAGTGCCTGCCACAATATATATATATATATATTTGCAAACGTGTATACATATGTATATATTTCCACACAAATACTCCAGCATGAAAATACATTAACAATGGTCTGCGTTCTAATAATTCGCAAATGTCATAAAATGTCATTTTTTACAAATTCTGTTTAAGAAGCAAAACTACTAGCTGTCAGATACTACAGTTAAAAGTACACATAAAACAACCTGCTATAAATTAACTTTACATTAAAAAATAGATTTTCTGCCCCAATATTAATGTAGACATTAAATGCCACTTGAATGTCACTTTACATTAAAACAGTGACTCTGTTCAAGTAGAGAGTCCATATGAGACGCATTTCTCAGAAATCTGAATGACCTGAGCTCCAGTTTTAGAAGGTCGACAGCCGGTGAGCGCAGGTGGGGCCAATTGCTTGATTGCAGCGTTGCAGCAGGTATAACAGATAGAGTGATGAAATTACTCAGATTTTACTCCAATGGGTGTACATACTGTAGTACTCTCTGTATGTGCCAGCAGGTATTTAGAGTTTCCAAGAATAAAAACATACAGGACTGCCTTCACATTGGGATTTCCACTTAGTAACTAGAAGATAACATACCAGCTCCAGAGATGAATTAACCTTTAACCTTTCAGCTAGTACTGCGGGGTCTATAAGGCATTATAAAAAGTAATCTATTATTTACCTACAGTTACTACAGAACCTTCCTTCCATGTGAGATTTTACCTAGAAATGATGTTAGCTGCAGAGAAAGGTAACAATACCTCAATGTCATGATACCCGTATTGTTATTATATATATATATATATACAGTATATATATATATATATATAAACATATTCATTTATATGTGTATATTTTTTCATCTATTTTCCCTCTGTCTACTACAGTCACTGATTAGTACAGATGCTGCATTACAGCTATTATATTTAACATTTAAACCTCCAAACCATGTCATTTGACATGTGTGTATATATGTATAAATATATTACTAATTATGAATATACGTATATGAAATATGATGATGAACCCATGAATATTCACAAAAATATAAATCATTAATCCTCACCTCACAATTAACAAGCCTTCAAGTAGGGATATGTACATATATCTATTTATTCATTATATATATTTATATATGCATATACACATATATACTGCATATATATATACACACATTCATATAGCTACATATATATACACTTATATACCCAAACACATATATATGATATATAATTATATATATATATTTGGTATATATTTTTGCCAGCCATATCTACTGTGCAGTAGCCAGAACATGATTTTTCCTCATAATCACCGTATTGTTTCTCTGTTGTTCCTATTGTTGTGCCACCCATTCAGCCTGGAGGGTCAAGGCTGGATCAGCACCAGCCAGACCGTCAATGTGCTGTCATGTAACGACCAAACAGAAGTGTGTTGTTTCTACATTTCTCTGCTCTTTTTCAACTAATTGTTAACTCCACTCATACTTGTCATTACAAAACCCTTTTCTCTGCATCTTTATAACAAAAATATCAAGTATCATTATCAGTATTAGTGGCGCTTTGGCCCAGAGGCAATGTCTCTGTCATTGGTGTGGAACCCCAGGGTTCACCTCCTGGGCAAGTTCGAATCCCGGTTAGGGCGGTTGGTACCTTCCAGTGGACTCACCACCCGCAGGAAGGTTTGGTACGGTGCAATGTGATTTGGGTGGCGACTGCTGCCCCCGCGACCCGGTAACGGATAAGCGGATGAAAATGGATGGATGGATTATCAGTATTATTAACATGAAGTACCTGACCTGATGTCACCCTGGGGCTGGGGTGGTATGAAATGTTACTGTATTAAAAGGATTATCAGCACAGAGAAGATAAACAGGACAAGGCCAGAAGGATGTTAGGCTTATCTATCAATGTGAAGTTCATTCAGTCCAGGTGTCTGCCTGGTAAAAAACCTTGAATATGAAATGTCCTCATCTCCTTTTATTTAATTAAAATGCACAGAACAGCCTCAAAGAGGGTAATTACAGGGGCTAGCATTGACGCTTTATCTGGAAACTGCAATCTCGTCAATTCCATTCACCTACAAAGTGAATGTGTTATACCTGCTGCAGCGCTGCAATCAAGCAATTCGCCCCACCTGCGCTCACCGGCTGTCGCTGATGAGTGAGCAGTGTATTTAAGCTGCAGCCACACACTCACGGCTGCCAGATCGTCTTGTCAGTTCACGGAGGCTACACGTTCCCGTTCTCGTTCTCTTACAGTTACCTGTCGTGACGATCCAAGGCTAGTTTCATCGGTTCTTGCCCAGAGGGAATCCACCGTGGTGACGTCACTCCCGTGGGATTCCCTAGCAAGTAAGAGGAGCTGCGGCAGCCATTGGATCTCCAAGCGGAGATCACGTTTTTTCAAGAGACTTTCTGCTCCAAGCGGAGACTTCCTTTGTTTAAAGACGCTTTCATTATCAAGACGCCTATTTATACTTCACGTTTATTCAAGGGACTTTCTTTTACTTCAAGTGGAGATTGCTTGGTTGAAAGACTCCTTCAGTTTAAGAAGTACTGGCACAGTATTTATAACGACTGATTCTGCAATAAACTTTTGGAAAGAGCTTCTGCCTTAGTGTGTTGCATTTGGGTCCAAAAGTCTGACAATCCTGGCACTATCAGCTCTAGAATGTGAGGATTGTGTTAAAGTATCTGGAGCAGAGTTGTTTTGAAGAGAATCTTAATCCTGATTGGCAGATTAATTTACCTCACATTGGACTTTTTTGGACTGACAGTCTCCTTATCACAGCAACTGTATTTTACACTTGTAGTTATTTTAAGGCCTCCATCAAATGTGGATTTTTTTTTTTTTCAAAAAGCTGGACATTTTATTGAAACTAAATCTTGCAAAATAGGTGATAATGGGTGACA
The DNA here is from genome assembly GCF_000523025.1 of Cynoglossus semilaevis. Classification (NCBI taxonomy): domain Eukaryota; kingdom Metazoa; phylum Chordata; class Actinopteri; order Pleuronectiformes; family Cynoglossidae; genus Cynoglossus; species Cynoglossus semilaevis. The sequence goes on from NC_024327.1 coordinate 68,756, forward strand.
AATGTTAATTGGGAAGTTAGGAAAAAAATTGAAAGGTTATGGATGATATGGATATGACTCGGGTAATTAATGGCCCTATGAGAATTACAAACCCAGCACCCAGATTGATCTAGCTTTTACTAATAGGTCAGAAAGGATTTTGAAATCATACAATTTGCTTACAGGAATGTCTGATCACAATCTTATAATGGTTACAAGAAAATTAAAGTGTTTCAAACCCTTGGCTGCCACCAAGTTCTATAGTGTAAATAGAATTTATAGTTGGTTATCAAAGTGTGTTAAATCATAAAATGCTTGTCAGGAACAGGTACTCCTTTGACTTTGCTCTGCACAGGAAATGTCCTTCACAGACTTCCTTTTTAGGAGATCTTGCTTTGCACAGGAAATATCCTGTATGTACTCCTAGAAATGTTTTGCAATGTGCTTCACAAAGGATGAAGTCTGCTCCTCATAATTTATGAATCATGTGAACTTTGCCCAAAGAGTATACAGGGAGTGCAGAATTATTAGGCAAATGAGTATTTTGACCACATCATCCTCTTTATGCACATTGTCTTACTCCAGGCTGTATAGGCTCGAAAGCTGTTAGGTTTATTCTAACATATGTGACGACAAAGTAACAACACAAAAGACGTCTGGATCTTTTACTTGCAAGGGGAGAGTGCAGCTTGCTCTGCTGGCAGCTTCCTCATCAACTCCGAGTTGCTGCACCCTTCCTCTGCTCTTTTATTTAGTTTACAAAAGTATTAGATTACATTACATCATGTGATCGTGTGTGAGTATATGAATGGGTATGGAGTAAGAAGGTGGGTGTGAATGTGGGTGTGGCTCTGTCTGGTAATTTCTCCATCAGTCTTGAGCACACTAGATTATAATATGAGAAGCAAACAGTTCCTTAAA
>NC_024327.1:77129-78482 GCF_000523025.1 Cynoglossus semilaevis
AGTTTCTGGAAGACACCTTCTTCAAGCAGTGGTACAGGAAGAAGTCCGCATCCTTCAAGAAAAACATGATTTTCATGCAGGACAATGCTCCATCACACGCATCCAAGTACTCCACAGCGTGGCTGGCAAGAAAGGGCCTAAAAGAAGAAAAACTAATGACATGGCCTCCTTGTTCACCTGATCTGAACCCCATAGAGAACCTGTGGTCCCTCATCAAATGTGAGATTTACAAGGAGGGAAAACGGTACACCTCTCTGAACAGTGTCTGGGAGGCTGTGGTTGCTGCTGCACGCAATGTTGATCGTGAACAGATCAAAACACTGACAGAATCCATGGATGGCAGGCTTTTTCCTTGCAGAAGTTGTTGTTGTTAGTCCCTGGATGGATCAATTGACAATATATATATGTTGAATCACACAGGTTGTTTTTTTTTTTTTTTTGCGTTTACCTATAAGAATGCACCAAATGAGTACGGAGCACAGTAAACTATTGCTGCTGCGGCTGCAAAGAGAGAGCTGTTGAGTTGTGGGAAGTGAAGGAAGAATCTCAGCCTGAGACGAAAACTCCACACCACAAAACTCCACAGAGTGAGTTCACCTGCTCCACTCTGAACTAAATCATCTCCGGCGTTTGATGTTTACAGCCCTTTGTCATCTAAACAGAAAAGCAAAAATAAAGAACGGCAGCTTCAACAAAAAAATAAAATAAAAAAACGGGGTGGAGGAGGGGGGAGTGCATGTGAGCAAATGCTAAAGAATTTAGAAACAAAACACAATGGCTTTGTTTTCCCTCAATAACCTGCACGCCTGTTTCTTCCCTCTCCTACTGCAGATGAAAGCAGGGCAGGAATCATGCAGCGTCAATGCTCACACTGGCAAATTCAGTGATGACAGGGTTTCTCCGCCAACTTCAATTATGAATGACAGTCTTTTATCTCCTGCCTGCTAATTAGGTGAGATGATGCTATATGCCCACATCACATTGGGTTCCCTTTTTTGTTCTCTCTCCGACACCTGGATTCATGCTGCCTTTTTAGAGAAGCAGATGAGCAGGGGAGGAAAACAGAGAATCATCATCCTGGATGTTCGAAATTTTTAACTTTTATGTCTCAGAAGTGAGCTTTAAGAAGTGTCTTCATGAGCCTTGAAGACGGGTAGCCGGCTGTTTATCAAGGATTATAGTGAAAAAGAATAACAGAATGGCTGATTGTGCTAATAGTTTGACTCTACAGCAAATGTATTTAATAGGGCTGTCATAATCAAGGTATATTTTTTGAGTAACGGGCGATGTATGTCCATCCATCAACCTAACATTGCTCTAATACAAAGTGTATTTGTGTTGTTGCGGTATTTG
>NC_024327.1:78524-88910 GCF_000523025.1 Cynoglossus semilaevis
TTAAAATACCATCTTAACAAAAATATCAACAGAATAACAACACACATACTGTATATATACATAATATACAGTATATATAAAGTACATGCTTTTATTTGTCTTTTGGTTCCAGTAATATGAGAAAAAAAATCTATATTTTTCATATTAAGGATTGTTGATTTATCGAATAATCATGATTAATCACGGCCATATTTTGATTAAGCTGTCATGATTATTTTGACTGATTATGGTTATTCTCAAGTATTCCCAATTAATCCTAATTCCCATATTTTTTGGACTATAAGGTGCACTTAAAGTCCTTTTTTCTCAAAAATCGACAGTGCGCCTTATAATCCGGTGCGCCTTATGTATTTATTCTGGTTGTGCTTACTGACCTCGAACCGGTACATAATCACAATTAATTACAAATAAATTAAGATTAGTCATGAGTATACCACAGCTACCTCATTTACAAAATGTAACCATTTGACCGCCCTATCAATAACACCTGAGCAAGTGATTTTGGGATGACCTTGTCCAACATGGCAGTGCTTGGATGAAAAAGTCATTCTTAGTGTGATGTAGAAGAGTGTTCATGAAAAAAGAGGGACATGTGAAAAAAAAAGAAGGATTTGGTTACAGTTGTGATAAGGAAAGGATCTGAGGTCAATCCAACCAGATCCAATTAGCCCCCTCTGACTGCCGGCCTTGACATCCCTCTACAGAAAAATGTTAGTTCATGTTAGACCAGTTCATCATTAGAGGCATCCCTGTGCCTCATCTTCCCTCCCCTCCCTGTACTTACCCCTCACCCCTTGTGTACTCCTTAGATTGGATAAGATAAGAGGAAAATACTTGAGGGATTTGGGAGGGGCGGGTTATTTGGCCCTTGCACAATGACAGCAATTGTTTCCACTTTGCAACAATACTGAAAAATACAAGGAGCACTTTTGATAACATTCAATTGGAGTGTTTGAAATATGCTCCTCTGTTTCAAAGGAGAGCGAGAGACGACGCTGAAGAAACACTCCGGTGGCATTTTGTGATTTTTCAGAAATAATACGTAGTTATATTTACTCCATATATTTCAATTTGATTAATGGGATCCAAGTAAAAAAAAGTCAGTGTTTACTGACTAGTATCCCTGTGTGGGAATCACAACAATCTTCCCTCCGCATGTGACACTTCTTCAGAATCCATTTTCTCACATTTATACATATCAAGCAGCTGTCTAATTAGTTTGTTTTTACTCTGATAATAATGTTCGTGTCACCTAAGACCTCATAAAAGTTAAAAAAGAAAATGAAGGTAATCAAAATGCAATCCCTCCAATATGGCGTGTTTATTATTGAGTGGGGGGAAAAGAAGAAATGATTTTCAACGGATAAGTAATTACTCACACACGTCTGAGGGACTAAACTCTTCTTGTTGTCAGAAATGGTAAGCAAGTGGTGGGATGGGGGGGTGGGGTGCAGGGATGCGTGGATCAGTAGTCCTTTGAAGTGTTCTCTCTTTGTTAATAATAAGCACAGTACTTTCCCTATTTGGAGAGTGGCAGCAGCTTAGACAGGAAGCCTCTTGGCCTTGGCACCCTATTTTAGGGACTCTGGATGGTAGCTTTTCATGCAGAAAGAACCGAGTGAAGGACTAATCGTATTCAGGTCACTGAACAAGTGCCTTCTAGGTCGACTACAAACACAGCTGTGTGTCACTGAACCGTCAACAGCTGAGCTGAACAGGCGACCAGGCTAGTGGAACAACAGGCCGAGTGAATACTAAGATTTGGCCTAAGAGTATTTTAGTAGTATAAGTAGTTTTACTATAACCCTGTGTACTTTTTGATATTAGACCTACAGAAATAAATACCCCTCGGATCGCTAGTCTGGGACACACTACGCAATTTGATTAATCGATTCATTTGAGATTATTTGTGATTAATCATTTGACTATGGACAATTTCAAAGCTTTTTTTTAATTTTATGAACTCTCTTGATCCCACACTGGGGAAATTCTTGTGTTAACAGTAAATCTGCTGCAACAGGCTGCCCCTTGGAGGCACGAAGTATGTGGTTCCTCTTGGAATCGAACCCAGGACCCTATGCGTGAAAGGCTAACCACTACACTATGGAACCACAAAATATTGTTGTTGTTGTTTTTTCAATTTTTTTATTTATATCGATTGACCGGCAGTCTCTTTTCTATTACTTTAGCCTACTGTTGAGTCTACACATACGGTACTTCCTGAAGTGTGTGTATGAAACGTCAGTGTCAGAGTCTGCACTTATTTAATGATTCTCACATCAGCTTCAAAGTTTGTGGAATTAAAAGTGTTAATGAAACGATCTTTGATCAGGACGTTGACTGGACTGTAAGGGAAAGTCTTCTTTTTTCCTCCTGACGTCTGTACTACATACTAATCAGGGCGGGAACACCCGATGCCTTTTGTTCACGGACGAAGAAATTCACTGAGGGAAGACTAACGAAAAGTGGAGATTTATTATTTTAATAATGCGTACTACAGTACCTTACAAATATTCTAACATAACATAACTTTTCATGTAGAATACAATTCTATCTGTTGCCATGTTTCCACTTGGGTCATCTACAAGGTCAGCAAGGTCTAGGATAGGATGATAGAGGTAACCAGGACGACCTGGTGAAAAATGAACTTCTAGAAGAAGACATGGGAACGGTGGGATATACTGACATTGCTAGCTCACTGCTAGCTCAGTGTTCCACCATCCAGAAGGGAAAACTGCTGCAGCAGCAGGAGATTAATGAGGTACAGTGAACATGCAGCAGAGCAGGGGAGCCAGGACGACAGGTCGGCGGGGATCATCATCATCATCCTCCCAGACTTGGAAAATGGGTTCCAAGACCCAATAACAACAAACTCTTATGGCTCTTTTAGCTGACCTGAGACAGTAGATCATTGACACAGTGGGAGTGGAGCTGATTCACTCAGCAGCATCAATAGATGTTGGAGATGTTTGGAGGAAAAAGGATGATCGGAGAGTCAGAAAGGGCGTCGTCCTCCTTAAAGAGGGAGGTCAAGGCAACAGGAAGGAAACTACGTCTGACTGTAATCACAGAAATGTGTTGTGGGGGCGCTGCGGAGGTTAGCGAGTTTTCTTTTCCTTGAGAGAATTCCTTTGAATGTAAGATTTCTGGTGTGGAGAGAGAAAAGTTGAAGGGAGCTGCAACAAAACTTCAATATTTCAAAATTCCTTCATTTAAGTTTGGTTAATATATTGATGTTTGCTGTGATGTCAAAACCAAAACGAACAAAAAACAACGAAAAATGATCAAGCATCAAACAAAGTGACAGGAACATAGTGAGTTGTAACCTACTTTTCTACTACTGAGAGCAGAAGTTCTCCACAGAACAACTTTCTGAGTCTTTGTGTTAAATTACACAGGGATCAATTGGCGTCTGTTTTCCTTCTCGTGGCGTAAAGGAAAGTCTTTCCCACAAAAGTAACTAAGATTCCGAATCAGTCACTGGAGCGGACAATTAACTGTCAACGCGAAAGTCAAAATTAATTTCAACTCGCGCTGTCAAGCTATTAAAATTTTCTTATCTGATTAATGCAAAGGTAGCTCTGGATAATAACTATGATGATTAATCATGATTAATTGAGATAATTCAACATTTTTAAATATCTTCTTCTTCTTTCGGCTTTGTCCCTTTTTCAGGGGTTGCCACAGCAAATCATTGATTTCCATCTCTCCCTGTTCTCTGTATCTTCTACTCTGACTCCAACTACCTGCATGTCCTCCCTCACTGCATCCATATATCTCCTCTTTGGCCTTCCTCTCTTTCTCCTACCTGGTAGCTCCATCTCTAACATTCTTCTACCAATGTATCCACTGTCCCTCCTCTGCACATGTCCAAACCATCTCAATCTGGCTTCTCTAGCTTTTTCTCCAAACCTTCCTGTCTGTGTTGTCCCTCTAATGACCTCATTCCTGACCCTGTCCATTCTTGTCACTCCTAAAGAGAATCTTAGCATCTTTAACTCTGCCACCTCCAGCTCCTCCTCCTGTCTTCTGCCTATTGCTACTGTCTCTAAACCATACATCATGGCTGGTCTCACCACTGTCCTGTAAACCTTTCCCTTCACCTTAGCTGACACTCTTCTGTCACAGATCACTCCTGACACTTTTCTCCAGCTGTTCCATCCTGCCTGTACTCTATTCTTCACCTCTCTTCCACAGTCTCCGCTGCTCTGAACAGTTGATCCTAAGTACCTAAACTCCTGCACCTTCACCACCTCTGCTCCTTGTAGCCTCACTATTTCACTGTTCTGCCTTTCGTTTACACACATGTACTCTGTCTTGCTGCGACTGACCTTCATTCCTCTTCTTTCTAGTGCAAACCTCCACCTCTCTAGGTTCTCTTCTAGCTGCTGCCTACTCTCACTACAGATCACAATGTCATCTGCAAACATCATAGTCCATGGGGACTCCTGTCTGACCTCATCTGTCAATCTGTCCATCACCACAGCAAACAAGAAGGGGCTCAGGGCCGATCCTTGATGTAGTCCCACCTCCACTTTGAAGTCTTCTGTCCTCCCAACAGCGCACCTCACTACTGTTGTACTATTCTCATACATGTCCTGCACCAAACTAACATACTTCTCTGCCACTCCTGACTTCCTCATACAAAACCACAATTCCTCCCTTGGCACTTTGTCATATGCCTTTTCTAGATCTACAAATACACAATGCAGCTCCTTCTGACCTTCCCTGTACTTCTCCATCAACATCCTCAAGGCAAATATTGCATCTGTGGTACTCTTCCTAGGCATGAAACCATACTGTTGTTCACAAATCTCCACTTCCTGCCTCAACCTAGCTTCAACTACTCGTTCCCAAATCTTCATTGTATGGCTCATCAACTTTATCCCTCTGTAGTTGTTACAACTCTGTGCATCACCCTTCTTATGAATTGGCACCAGAACACTTTTTCTCCACTCATCAGGCATCTTGCCAGTCTCTAAAATTCTGTTAAACAAACCAGTCAGGAAATTTACTGCCACTTCTCCTAAACACTTCCATACTTCCACTGGTATGTCATCAGGACCAACTGACTTTCCACTCTTCATCCTCTTCAGGGCTTTTCTAACTTCATCCTTTCTAACCTGATCTACCTTCTTCCTACTAGTCTCTGGCTCCTCGTTTCTACTTTCCCTTTCATTTTCCTCATTTAACAACTCCTCAAAGTATTCCTTCCATCTTCTCAGCACACTTTCCTCACTTGTGATCACATTCCCCTCTCTGTCCTTAATCAACCTCACCTGCTGCACATCCTTCCCAGCTTGATTTCTCTGTCTCGCCAATCTATACAACTCCTTTTCTCCTTCCTTTGTTTCCAAACTCTCATACAACTCCTCATATGCCTTTTGTTTGGCCTTGGCCACTTCCCTCTTCACCTCCCTTGTCCTCTCTTTGTACTCCAGTCTGTTCTCTTCTGTTCTGTCACTGTCCCATCTCTTCTTCGCTAATCTCTTTCTCTGCACACTCTCCTGGATCTCCTCATTCCACCACCAGGTCTCTTTGTCCTCCTTTCTCTGCCCAGAGGACATACCTAGCACCTTCCTACCTGTCTCCCTCATCACTGCAGCTGTAGTCTCCCAATCATCTGGGAATATCTCAACACTACCCAGAACTGCCCTTACTTCCTTCCTGAAGTCTTCACAACATGTCTCTTTCCTTAGTTTCCACCACTTGATCTTCTGCTCTGTCTTCACTCTCTTCCTTTTTGTCACCTCCATCGTCATTTTACACACTACCATCCGATGTTGTTTGGCTACACTCTCACCTGCCACCACCTTACAGTCTCTAATCTCCCTCAGATTACATCTTCTACATAGAATATAATCTATCTGTGTGGACCTGCCTCCACTCTTGTAAGTCACCCTATGTTCCTCTTTCTTTTGGAAATATGTGTTTACCACAGCCATTTCCATTCTCTTTGCAAAATCTACCACTGCCTGTCCTTCTACGTTTCTCTCCCTAACACCAAACCTGCCTATCACTTCCTCATCTCCTCTGTTCCCTTCCCCTACATGACCATTTAGGTCTGCTCCAATCACCACTCTCTCTCTCCTGGGGATACTCTCTACCATCCAATCTAGCTCCTTCCAGAACTTCTCCTTTTCTTCCAACTCACAGCCCACCTGTGGGGCATAACCACTAACAACATTAATCATCTCTCCTTCTACTTCTACCTTCACACACATCAACCTGTCTGACTCTCTTTTCACCTCTACCACATTTCTTACATATTCTTCCTTTAGGATCACCCCTACTCCATTTCTCTTCCCATCTGAACCATGATAAAACAGTTTGTAGCCTCCTCCAATGTTTCTAGCCTTACTGCCCTTCCACCTGGTCTCCTGCACACACAAAATATCTACTCTTCTTCTCTCCATCACATCAGCTATTTCTCTACTTTTCCCTGTCATTGTACCTACATTCAAAGTTCCAAACTTCAGACTAACACTTCTATTCTTCATCTTTTCTCTTTTTCTCCTAACCAAACGCCCTCCTCTTCTTCTCTGTCTCTGACTCTGTCTCTGACCAACAGTAGTCCAATTTCCATCAGTGCCCTGTTGGTCAACGGCACTGTTGGCGGTCGTTGTTAACCCGGGCCTCGACCGATCCGGTATAGAAATCGTTTTATTGATCAACATTTTTAAATATGATGAGAAAAAACAACTGTTGTTTGTGTTTTATTTTTATTCCCGAGTAATCAAACTGATGAAAATTATTGATATGGAAAATTAAAAACTAATACGCAAAGCTATGTCTCCGAAATTTTCTTCATGTATTTGGTGGATTTTAGTCATTACTGTGCATCTTGACCTTGGTTTAAACTGGAGGTTTAAACCAAGGTTTTAACAGAAAAAAAAGTCTTCCACAATGTGTATAAATGAATTTAGTTTCTACTAGAGCAATGATGAGTGCATGGATGCAGATTCAAAATTCGAATCTGATTAATTTCACAAATTAAATACGCCAAATAATTTCTCAATTAATTTGATTGTAAAGCAACCAAGAGCACATAGTTTGACCAATCAGCTGTCTGAAGACTGAGACCAGTTGATTAAACCTGTCAACTCAGGTGTGCTACTGCTTGGTTGGAACAAAAACCTGCAGCCACAGCGGCCCTTCGTGGAACAGTTTGGGCACCCCTGCTCTAAGCAAACAACAGTGTTTCTGCAGCTACTCACTACAGACAGACCAAACGTGGCTCTGATAGGCCAGAGGAGTGTTTATTTGCCTTCCTGTAGGTTTAGTTTTACGAATGACGGTGGAGATGTATTTATTTTAGACGTCCAGATTCCAGATGTGTCCTGTTTTCAGGGACTCAGACCCTGATACGCTGCGAAAAAATGGCGAATAAAAGTGAATCGATGGTTCTCCCTACTACTGCTTGCATTTAAATGGCAGTTACAACACACACAGCTGTGGCTGGTGCATTGTGGGAGATATGCCCAGCTCTGATACACGTTGGACCAGTGAAAAAGGGAAGCCACACACTGCCGCCTGTCCCTGGAGGACCAATTATTCTTCATGTTTGCCCCAGAGTCTCAGCATCCGTCTCCACTATCTCTAAGCCCTGTTTTGTGGCAGCTTTGTGATCAATGTAGTCAAGGATTCAACTTGAAAAAACAAAAACTTTTTTTTAATGAATTGCAGTTTCTGAAAATTACGTCATGGACCAGACCATGCATGGTGAGCAGTTTAACATATTGTCTAAAAAAGAGCCCTGTATTCAGCCTGTAACCATTGACTGCAGATTTTTAGATTGCATTAAAGCTTCAGTGTCAGGTGCAAAGTTAATGGTCATCAATTTAATTTAATGGTTTAATGGATAGTCATATTAGTCATTATTGCCTTGTCTGAAGTAATACCACGTAATATCACGAGTGACCATTGTGTGTATATCAACCTGCTTTAATAGACATATACAGTATGTATACATATGTATATATGAACATACTGTATATATCTTATAAAAGATAAATATAAATATTTTATATTTCTTATATATTGTCTGCTAAATGTATTGTTATGTAATATATGCATGTGTATATACTGTATGTACATATCTGCATATATAAATAGAAATATATACTGTATGTATACATATATGCATTTGTATATATGTACATATCTGCATATATAAACAGAAATATATATGTTTACATAGATGAGTATGTAATCACTTTGGCCCAGAGGCAATGTCTCTGTCATTGGTGTGGAACCCCAGGGTTCACCTCCTGGACAAGATCAAATCCCGGTTTGGGCAGTTGGTACCTTCCAATTAACTCACCACCCGCAGGAAGGTTTAAGGGGGGTTGGTACAGTGAAATGTGATTTGGGTGGCGACAGACTGGGTATGATAGCTACCTCAGCTGCATACCGTCATAATTGGGAATGGCAAACAGATAACTACTGCAGCCCTTCAATGAACTTGTGGGAAATTCCACTCAATTGGGTGGCAACTGCAACACACATAACAGATACAGAGAAAATGTCCTGACAAATTCTGCTGACAAAAGAAGAAGAGAACCTCTTAGCAGAAATACCGACAACATCATGGTCACAAGGCAATGCGGATGTAGGACAATTACTAACGTGCAAACCAGTGATAATAAGACCAAACAGTAAATATAGACAATGCATTAGACAATATCCAATCAAACTAGACACACAGTTCACAGTTTTATCTGCTGAACTAGTTTTGCTACATCCAAAATTATCTTTGGGTCCAAAATTTAGCCATCAATTTCTTTCAGTTTTTTTCCTAACTTTTAGAATTTTTCTAAGTAATATTGTCTTATTAGTATGGATATTTGCCTTCATAGGATATATATATATATGGTTTTCCATATAAAAAAAGATTATATTAGCTTATTTGGTATTTGCTATATTTTCAATTTTAAGTTACTTTTGTATTGCTTTGCTTATTTGGTTCTATGTTTCTGAAACTATTTTTCTTTCTATTTCTACTACTGTACTGTACCAGGCTATTACTAGATGGCCCAGTTGTCAATCATAAATAGGGCCATGCTGCTACATAGAACACACATGCGTGTGTCAGGAATTCCTTACGTAATCCCTGTCACTGTTTCAATATCACTTCAACGACAGAAGTGTTCTACTTTTCAACAGGTAAAATAGATATGTTCCATTTACTGTATGTACTGTCTCACAAAAAAAGGGGTGAGAGACAGATATTGATGTATGTAAGGGTAACACATGATTGTTGTAGCATACGTCAACTCTACTGCATTCACAATGTCATGAGGGCATCAACAGGAAAAGAGGGCAGAGTGAAAGTGAAAAGAAGGTAAAGAGGAAGTGAAAAGAAGGTAAAGAGAAAGTGAAAAGAAGGTAAAGCGGAAGTGAGAGAAAGTGGTGTAAGGGTCAGGTCAGACAGTCAATAAAATATATGTATCAACCAATTTTACCAAAATCATCATAAATAGGCTGCAATACTGAGCCATGGGCCTTGCCATGTCTCAACAGGAGGGATGGTGAATACCATAAACAAAGTATTCACCACCTATGGATTTAATAATTACTAAAAAAACATCCGATCAAAAAGAGTTAAGTTCCCAAAACCGAATTACCCGTTCCAGGTGCTACATATGGATTTCATTGAACTCAATAAAAGTGAAGGACAGAAATACTGTCGAGTCATAGTGGATGCCTTTACTAAACGGGTAGAATTGTTCCCATCAAAAGCTGCTGATGCTATTACAGTGGCAAAAGCATTGGTCAAAGAGATTATACCAAGATTTGTGACAATAGAAATTATTACCCTGCTTGAACCGCAACCTTAACGTGGTGGAGGGGTTTGAGTATCCGAATGAACCTAGGAGCTATGTTGTTAATGCCCCTGGTAGAAATAGTAAGAAAATAGTGGTTCAACCCCTCCCCCTCCTCCTCCCGGGGATTTGATCGTCCTGTTGGGGGACTTCAACGCCCGCGTGGGCAGCAACAGTGACACCTGGAGGGGCGTGATTGGGAAGAATGGCCTCCCCGATCTTAATCCGAGTGGTGTTTTGTTATTGGACTTCTGTGCTAGTCACAGTTTGTCCATAACAAACACCATGTTCAAGCATAAGGGTGTCCATCAGTGCACTTGGCACCAGGACACCCTAGGCCGGAGGTCAATGATTGACTTTGTAGTTGTGTCCTCTGACATCCGGCCGTATGTATTGGACACTAGGGTGAAGAGAAGGGCTGAACTGTCAACTGATCACCACCTGGTGGTGAGTTGGCGCCGCTTACGGGGGGGCAAAAATTTTGGCAAACCATCCAGCGCCTCAGGAAGGGGAAGCAGTTTCCCACCACTGCTGTTTACAGCGGGGAGGGGGGGGAGCTGAT
>NC_024327.1:90317-90812 GCF_000523025.1 Cynoglossus semilaevis
TGAGGTGGCTTGGGCATTTACATCGCATGCCCCCCGGACGCCTCCCTCGGGAGGTGCTCGGGTCCTGTCCCTCTGGGAGGAGACCTAGAGGAAGACCAAGGACACGCTGGAGCGACTACGTCGCTCGGCTGGCCTGGGAGCGCCTTGGGGTCCCTCCAGAAGAGCTGGAGGAAGTGTCAGGGGAGAGGGAAGTCTGGGCGTCCCTGCTCAGACTGTTGTCCCCGCGACCCGGCCCCGGATAAGCGGTTGATGATGGATGGATGGATGGATGGAAATTATTACCATATCAAGCATAAGCCAAAAGATGAAAATAAATTTAAAACACCACTATGCTAAAAAACAAAAGAAATACAAAATTCTAACTCTATGCCGGATACACCTATATCTTTGCAGAGTAACGGTACGCCAATCCAGGTCGGCGACTGGGTGCTGATAAAGGTCATCAAAAGGAAGTGTTGGTCGAGTCCAAAGTGGGAAGGCCCATACCAGGTTCTG
>NC_024327.1:91247-92548 GCF_000523025.1 Cynoglossus semilaevis
GAGAAAACACTGAAGCAACGAATGATTCTAAATGTTTAAATAACTATGGTGGTATTACTCTTGAATATATTTTAGGTAAGACAATGGCGATCTGTGTTCAGTAATTAATTGCAACAATTGAAACTACACTTACAAACCTTCATAACACCTATATGTGTGTTTTCATTATTATGTCCATAGCCCGATGTGAACATAATCGGCTGCCCGTAGAGGATGGTGTGAAGATTGGAACATGGTAGTAAGATATACAGGTCAATGGATTCCCACAATGTCAGATAAAAATGTGTACAGAGACAAAGACATTTGGAATCAATTGAAAATCCAACGTGATTTTTCCAACACCCAAAATCCGATCACTATGTCCCTGAATTGGACTAAATTACCAACGGGGAGTAATTGTAAACTCTCTGGTAAAACAAATCAAACTGAAATATATTTGGTCCTTGGAGTAGATCAGACTGGAGTAGATCTAATGGGACTCATTAGAGCAGTAATTAGGAATGAAACAACGAAACATGACAGAAGTTTGTTGACACCTGTAACTCAATCTTCCCACCAATTTCAAATAAAACTAAAACAGGAGCATTTACTCCTCATAAAGGCAAATGAGACTATGTGTGATATGAAAATGAACGTGTTATGGAAAACCTAGCCTTAGGAGCCATAATGCAGGATAAGAGAATTTGGCAGTCATCAATGATAAACAGGAGGGAAATGTTGGAAGAATTTAATTTATTATCATTGCTTCATGCTGTGCTGTCACGTTAAGAAACTGTTTGCTTCTCATACAGTATTATAATCTAGTTTAGTTTTGTTTAAACTTGACCATGACCTGGATGACTGAGAATCTTCATAGACATTATAATCTAGTGGGCTCAAGACTGATGGAGAAATTACCAGACACAGTCACACCCCCATTCACACCCACCATTCTTACTCCATACCCATTCATATACTCACACACGATCACATGATATGTAATCTGATACTTTTATAAACTCAATAAAAGTGCAGAGGAAGGGTGTGGCTACTCGGAGTTGATGAGGAAGCTGCCAGAAGAGTAAGCTGCACTCTCCCCTTGCAAGTAAAAAATCAAGACGTCTTTTGTGTTGTTACTTTGTCGTCATATATGTTAGAACAAACCTGACAGGTTGTTTAACAGGATTTTAGAGACAGACAAGATGCCTGATGAGTGGAGGAAAAGTGTTCTGGTGCCAATTTATAAGAAGGCTGATGTACAGAGTTGTACAACAACTACAGAGGGATAAAGTTGATGAGTCATACAATGAAGATTTTGGGAA
>NC_024327.1:92571-96175 GCF_000523025.1 Cynoglossus semilaevis
AGGAAGTGGAGGTTTGCACTAGAAAGAAGAGGAATGAAGGTCAGTCGCAGCAAGACAGAGTACGTGTGTAAACGAAAGGGAGAACAGTGAAATAGTGTGGTTACAAGGAGCAGAGGTGGTGAAGGTGCATGAGTTTAGGTACTTAGGATCAACTGTTCAGAGCAGCGGAGACTGTGGAAGTGTCATACTTGCTGCAGCGCCGCAATCAAGCAATTGGCCCCACCTGCACTCACCGGCTGTCGCTGACGAGTGAGCAGTGTATTTAAGCTGCAGCCACACACTCCCCGCTGCCAGATCGTCTTGTCCGTTCACGGAGGCTACACGTTCTCGTTCCTGTTCTAGTTCAATTAGTGCCGATTCCCTGTAGTCCTACAAGTACCTGTCGTGATGAGCCACGGCCAGTCTCATCGGCTCTGTGGACGAGATTCCTCTCGCCGTCGTTTGAGGAGAGTTTCTGCCGGCTCAGCCGTTCCGTTCCTGACTTGGCGCCGCGAGATTCCCTAGCAAGTAAGAGTAGCTGCGGCAGACATTGGATCTCCAAGCGGAGATCACGTTCTTTCAAGAGACTTTTTGCTCTAAGCGGAGACTTCCTTTGTTTAAAGACTCTTTCAGTTTAATAAGTATTTGCACAGTATTCATTACCGACTGATCTTGCAATAAACTTTTGGAAAGAGCTTCTGACTTGGTGTGTTGCATTTGGGTCCAAAAGTCCAACATTCCTGACAGTAAGAGAGGTGAAGACTAGAGTACAGGCAGGATGGAACAGCTGGAGAAAAGTGTCAGGAGTGATCTGTGATAGAAGAGTGTCAGCTAAGGTGAAGGGAAAGGTTTACGGGACAGTGGTGAGACCAGCCATGATGTATGGTTTTGTATGATGTATGATTTTTGGGAGTTGTACACTGTTCAGAGAGGTGTACTGTTTTCCCTCCTTGTAAATCTCACATTTGATGAGGGACCACAGGTTCTCTATGAGGTTCAGATCAGGTGAACAAGGAGGCCATGTCACCCGTTTTTCTTCTTTTAGGCCCTTTCTTGCCAGCCACGCTGTGGAGTACTTGGATGCATGTGATGGAGCATTGTCCTGCATGAAAATCATGTTTTTCTTTAAGGATGCGGACTTCTTCCTGTACCACTGCTTGAAGAAGGTGTCTTCCAGAAACTGGCAGTAGGACTGGGAGTTGAGCTTGACTCCATCCTCAACCCGAAAAGGCCCCACAAGCTCATCTTTGATGGTACCAGCCCACACCAGTACCCCACCTCCACCTTGCTGGCGTCTGAGTCGGACTGGAGCTCTCTGCCCTTTACCGATCCAGCCACGGGCCCATTCATCTGGCCCATCAAGACTCACTCTCATTTCATCAAACCTTAGAAAAATCAGTCTTGAGATATTTCTTGGCCCAGTCTTGACGTTTCAGCTTGTTTGTCTTGTTCAGTGGTGGTCGTTTTTCAGCCTTTCTTACCTTGGCCATGTCTCTGAGTATTGCACACCTTGTGCTTTTGGGCACTCCAGTGATGTTGCAGCTCTGAAATATGGCAAAACTGGTGGCAAGTGGCATCTTGGCAGCTGCACTCTTGACTTTTCTCAGTTCATGGGCAGTTATTTTGCGCCTTGGTTTTTCCACACGCTTCTTGCGACCCTGTTGACTATTTTGAATGAAACGCTTGATTGTTCAATGGTCACGCTTCAGAAGCTTGGCAATTTTAAGAGTGCTGCATCCCTCTGCAAGATATCTCACTATTTTTGACTTTTCTGAGCCTGTCAAGTCCCTCTTCTGACCCATTTTGTCAAAGGAAAGGAAGTTGCCTAATAATTATGCACACCTGATATAGGGTGTTGATGTCATTAGACCACACCCCTTCTCTTTACAGAGATGCACATCACCTGATATGCTTAATTGGTAGTGGGCTTTCGAGCCTATACAGCTTGGAGTAAGACAACGTGCATAAAGTGGATGATGTGGTCAAAATACTCATTTGCCTAATAATTCTGCACTCCCTGTATGTGCGTGTCACTCTCATCAATCCAGACCGTATGCGTTGATATGTACTCTCAATTTAATTGCAGTGAAGGTTTTTATAGGTGTTTGCGGGGAAGGACGTTTATATACGTACTTTTGTTTGATCTTACTCCACATCGTGTGATTTTGTCGTCAGCTTTTCTGGGAAACAGTGATTATTTTTAATCATCGGTCAGGAGGGAAGTCGGGGGGAAAAGGCAGCTTTGAAAGTTTTCATGGAAAAAAAAGGCAATAGGCAATGAGGAGAAGAGTCTCATAGTGCTGGAATACAGATGAGGCTTTTCAGGGTTGGGACTGTAGAAATCTTTCACACTGAAAACACTAATGTGCAGCCTTTTTTTCATTTGGCAAACAGGTAATCAATCGCAGTCCACACCTAGTGCCGTGTCAAATTGCTAGCTTGAAATTCATTGCTATTATTACAGAACATAGTCTATTTGCCATGCGATATATCAGCATCTATGAAAGAAAGTGAATGGGGAAATTTTACCATATGTAATGGAATATTATGCAGTGGTGTATGTAAATAAATGATCCTGTGTGACGTCAGCACTGACCCTCCTCCAATTCCTCACCAGTCATTCCCTATTCATCTGTTGATTCGTTCAACTACCGCTACTGATTTATTGATTTATTTTTTTTAAGGGTTGGACAAGACATAAAAGAAATCACAGCAGTCATTAGGCAAGTGTGAACATCCCTTCACACTCACATTCACACCCATGGTCAATTAAGAGTGAAGAATGGACTTTGGACTGTCGAAGGGAATAAGGTATCCCCCATAACCCCCTCCCCACCCTCCACCCCTCAAAAAAAGTTTTACTTGGCTGGAAGTTACATCTTCATAACATATATAACATTTATCATACAGTGGTATGAAAAAGTTTGGGCACCCCTGATCTTTTTCAAGATTTTCCTTTATGTAGCATTGGTTGTTCGGAACAGCAATTTTAATAAAATATATCATGTAGCAAACAAACAGTGATATTTAAGAACTGAAATGAAGTTTATAGGATTTACAGAAAGTGTGCAATAATTACTTAAACAAAAGTAGGCATGTGCATACATTTGGGCACCCTTGTTGTTTTATTGATTTGAATACCTTTAGCACTAATTATTGAAACACAAAATTAGTTTGGTAAGCTCATTGACCCTTGACCTACATACACAGGTGAAGACAATCATGAGAACGGGTATTTAAGGTGGCCAGTTGCAAGTTGTTCTTCCCTTTGCGTCTTCTCTGAAGAATGGCAACATTGGAGCCTCAAAACAACTGTCAAATGACCTGAAAACAAAGATTGTTCAACATCATGGTTTAGGGGAAGGATACAAAAAGCTAGCTCAGAGATTTCAGCTGTCAGTTTCCACTGTGAGGAACATAGTGAGGAAATGGAAGACCACAGGCACAGTTCTAGTTAAGGCCCGTAGTGGCAGGCCAAGAAAAATCTCAGCTAAGCAGAGGTGAAGGATGGTGAGAACAGTCAAACTCAACCCACAGACCAGCTCCAAAGACCTACAACATGATCTTGCTGCAGATGGTGTCACTGTGCATCGTTCAACTATTCAGTGCACTTTGCACAAGGACA
>NC_024327.1:96617-97531 GCF_000523025.1 Cynoglossus semilaevis
CTCAAATTCTACCAAAGCATTCATGCAGAGGAACAAGTACAATGTTCTGGAATGGCCATCTCAGTCCCCAGACCTGAATATCATTGAAAATCTGTGGTCTGTTTTAAAGCGGGCTGTCCATGCTTGGAAACCATCAAACCTGATTGTTATTTATAGGTAATTATGTTATGATTGTACTGGTCCGGCCCACTGGACATCTAATCAGGCTGTATGTGGCCCCTGAACCAAAATGAGTTTGACACCCCTGCACTAGGAGAACCTCCTCTGAGGCAGGGGCATTCACCACATTTCCACCATGTGGCCACTGTGTCAGTGTAAAAACGTCATTACAGTAAACTTAAACTTAAAAACTTAAACTTATCAGAAATCCACTTTCAGTGCATCCAATAACAACCCCATTCCTTCAGAATCAGAGGAAACTGTTGGCTGGAACAAAATTCTTTTGACTACCTTCACACCAGTTTCATTTCACTTCTCCACACTAGCACATCAGATTAAAGACTGTTTTTTAAATCCTCTGTAACCGCTACTAATATAATGTCAAATTGATTTGTCAGAGCCAGATCCTGTAAAACTGGGGCACTTTCCTCATCCCAAAGGCATGAATGCTTACTGTATCCATGGAACAACTGGTGTCTACTGCTGCTTGATGTGGAGAAACTTGATATTGAGGGTTTTTTTTACTATTATTTTGACTGATGTAGTTTCAGGGACTCGTCATCAGAGTGCGCCACAGGATGGTCGCACCGATGGGAGCTCCGTGCCGACTCGCTATTTTTACTTCGTTTTTTTTGTTTACGTTCTCCTTTTTCAACCTTTCCACTCATAATGCGTCTCAAGTACGACAGCAGCACACTTTTGGGGCTGCGCTCGTCAGTCAGCCAGGACCTGAAACCGTCGTTTGCCGACTCCGC
>NC_024327.1:100724-105441 GCF_000523025.1 Cynoglossus semilaevis
CCTTTCTCCCTCTATTCCTTACCTTATTCCCTGTAGTAGTATCGCATGCTGCTAGTACTGTGTGTTCTATGTTACCCCAGCGAGTCTACGGTCCCCCCATCCCAAGCATTTCATTGCATTGTAGACCCTGTGTTGAAAGTGCATATGACAAATAAACCCGATCTTGAAGTCTTGAAGGGGTTCATAAGATGAAAAAAAACATTAGTTTCTATTAAAAATTTTCAGAATTCAAAGTGTTTATTTTCAAATGCACAGTAAAAAAATTAGGTTTCCCTGTAGAATTATATTTTTTATTCAACAAGACAAAAATGAAGGCAATTCAAAGGCAGCATGTGAAAAGTAAACACAATGTAAACTATAAGTATAAGTATAAACAGTACAGAAAACAACTGTAGATAACGACATACTTGTTAAAAAAAGAAATGGGAACATATATGCAAATATTGTTTTGCAAAATAATGTATTTTAAGTCCACAACAGCAACATCAGTAGCTAATATTATAATTGTGTCATTTGGATTTGGACAGGAGACAAAGCTCACACTCACAAGCTAGAGCTAACATGTTGTCAGCTTGGAAGCAATGGAAATACTTTACAAGATCACTATTTGTTATACTGTATATGTACTGTAACAGTTACTGTGGTGGAGCCACGGTGAAATTGTTAAAAAACATAATCCGACAATTAAACCTCCTTCGAAACCATTTCAAAGAATCTGACTGTTTCGCTAGCAGCTAATGCTAACGCTAGCCCTAGTCCAGAGCCAGCCACAAGCTAGACGTGTGGCTGTTATGCAGAAGGAATCTTTACCAATCTTTAATTTTTTTTGTCTGTTTTTAATCATAGGAAAATTGAATCAGCAAAAAATCATTATTTATTTTTCATCATTTTCTGACACCTGTCAAAGAGCGACATTTTTATAATATTGTCTGTATTCCCTCGGAACTGTAGAACATTAATTTTCTCTGCCCTGTAATGTCAGTGTGAAATGTGATATTAACTCAGGAGAAGTATTTGATACTCACGTGTATAACTTGACAAAGAAACAACAGTAGATATTTAACAGGTATTTCCCCTTGAATATAATGGCGACAAAGTTTATACTGCGTAAATGTTACAAGCAGATGAAGCATATGAATCATTTTAACGCAGCAGCTTGACTACCTGAAAGGTATTGTGGTGTGAATGCAGTGCATTGTGGGAATTAGCCCATACTGTGATGTACATCCCTGGGAAGTGGCTGATGTAACTGTCATATGGTATGTAGGAGGGATGATTGGTTAAGACGTGTGATGGAGTCAATTCCTCTTTGGAGTTCCCGCTGTTTATTCGTAGATTTTATTTGCATTGTTAGCAAACAGGAAAATACACAGACTGTAAATCATGTCTGGTCTGGAGTTGCAGTGGTTTAACAGACATCCACATTCTCCTCACGGACAATTTACACCACTCACCTACCTGCTCACATCAGCGATTCCCTTTCACACAAAGCGACTGCATAATTCTGCCTTCTGTGGCATAGCTACCTGACATTCAAATAATGTACTTGGCGTGCTCAAAGGAGTGAAACTGATCAATTAGAAAGAGCGACAATCATCATTTACCTCAATTATTGCAGGGATTTGTAGGTGCAATGGGTCGAGTGCTGCTTAGGAACACTCACTGTTATTAACCAGTCTCAAATTAATAACACAATCAGTCTCATTGCTATTACTTAAAGTATTACAAATATACTACAATCAATAGTATTCACAAACAAATATCTGAAGGATTTTCTGGAGTTCTTGGCAAATTGGGTAGCTTCAATAAATAAAGTAACAACACAGACAAACACAGTTTAAAAAAATAATCAAATTTATTAACACAACCCTATCACGTTAATGATAGTAGTTGAGACACAAACTAAACAAGGCACAATAGTGTGTGTGTGTTGTGTGCATGTGTACACGAGTGGTCGTGTACGAGAGAGAAAGAGAGAGAGATGTTGCCTCTTAGCTACCAAACAAGCGACTGAGCCCTTGAGGGGTGTTCACATATGCGACTGCGCAGTGGAAGAAGAACTGCGAGGTAGAAGGGACGGCAACAAGAATCACGTGAGGCGTGTTTGCGCTCACGGAGGTGTGAAAAGGTGTTGTGTACGCGCAACGAAGATGCGTTCAGGTACAATGAAACAGTGCTTGTGATGTTCAAAGTATATGGGGGAAGGGGGGGCGTACCTCGTGGTCTACTCAAGACAAAGGACTTTGTCGGAGGTTTCTTGTTCCCAAACGTTACAAGTTAACACTGAAATACTGACGGTGTACGAGAGTATAACACCGAGTCAGGGGGTTAGAAAATAAGATGCAAATAAAAGCAGCACATATTTCAGACAACACAATTCAATGTGTGCACTTAAACTGTCCCTAAGTTTAAATAGCACTTAACAATACTACAGATTAACTAACGTGCCCAAATGCCAGCCTTACTGTAGTGAACGTCTGCTCGTATTTAGAGGGTAGTGGAAAGTCCGCACTTCTTGGGTCCTTGCCAGAGTTGGGGGCATCCGTCTGGTTCCACTGTGTGCAGAGAGTCCTCTTGGTTCCGAAAGTCCGCTTCAGGAGGAAAAGTCTCTGACTGTCGATGTGCCGGTACACACGATTACCGTTAGAAGGAATCCTGTCGCTTCTAAACTTTTCAATAACTGCTTTGGTCACAGCACTACGTTACTTGTGTAACTTACCGGTTAACTCAGTTACTGATGCTATTAGTGCATTTATCACCGTGGGCAATGGTGTCTACAAAAGCGCGTTGGTTCTTAGTCTTCTGAGACGAGCAGGTTTCTCTTTTCATCAGGGGTCCTATGGAGCGAAAGTCCTGAACAGAGAGAATGAAATTGGGGCAGACCCCTCAATTTAAAGGTTGCGTAGGTTACTGATCGTGACGTATGTGGATTTACCGGAAGCAGTGGAATTATGGGAGTTAGAGTCCTTAAAAGGACTGTGGTAGTACCTACATATTTGTCGGTTTCTTTTCCAGGCAGGACAGTCCTGGACCATAAATCAAAGACACACAGAATATTCCCTGGTTCTCCTGGGAGAATAGTGCGGCCAGAACCGAAAATGGTTCTCCAGTGATATAAAGATGTGCCTGGAACTGCTGTCCATCCTGCAAACAGCTTTGCTGCCACACTGAAGCACCAGTAATGAGCTGACAGGTGCAATGTTTACACTCCAATTGCCACTCAAGTTTGAGGGCTTGACTCTCAATTTACTCTTCTGACATTAACGACGCCGACCAAAATGGCTCACCTTTCCTTTGATTGTCACAGATTCTCCAGAGGAGCAGCACTGTCTGGAGAGTGTTTGATGTTTCCATCAAACACAATGTATAAAAGTAAAATCATATAGTTGACAGAATACATACTGGGATTATGATTACGACTGAATTAGGAATATTCTTATTTGCCTTATTTGTCTTTTTTGTACCCAAAGTTAAAAGTACTTCAGAGTTACATCTTACGTATGTGTAGAGAAACTAAAGCAGTGCTTTGTTTTACCTGGTATTTATAAAGTTAGTACTAGATCAGAGGTATTTCATACTACACGTTACTAAACATATGTAAAGTAAAACAAACAGCATATTACTGTACAGACTATTTCTTACTGTACAAACCCTCTCTTCAGATCCCAAATTTCTGGCGATCCCAGAGACATTTTCGCCTGACTGTCACCTGTGCAGTCATCTGATCACATCTGTCAATCAAGATGAGATCAAGATTGTATGTGGTGGTTTTACTTAAAAACAATAGTTAAAAAAATATTTTTATCAGTAATTTTTTTAAATCACTTACTAGAAATGTCAGGGGACCCCACCTGAATTTCAGGTGAACCCACGAGGGGTCGCGACCCCAAGGTTGAAAAACGCTGATGTAAAATATTTTACATACTATTTTAAAGAAAGAAGAAAGAAGCAAACAACATCTTTCAAAATTCTCCTTGTACAGTAGGTGGCACTACTGTAATTCAAAGGAGCAGACGTTTTGGTTGAAAATAACAACTTTCTTTAGGATGGATTCAGTTGTCCCCTCCTTGAACCGCAACCTTAACGTGGTGGAGGGGTTCGAGTATCCGAAAGAACTTAGGAGCTATGTTGTCGGGGGCTTAATGCCCCTGGTAGGGTCTCCCAAGGCAAACAGGTCCTAGGTGACGGATCAGACAAATAGTGGTTCAAACCCCCCCTTGATGAAGAAAACAATAAAATCAAAGAGGTTCACGTCGCCCGGATTGACGTCACCGGGGCCCCACCCTGGAGCCAGGCCCGGGGTTGGGGCTCGCAGGCGAGCGCCTGGTGGCCGGGTCCTCCTCACTATGGGGACATGGAATGTCACCTCTCTGGGGGGAAAAGAGCCTGAGCTCGTGCGGGAGGTTGAGCAATACCGACTAGATATTGTCGGCTCACCTCCATGCACAGTCTGGGCTCTGGGACCTGAACTGTCAACTGATCACCACCTGGTGGTGAGTTGGCCCCGCTTACGGGGGGCAAAGCTGGATAGACCTGGCAGACCCAAACGTATCGTGAGGGTCTGTTGGGAACGTCTGGCAGAATCCCCGGTGAGGGGGGCCTTCAACTCCCACCTCCGGGAGAGTTTTGAACAGGTCCCGAGGGAGGCTGGAGACATTGAGTCTGAGTGGACTATGTTCTCCACTTCCATTGTTGATGCGGCTGTCCGAAGCTGCGG
>NC_024327.1:108628-109999 GCF_000523025.1 Cynoglossus semilaevis
CTCACTATGGGGACATGGAATGTCACCTCTCTCAAACGATTCAATTTGTTTTAAATGATTACAAAAAAATTCACAATTTCTGAATAAAAATAGCTTAAAAAAATTTTATATGTAAAAAAAATACAACTTTTCAAGACAGCAGTAGAA
This sequence comes from Cynoglossus semilaevis, assembly GCF_000523025.1. Classification (NCBI taxonomy): domain Eukaryota; kingdom Metazoa; phylum Chordata; class Actinopteri; order Pleuronectiformes; family Cynoglossidae; genus Cynoglossus; species Cynoglossus semilaevis. The sequence continues at coordinate 108,776 of NC_024327.1, forward strand.
AAATTACATAACATATTAAAGTAAAATTATTCAAAATATATGTTGTATATTTTTGCCTCTTTTTAAATTAAGATAATTGGTCTTTAGTTTTTCAAACCGACTCAATCCAGAAGGGACAGCAGGCTGTATCTTCATCGAGGATGAGCAGCAGATGTTGCACATCCCACCACACACAGAGTGCACTTCACAAGCTAAATGTTACATACATTCATAACCCTTTATTCACCCACGCACTTCAGTGAAAGAAACTGTTCCATATGTATGAATTTCCTATTATTAATTTGATCATTTGTAGTTCTTATGTGAAAGACTATAATGAATTAGCCTTGATTGCTAATAATGCAATAGCAAAACAAAACCGATGCTAACGACAGCAAACAACATAGGGCTCCAGTCTAAAAAAAAAAAAACACATCAAGCACGGTCAAAAATCTGCTAATATTAATCTACGATAATCCCACCAGACATACTGTAATTTAGTGCGACCGTCAGCGTAAGCTAACAAATTGTTTTGTTTTGTTTTTTACCATTTAAAAAAAAAAAAATGTCCAAACCAGGAGAATATAATACATTTTTGAAAAAGATAGAAAACGCCTGCAGGCTGCCTGACACGTAATGGAACATGATGAAGACGATAAACTAATTCCAGCCAGTTTGTTTGTACTTACGAGAGATAACACGACAAGAGTGGTGGGAAAATAAAATCACAGCCTCTAAGATTTTCCATGCATAAAGCATATTACAGCGTCGGTGGCATAAATCATCCTGTCAGACTCTGGATCAAGTACATTTATCATTAATAAATTAGTCAGTGACGGGGATGAGATGGTGGAGGGAAAGGCCGGCGCTGCCGAGTGGGTTATAGGGATGTGCGGTTTAATGGTTTTCGCGCTAATTAGATCTCGGCGAACATGACGTCTGAAGGGAGAAACTATAGCATGAGCGGCTCTCTGTGTGTGTGTGTGTGTGTCGACGCTGGACCCCGGAGGAGACAGCCTCGGTGGGATGCTGTTGACATTTGGGAACAGCTGCTGGCCTTTTCTCAGCTCTGGGCTTCATTTCGCAGGTGTCACAGAGCAAACATCCTGCGGTCAGCTGTCCTCGAGGTGTAGCCTAAGGCCATGTTTATGTGAGGAGCCCGGATTAGCTGTAATTCCACGGCCCGAAGTTTCGTCTTACGTGTCCAATGTCCACGTCAGGTCGGCGCAATTGACGGGACGTTGT
>NC_024327.1:110523-115292 GCF_000523025.1 Cynoglossus semilaevis
TTCCTACCCTCACCTATGGTCATGAGCTCTGGGTCATGACCGAAAGAACGAGATCCCGGATAAAGTGGCTGAAATTAGCTTTCTCCGCAGGGTGGCAGATCGCTTCCTTAGAGATAGGGTGAGGAGCTCTGTCACACAAGAGGAGCTTGAAGTAGAGCCGCTGCTCCTTCACATTGAGAGGAGTCAGCTGAGGTGGCTTGGGCATTTACATCGCATGCCCTCCGGACGCCTCCCTCGGGAGGTGCTCGGGTCCTGTCCCTCTGGGAAGAGACCTAGGGGAAGCACCTTGGGGTCCCCCCAGAAGAGCTGGAGGAAGTGTCGAGGGAGAGGTAAGTCTGGGTGTCCCTGTTCAGACTGTTGCCCCCGCGACCCGGCCCCGGATAAGCGATTGATGATGGATGGATGGATGGATGGATGGACTCAGTTGTATAACACCATTGTGAGGATGGAATTTTTAAAAAGCAAACAATATCAAGAAAATGAGACTGTTTTCTAATGATGAAAATAAATAAAAAAATCTTTGTGAACACAGCTCACTAAATAGTCGTAGCCAAATGGCAGTTTTTTTCTTGATACTCATGATTCAGTGTAATTCAGGACTGTTTTTTAATAGGGCTGTTAGGGCTATTTGAATGCGATTTTTGTGTCTTATTCTTTTCGTCCACCAGACGACAGAATGTATATAAAGAATGGATGATGATAGTTTGGCTCAACCAGAAGTCTGTATATTTATCAGCAGATTTGGAAGAACCCAGCAGATCCACACGTACGCTGAACAGCTTGTTAACAATTGGTGCCATTCACCAAGAGACGACAGTTGGCTCAAGAAAATAAAAAAAAAGTTCTTACCCACTTACCCTTTTAGGGACGTAATCCGTGGTTTGCACCCTCCGGGTTGGGGAGGAAGTCCTGCCTCAGGTGGAGGAGTTCAAGTATCTTGGGGTCTTGTTCACGAGTGACGGTAGGATGGAGCGTGAGCGGGTAATCCGTGGTTAAGGAAGAAGGAAGAAAGGAAGAAATCACAGGAAGAAATCACCTGAAAACACTGCCTTTTTGGAGGCCCCTCAGCTGCGACCACTTCTTGTTTGTGTACCACAAAATGGTTTTCAGCGCCTCAGCGGCTGGTGAGTGGACAAATGCTCCTCATTAGAAAGGTGACCTTTCTGGAAATTGCCGCTGTGTACTCCTCACCATCCTCTGATTACCTCTGTTACTGTGGCTAAAATCAAATACTCGGTCAGTCTCAGGAACAAAGGCTTTCTGTATTAGCTCCAAGGCAAATATGTAAAATAATCGTATCAGGATCAAGTGTACTCCAAGAAAAACGTTTATTTCTTTGTATTTGTCTGTATGAAGCCTGTGTCTCTGTTTCGGGCTGTGTAGAAACCCACCCTGCGTATAAATCGATTAGAACAGATACTCATGGTCTCTTCAATGATGCGGCGTCTATTATTAGCTTCGCTAAAATACTCGTGTTATTGCTGTTACAGAAACTCTGCACTGTAGTAGATTCGTCTGTTTTTAGCTCACACCTCTAGATTGGAAACATGCGGTAAACTGATTCTAGCATGTAAACCGAATATTAGGTCTTACACACTTTCAGATGATGACACCATCCCTGGGCTCCAGGGAGGTGGCCTGAAATACTCTGTTGTACTGCAGGAAACATTTGAAGACCTTTGTGGCTCTTTACTGGTCTATTATGGACTGTTGTAACTAATGTTAGCTTTGGTGTCTATATTAGGATTGGTGTAGCTAATGTTAGCTCGGTGTTCGTACAGTACCAGGACTGTTATAGCTAATGTTAGCTCGGTGTTCATACAGTACCAGGACTGTTGTAGCTAATGTTAACTCTGGTGTTTGTACGGTAGCAAGACTGTTCTAGCTAATGTTAGATCTGGTGTTTTTACAGTACCATGACTATTGTAGCTAACTTAATGTAATGGTCTCTGTATCAGGACTGTTGTAGCTAATATTAGCTTAGGTAACTATACCAGGAATTTTGTAGATTACGTTAACTCTGGTTTCTCTAACAGGACTGTTGTAGTTAACGTTAGCTTTGGTGTTTGTACCAGGACTGTTGTAGCTAATGTTAGCTTGGTGTTCGTACAGTACCAGGACTGTTGTAGCTAATGTTAGATCTGGTGTTCACACAGTACCATGACTGTTGTAGCTAACATAATCTTTGGTCTCTGTACCAAGACTGTTGTAGCTAATATTAGCTTAGGTGTCTATACCAGGAATTTTGTAGATTATGTTAACTCTGGTTTCTGTACTAGGACTGTTGTAGCTAATGTTAGTTCAGTATTCGTACAGTACCAGGACTGTTGTAGCTAATATTAGTTAGTGATTATTGGAAAATGAAAGTTACTAGTTAAATAGTAAAATTCCAAGTGAACAAAATGTTTATTGTAAACAGACAACACACATGGCTTTGGGGAATGAATGTAAACAGGACCAATCAACTAACAAATGGCACTTTTTGTCTTTAAAGATTACAGACAATCTTTTAATAGTGCCATAAAAATGTTTTTATGTAACAAGAGAAATGCTAAATGCAGAACCTGCTGGCTTCTACAGCTGTTACCATTATCACATGAGACTCTTTTCCAGGTGGGCTTCCTGGCAACATTTACTGGGTTTAAGTTAAAGAATTAGTCGACCTTGGTAACTTGGTAACCTTATAATGTAATGGTCTACTTGTTGTCGGGGAGTTGAAGGTTTTTATCAGAAGACATTTGGAGCGTTAGAATAATTGTGAATCAATAATTGTGAAATTAGGGACTTAAGCTTCAGCTCTGAAATAAGGGAGAACTTTTGGGAAGAGTTTTCAAGGATAAGGAAGTGATTTTGCAAACAGTCTGTTCCCAGGGGTTGTCTTTTTCTAAAGACGTTCTTGCCTCGCTCCGGGGGCTAGACTTCTGGAGCTGTTCAGCCAGAGCAGAGGGCTTGTTTCCTGGCCGCAGGGAGGGGGCCTCACCCCATGACAGCCTTCAAACACACATTTGAATTTCTACTCTTGAATTCATGAATAAAATGCCCCCATATGGACCAGGATGGTTGGAAACATTTAATGTGGTCGAGAACTAGCTTCAATTTTCTGCAGTTAGTTCAAACTAGGGCTGTCAAAGCAGTGAAGTATTTAATCTGATTAATCGCAAAAAACGCAAAAACTAGTGGATTGTACACAGTTAACCAGTAATGAATTGTGATTGGAAATAATCACAATTAATCGTGATTAATTGTGATTGTAATTAATCACAATTAAACTTATTGAGAAAGTCTTTTTCCATGATTCCGACATATGGTGTTAAAACAACTTTTGCACAGGAATGAATTGGTGTGTGGCGCAGACGAATATGTCGTCAGACGTCGTTATACGCGGAAAAATGCTTTGTTTACATTCACCAGTTGTACGTCATACATTGAATTGTGCTACACTTTTGCTTTCTTATGTTTTCGCACTTTTTTTGGGAACTTTTTGCCCTCATTATGACTTCCAGGCGTAAGCCAGACTCTTCTGATGTTTTTATGTCCTATGTTCTATTTAGATGTCAAGTGGGCCGGATCAATACAATCATATAAATGATCCATATTTTTCCCTTTTCATGCAAAGAAGTATATTATATAATTAAGTATATTAGATATTTATTGTTATTATTTATTCATATTTGAACATGAAGTTTTCATGTAATTTTTATTTTTCAAAATTCATCAAGCAGGCCGGATTGAACACCCTAGCAGCTGGTTTTGGCCCACAGACCATATGTTTGACACCATTGTCCTAGATTATGATATTACCACTGTGTTGGTGTAGGTGAGTGACATATGTGAGTTCCAGCTTTAAAAAATCAAGTTCCTTTACTTTGTAGGAATGGATCCTTTGGTATAAGCAGTACTGTATATTTGGCCTGTAAGACAGCGACAGGAAACTAGAAACCAGCTATAGTGTAGTTTAGTTTGGACGAAGTGGTTTTTTTGTTTTGCTAAATCCAGCTTATAATAAGTAGATTCCCTCCGGGGGCAGATACAGATGCTCTTTAAGGTGGTATTATTGAAGGGAAGAGTTTTTTAGGATCTGTCTTTGAATGACCTCCAAAGTTACAGAAAAAGATTAGCACCTCCCCCCCCCCTTTCTTTAGCACTGCAGAACAATAAAACACCAAAGCCAAGTCAATTAGGTGCACTTCTTTTTGTATTCGAACAATGACCTCTTTATCCAATTTTTAATGAAACTGATCCGACACCGTGATGCTCGCTCACCCTGATGTAAAGTGTCTGCGTTTCCAGTCCTGTTCATTATTGGTGCCATCCGACCCTAATTATTAACAGGATGTTTACCCTGAGTAGAATAATAACCAAGCTTTTTATAATATAAGGCAATGGCGAATTGTCACAATGTAGCATCATTGTGACAATTCACCATTGCCTGATGATGCTATAAAACATACAGTCTCACTTGGATGAAGAAAACAATTTTCTAACAAACGCAGATCAGTCGTCAACACATGCTATTTTCATCAAAACAAACATTTTTCCAACAGTTGCACAAACAGAGAAAACTGGTCCCCCAGGTATATCCAGTGGGGGGTCACCAGAGGGTGTTATCAGAAGATACAAACAAAGTATCTCCTTGAATCGCAACCTTAACGAGGTGGAGGGGTTTGAGTATCCGAATGAACCTAGGAGCTATGTTGTCGGGGGCTTAACGCCCCTGGTAGGGTCTCCCAAGGCAAACAGGTCCTAGGCGACGGATCAGACAAATAGCG
>NC_024327.1:118744-119196 GCF_000523025.1 Cynoglossus semilaevis
CCGCGACACGGCACCGGATAAGCGGTTGAAGATGGATGGATGGATGGACAAACAAAGAGAAAAAATATTTTTACATTTTGTTTAATTTATGTAATAATTCTGTGTCCTGAACCATGCAACATGTGAACTACAATAATTATCGGATTCTTGAGTTTTCGATGGAACTTGGATGCACCTTGTGTGACATACAGTGGTATGAAAAAGTTTGGGCACCGCTGATCATTTTCAAGATTTTCCTTTATGGATCATTGGTTGTTCGGAACAGCAATTTCAATTAAATTTATCATATAGCAAACAAACACAGTGATATTTAAGAAATGAAATTAAGTTTATAGGATTTACAGAAAGTGTGCAATAATTCCTTAAACAAAAGTAGGCAGGTGCATAAATTTGGGCACCCCAACAGAAAAATTACATCAATATTTAGTAGATCCTCCTTTTGCAGAAATAAC
>NC_024327.1:119426-127252 GCF_000523025.1 Cynoglossus semilaevis
GTAGAATTTGAGCGGTGTTTAGGGTCGTTGTCTTGTTGAAGTATCCAGCCCCGGCGCAACTTCAACTTTGTCACTGATTCTTGAACATTGTTCGCAAGAATTTGCTGATACTGACTGTGATCCATGCGACCTTCAACAAGATTGCCAGTACCTGCACTGGCCACACAGCCCCACAGCATGATGGAACCACCACCAAATTTAACTGTGGGTAGCAAGTGTTTGTCTTGGAATGCTGTGTATAACTCAATTTTAGTTTCATCAGTCCACAGCACCTTATTCCAAAATGAAAATGGCTTGTCCAAAGTTTTTGCTTAAGCATACCTCAAGCAACTCTTTCTGTGGCATGGGCGCAGAAAAGGCTTCTGCCACATTACTCTCCCATACAGCATGCCCTTGTGCAAAGTGCGCTGAATAGTTGAACGATGCACAGTGACACCATTTGCAGCAAGATCATGTTGTAGGTCTTTGGAGCTGGTCTGTGGGTTGAGTTTGACTGTTCTCACCATCCTTCGCCTCTGCTTATCTGATATTTTTCTTGGCCTGCCACTACGGGCCTTAACTAGAACTGTGCTTGTGGTCTTCCATTTCCTCACTATGTTCCTCACAGTGAAAACTGACAGCTGAAATCTCCGAGCTAGCTTTTTGTATCCTTCCCCTAAACCATGATGTTGAACAATCTTTGTTTTCAGGTCATTTGACAGTCGTTTTGAGGCTCCCATGTTGCCAGCCTTCAGAGAAGATGCCCAAACGTTTTCATACCACTGTAATATGTGTAGACAGGTGTTCTATCAAAGACTACCTTTTCAACATTTCTGATAATAATGAGAATGACAATGTGATTTACCACACACCAAACAAAGTCCTGCAATGTTTAAACACATATAAAATATGTAATTTTTAAACAATTTAACAAAATATTCGGATTCATCACTTGACACTTCTGTCTGTGTTAATCTTTGAGAAAAGGCTCGGCACACAGCGTCTTTCTTTTGTTCATAAAATGTTACTGCACAGACATTAAATGTTATGCCAACACAATTAAACTGCAATTATGTCCACTGCTGTTTTGAAATATAATTAGTTTACCCTTCTTACTTTAGAATAAGGTGTTTATATTCAATTTAAGACAGCGTTTATCCCTTACATGTCCTCCTTGCTGTCACTGTCCAGTTTTCAGATGAGAAGAAACAAATGTCAGTAGTCAGTGGCAAAATCAACGTGATTTGGTTTAAACATTCTCTGGAAAAAAAACAAAACAACTTCTGTACCACTTAATTGGTAATCTTAAAAAATAAAAAAAAAAATCCTTGAAAGATAACCAGAAAATATGTTTAAATTAGCAGATAGTGACTTTGCCCCAGTAGCTCGGGGCTTTATCATATTTGACCAAAGCAAAAGTGAATCAATAAAGCAAAACTAGATTAATGGTCTAGCTGTCATTAAAGCAACTTACCTGTAGCAGCTGGGGCCGCGCTAGTTTCTATGGTTACTGCGAGGGAAGCAGTGGATCATCTTCTACATCCATGAAATGCAGTTGTGACCGTGTTAAAGGCAGCTCTGCCAAAACTTTAAATGTAGGCAATTAATACCAGCAATAAACATTTGGTTATCTTGGTGGCAAGTGTTTTAGTTAAAACAGGATAATGACTATTCAAATGTAACGGTAAATCAAATCTGCCTATGAGGTAAGACTATTTTGATTGAAAAGATTTAATGGTCTTGGAGTGTCTGGGGCGCTAGAAACAGCGTCCAGCCAGTGCAACAGTGCAGCCAATTGCTGACCTGTTTCTGACTGACACATCCAATCAGTGTCCACCACTCTGATGGCTTAAGGGGCGATTAATTTGACCCCCTAGCCTAGTCCCTCGGTGTGGATATCTGCACTGTTTCACGTGCTCAGCTGTGCACGTCGGCCACAAGAGGTCACTGGTGTATCAGTCAACAGCCTTGTGTGTGAAAATGTGTAATTTGTTTACATGTTCGGACAAACTTGTGTTTGTGCAACACGCTGTTTTTTGTACAAAATCTCAATTTTTTATACTAGCATAGATCCATTGTTGATAATCAGTCGTATTGCGATAGTTACTAAAAATTGCGCCGTAGTATCCTGGACAATGATCAGAGTAAATTATGCATCTTCTTGAACAATCAGTCTTGTTTTTCCAGAAGTCCTTGAACCTCTTGGAATGAAATTAATTTTGCAATAAATTTAGATTTTCCATAATTCCTCTCCAATCAGTGCTGAAAAGCATCAGCTGAGGCTCAGGCCATGAGCTTTTTGATTTGGGTAACAAGAGCAGAAATAAATAAATAACAAGAACTGCAAGGGGGATTTGCTGCCTGTGTTTAATTTTTTTAGCATCCTAAGTAAAAAGATTATTAGATTATTTGGACCTAAAGAAAACCTGGCTTGTTCTACCTGAACGTTTACTGAGCATTAATTAAAGAAGACAGCGACATTATGTTGTTTTGGTGTTAGCAAGGTGAGAATTTTGTGCAAGCTGAATGTGCACATTTATAAAAACAAAATTAACATCCCTTCTACTTCTGTAAAAAAAACACAAGAACAATTATTAGCCAGGTTTATTTGCTGCATCTACACACATTAAATATGACCTCACAGGAAGCTGGTGCCACAGAGATGGTGAGCTGCATTTGGCTCAGGAGCCACAGGATCCCGACACTAGCCTTGATCTTTGTCTGTTTCTGCCGTTGCTTTTAATCCCTATCTTAACTGTCTTTCTCTCAAGGCCGACCTTGTTCATTTGTTATGTCCCCAAGGATTTTCTTTAAAAAAAAAAAAAAATTGCTGCTACGTATATGCACACCACCTGTCTTTCACTTAAATGTTTGCCCTGTCTTGTCCACGCATGGGACAGCGAGAAACGTAATTTTGATTCCTTGTATGTCTAGTAAATGTGAAGAAATTGACAATAAAGCTGACTTTGACCTCAAAGCTAGGACGATCTGATTGTGATGACGAAGCCCTACTGTAGGTCCATCATGGTTTGAAATTCCATCTCTGACTTCTCTGCTCACAAATCCTCTCAGCTGCTGAGTTTACCGTAACAGCTTGAGAGTAGATGACCTGCCAGATGTTTATAATCTCCCACTGAGAGGCTGGTGACCGGGCTTAAATCAAATAAGTGAACACTACTCGGGATTGTAATTGGTAGCAGTGCAGAAAACGCTATGCATTTCACAGTAATCACTTTTATGATGAATCAAGTGCACCATAGTGCAAGTGTTGCAGATTAAAAAAAGTAATTCACATTTATAGTACTAAATGGCAAGAGAGATGTGTTGGGTCAAAATGGTGATGAAAACTAGACTAAAACAACATGGCAGGTTTCGTGGAGCTAAAGTACGATGACGGAATTTATTGACACTGTAGTAGCGATGTGTCATTCGCGAGTGATTTGTTCAAAATGAACAAATCTTTCATGACTCGTGACTCCCGAGTCATGAAAGATTCGTGACTCGTGGTTCCCGAGTCATATGAAATATTTGTTCATATTGAACTCACGAATCGCTCACAAATCACACTCTGCGAACTAATCACTCACTGCGAACAAATCACTCTCTGCGAACTAATCTTTCACTGTGAACTAATCTTTCACTACGATCTAATTACTCTGCAAACTAATCTTTCACTGTGAACTAATCTATCATTGCAAACGAATCACTCTCTCGCAGATTCGTTTTATTTGTCACGTGAAAGAGCTCGGGTCTTTTTTGCTTTTCATCTTCACATTGTGGTGTGTTTTTATTTCTTAGCTTTTCACATGGTTTTAATTACTTATGGCATTTTGTGTACTTTGTAGACTTTGTCAGCGGAAGCAAACCATGTTGCCTTATTTAGTGTCGGAGAACCGCAGCCTTCTTTACAACACCCACAATAGGGGGGCTAAAGCGCCACCTGTAAAACGAATGAAATGATTAGTTCAAGATTCGTTCACGACTCATTCATTTTACTGTTCGAGAGTCAAAGATTCGAATCAATAAAAAGAGTCGGTCTTCCCATCACTAGTGGTGAGACCTGCTATGATGTGTGGTTTAGTGACAAAAAGAAATTAAGATGCTGAGATCTTCACTGGGAATGTTCAGCATGGGCACAGAATTAAAATGAGATCAGAGGAGCAGTTAAGGTGGAACACGAAAAAAGTATTACGGAACTTAGGTTGTATGCTACACATGCTAATGAAAATGACATAAACAATGACAACAATTCTACTTTTCTTTAACATGTATTAATTTTTAATTATTATTATTCTGCTGATCTGGTCCAGAAAGTGCTCGTCTCGTCAGTCTTGTTTACATTCGTCAGTCTGTGTTCACAACGATAATAGTTACAGTATGTCACAAAAGTGAGTACAACCCTCACATTTCTGCAGAGATGTGTGGATAAAATATATTCATGTATTCATATTTTATAGAAGTATGCAACATACATAATCATGTTTTAAAAAGATCATAAGAGATGTGCTAAAACATATAACCAGCTTGAACATAAAATGCTGCTTAAAGCTAGAACTGAAAACATGCAGATGTAGAGAAGGAGCTGCGAGGTTGAGATAAAACCAAGGTTTGTTGTGAAAAGAGGAGTACTTGGTGTGATGGGAAACAGAAACTTTTAGAATACAATTTGACAATGGCTGGATTCATAGTTAGAACACAAGGTCCCAACAACAGCACCTGGGCACGATAAGAACAGGATGAGAAACTAACGGTGTAGATGCAGTTGCCAAAAAGAATGTATGTCTGTGTGTAGAACAAATGAAGTCTGTATCGCTTGAGATGTACCACCTGGATGTGTGTGTCAATAAAACAAGCCTGAGTTGGTGGAGAGAGCAGGATTCAGCAGTCAACCCCCTGACTCTCCGCTGGACCCTCCCTGTGCACAGGCGAACTCGAGCAACGACTTTTGTCTTTTCTTTATACTTTGTGAAAGTTCTTGATCAACGAATCCGGGGTGGTAAAACCTTACCACAACAACTTTGGGGGCTCGTCCGGGATTCCAAGAAAAAACAGAGAGTTGATCAATAGAACCATTGGACACAAGGACCTGGTGTGAACAGACAAAGGACACGGGCCCAAAATAAGGTAAGCAGAGCTTTTCTTCTGCATTGGAAATAGCTAAATTTTAGTTGTGTCCTGAGTCCTAGTAACACCTTGTCCGTAAATTAATTTAAAAGAATACTGGGAAATATGTGTGTGAAGAAGTAAAGGTACAGAGAAATAAAGAAGTGAAATAAGAGTAAAAAGAGAAAAAGGAACAGAAGTCTAACAGGGTTAGATGTCTTTGGGTGTGGCAACCCCCACCGTACTCTGACGAGGGGCGGTTTCAGCTGGGTTTGAGGCCCGGGGATTTGAGGACCCCCGAATTCTACAAGAGAAAAGAATAGAACAAGACCAGGCAAAACACATCGTGTGAATGTTGGACTACTGAAAACTGAAACACAACGGTCTCGCGTAGACAGTTGTTGAAGTAAGTGGACAGGAAATCCAAATTACTGATTTATAAAGTTTTGGTGTCAAGATTCAAGTTTACGGCTTGAATTGCTTGGACTGAGTACCAGGGACACAGCGTGCCATAGCTCTCAGTCGGCCAAAACTTAGACAGAAGAGAAAACACAATAGAGTAACAAAATAACTGTGAGTCGTTCATGCCCTGAACGACAAGACCAGCAGAATAAAAAGTCCTGTGAGTTCAAAAGCACGTTCCTTACATAAGAGAAAAGAAGCACACACAAAGGTTTATACTTTTAGCCTGAAAAGAAAGTACACGGATCCATATTTTAAATGTGTATTGTTATGTTGAAATAAATGTGTGATAATTGTGAATGAGTGGGTACTTCAAGAGACATTACACTGACTAGAGTCAGTCTCTGAAGTACGTGTATTTTAACCTGTAACAGTTGTGATTAAAATTGAGAAAGTTGGTTCACCTTTGACAGCTGTGTCCGCAGAAAACTAGTTTCTGTAGAAGCTTGGCACAGTCGATGTTCACTGGGAACGCTGTGACTGATCGTTAATCACAACACCTTGTAGTTTTAAAACGTGAAACAAGACAATAAATAAATAAATAAACTAATTAATTAATAAATAAATAAAAATGGAAGGAGAATTTGACAGAGAAATTGACGATGACGGGTGGGGACCGACCAGTACATTTAAGACAGTAGAGGAACAGCTGAAAGGACTGGAAAAAGTGGTGACGAGGACACATGACAAAAAAGAAGCAGGAGAGATAATGAAGCAGATGAGAGAGGAAGTAGGGAAATTGTTGGTTGAAAAAGGTAAAGCATTGACGGACAGAGGAAGTTTGCTGAAAGAATTTTGGAGAATGGAGAAGAAGGCCAGGCAGGAGAAAGAAAAGGCAGAAAAGGAAGAAAAATATGGTGGATGGACAGGGAAAAGGAAGTTCAAGAGTGTACAAGAGAAAGCAGAAAAAGAGAAACAGAAGTGGTTGAAGTGGGCCATGTGGTGGCAGAGAAGAGAGGCAAAGGGCCGACGGGGAAACAAACACAAGGCAAAGAATTAACTAAGAAGGAGCGTAAACGTCTCCAACAAGTTCAAAAACATCTACAAAAAGACCATGTGGAAGATAAAGATATAATGCAGTAAATATTGAAGGCCATTTTGTCTTGCAACACAATTAATAATAATAAAATAAACGCTGCATAGTTAAAAATTTGGAAAAAGGCAAAAACAAAGACACTCCCACTAGGAGGAGTTTAGGGGCATGCCTTCAGGGATAAACTATAACTGAAGTAGCCTAGCAATTAGCAACTAGCCGTAGGCCTAAATAGCATAGTGGCTATTAAAACTAAGGAAAGTAGTGGTATTAATTAGCACTACTTAATTATCATAGGTTAGCATAGCATAACTAGCTTAATTGATGCTAAGCTAAATAGTATTAATGCTAAGCTAAATAGCATTAATGCTAAGCTAAACAGCATTAAGGCTAAGTATTAGCATTAGCAAATCCTAATGACGTTATAATATAAATAATATAATATAAATTAGCATAGCATGAGTTGGCTCAACTAACGCTAAGCTAATTAGCATTAGCCTGTATAATATTAGCATTAGCATTCAGAGTCCTGAGATTTGAGAATTAGCATATGTTAACATAGCAATACAAGCTAATTTAGCTCAGATAGTGCTAAAACCAACACAGATAATAGCACGGCTGCTAAGTAACTAATAAAAGATTAATAACTAACTAATCTGAAAACAAAACAGTAACATAACAATGGCTGCAATTAACAATACACCACGATTAAAAGATAGACATGCAGGAATTTAAATCCAGGTTCGACCAAATTTTTGAACGAAATACAGGTCTTCAAAAGCCATGAGAGATAAATATCCCTTGCCTAATGCTTCAACCATGCAAATTAAAATGGGATCATAAACAAAATCCCAGAGAATTTTTGGATAAAAGTAAAGAGAGTTGGATCAGACAAACGGGATGCCACCCGGGGAAACCGGGGGTTCAAAGGGAATGGTACAGAAGGGCCGTCCTAAACGGTGTCCCAGATAAAGTAAAAAGCGCCATGGAAGATAATCCTGACATGGCAGGATGTGAGTCAACTGTGTGGGAACGGCATTTGATTCATCATCTGTCCCGAGCACAGGAGACTGTAGATGAAGAACAGGACAGCCTTAAAGAGCTGCAAGCCCAATTGTTAAAACTTCAACTCACGGAGGCCAAACAAAAGATAAGTGAAAAGAAGAAACAGGACAAAATAAACCCCAAAAACATCATAGCCACACAACCTTTTCCTCAGAATGATTTAGGAGATGCTGGTTTGCACCCG
>NC_024327.1:132382-158436 GCF_000523025.1 Cynoglossus semilaevis
CAATTTGATGAAGTGTGCGGCGTATGGTCTGAGTACTTACAGGCTGACCCCCCACCTCTTCAATCTCTGCAGCAATGCTGACAGCACTCCTGCGCCTATCTTTCTTAGATAGCATTTGGATGTGACGCTGTGCACGTTCACTCAGCTTCTTTGGACGTCCAACACGAGCCCTGTTGTGAGTGCATCCTGATTTTTTAAAACGCTGGAGGATCTTGGCCACTGTACTGCAGCTCAACTTCAGGGTGTTGGCAATCTTCTTGTAGCCTTGGCCAGCCTTATGTAGTGCCACAATTCTTTTTTTTAAGGTCCCCAGAGAGTTCCTTGCCATGGTGTGCCATCTTGGGAGTTTCAGTGACCAGTATGACAGAGTGTGAGAGCTGTACTACAAATTGAACACACCTGCTCCCTATTCACACCTGAGACCTAGTAAGAGTAACGAGTCACATGGTATTTTGGAGGGAAAATGACAAGCAGTGCTTTGTTTGGACATTTAGGGGTGTAGTGTCTTTGGGGTGTACTCACTTTTGTTGCCAGGGGTTTAGCTATTAATGGCTATATTTTGAGTTTTTTTTAAGGGAAAAATAAATTTACACTGCTGTATAAGCTTTACACAGACTGCTTTTCATTGTGTCAAAGCGATGTTTCTTCGGTGTTGTTCAGTTAAACATTATAATGAAATCTCTGCAGAAATGTGAGGGGTGTACTCACTTTTGTGACATACTGTAAATGGAAAGCTTTAATAATGCTTAAATCCAAACTGTCAAATCTGAACTTTCCATTCAACTATCGTTGTAATATATTAATAGAAATTAAAATTGGCCACATGGGGTTTTATACATTTAGTTACTTTTCAATGTTGTGCATAAATTCTGAAAAATATAATAAATAAATAAAACAACAAAAAGTACTGACTGCTAACAAAGTGCATTGCGAGGAAGTGATGACACCACACAGAAATAAAAAATGACAAGGACAAAACAGAATAGGAAATAAATAAGGAAGCAAATGAGAGAAAAAGCAATTCAAGAGAAGGATGATAATTCATGTTCATTTGACACCGAGTTAATCAGAGTAGGTGTATTACCTAGGAGTTCCACATCCAGTATCCTTGACCTAACTGTTTCAGCAGCGACTTTTAATAACTCCTTCCCCACCTTGGCACATTTTTAACTGTGCTATGTTATAATGAAAGAAAACATTCTTGTTTTTGTTTTTTTTATTCTGACTCACACCTAACCCTGACACCACCGAGGCAGCCTGACAAATCCATTTTTGGTATTTGCATATTGATAGAAAGATGCACATAGTTGCCAGCACCTCTGCATACAAAATAAAAACCAACTCCAATTTTTTTTTCTAGTGTGCTGATTTTTTTTCCTATTCCCTTAATTTTCCTATTCCTAGTTCCTTAAAAATATCATTCTTGGCTATTCTCATAGTGAGATTTTATACACTTTATACACAAATGCTGGGTCACTGCTGCTTTATACCTTATTTAAGTGATTGCCAGCTAAAAACAAATTCCTTATGGGCCGACAGGCGACTACACTCTCTCACAGTAGTTCCTCCAGGACCTTGCATCGAGGCCTGGGCTGATGGGCTTTTAGTTTCCTTGCACGAAAAGAAGAAGAAAATTAGAATGACCCCTGAGCCTTATTGAGTTGTGTTTTTGTGTGCATGTGATGTGAAAGTATTTACAACAGTGAGACAGACTTGGTCTGAACTTCTAGAAACAACAGTGCAAGTGTTATACTAGTCATTTTTGGTTATTTCATGGAGACCCTCACGAGGGAAAAAAAAAACTAGGATGGGCTAAATTAGATTAATCTGAGATTAAAGACCCCGTGTCACAGTTAATTCTGATTAATCCAGGCTTTTTTTTTTCAAAATTCCACAATGATAAATATTGTTGAGATTTTTTTTTACCTGTTCTATACATATAATGCTGAAACAGAAAGACATATCAGCAGATAGAGTTGTGTTTCTTACCTGTGCATCGTCAGGTGAGTTGCTGTCAGAGACTTCATCACTAAAGGCCACAGTGAAACTGAAAATGCCCCGGTGCCTCTTTCTTCAATCTGATACTGAATGCCTAAGATAGTTTCTTGCACCTGTAGTTGAGGAGAAGCTGCACAGGCTCCTGGTCTCTAGTACTATTTATTGCTTGCTATCTCTTACATGAGACAGCTTTGTCTGACTCTAGTTTGTCAGGTTCTGCTCCCACAGCTCTGATGTCTAGATAGGCCTAGAAAAATTACAGCAGAGACTTTGTCTTCTTCTGCTTTTTCGTGGTTTTCGGCCTATTACAGGAGATTTTACCTAAAGGCTCTGATAAGTTTCCTTTCATCTAATCTGTCGACATAACTGAAGGTCTGTCTACAAATTACAGTAAGTGGAATAAAAACCTATTATTAAAATTCACCAGCCTGACCGCGGCCAATATTATGTCTCTGTAGATCTGAAGTACCCAACGACCTATTTTATGTCTCTGTAGATCTGAAGTACCCATAACTTTGTACCTTTGGTACTCATTTCCATTTGTTTTTCTGCAGGGGAAATCGGCAACTATTCTTCAGAACCTTAAATCTGTCCTTGTCAGATGTTCAACCATTATTTGATAATATTTTCATCAGAAGTCCCTTTTAAGTAATAATCCAAGATAAGTATTTTTATCACATAACAAAACGGTAATTACCTGGAGTGCACTTGATTAGATTTTTATGTTCCCAGCAGTATAAACATTGATTTCTATCAAATGAAACTGCAGCAATGGCAGAATATTTCAATAGAAGAGATATTAGTGTCATGAAGATGGCACATAAAATGTCTGTGAAAGATAAAATGAATTGGATTTACTTTGTAAGACCCTAATGGGGGTAATGGGCCTGAAAAATAAAATGATATGCTTTGGTTTAAAATATAAATCAAAATTTAGGTTCCCCTCCTGCCTTGACCAAAAAAGAGTTCAGAAGTACAATATATAAGACTGATGTTCAAGTGATGACTGTGATGTGTTACATTTTTTTTTACCAGTATTCATTTCACTGTCAATTGTAGAGTTCGCAACTTGATAATGACAATTAAACTTTCAAAATTCCACTTATTGGTATTTTTATGTTAACAAAAAAGTTGCTTATCACAATAAAATCACAATTGCCTGTAAACAAAATATGATATTCACTAATACTGTTCTTATGTGGAATTAATTGGTACAATGCTCTTAGTAGCCACAGTTGTACAGCACAAGGCCTTCATCTATCATAACTGTCACATTGGATGTTGGATTTAGCTAGTAGTGCTTACCTCCGCAGATGTGCATGAGAGGATTGACTCAGTCAGAGACAGGTTTCAGCATTGTTTCATTCAGCAGCTGCTCAGGTATTAGCAGTGGATCGAGGGTCACTGGTTGCA
Source organism: Cynoglossus semilaevis (assembly GCF_000523025.1). Classification (NCBI taxonomy): domain Eukaryota; kingdom Metazoa; phylum Chordata; class Actinopteri; order Pleuronectiformes; family Cynoglossidae; genus Cynoglossus; species Cynoglossus semilaevis. The sequence goes on from NC_024327.1 coordinate 135,794, forward strand.
GGAGCCTTGTTGATTTTCCCCGTTGATTCCGACCCAGGATCGATATCTCTTTAGGTCCCGTTGTTCCTGCTGCTCTCCAGGTTCAATGGACAACAATAAGAAGCTCAGAGGATTTTTGAGACCTTCCATTGTAATCCTTTAACTTGGTGTGAGATAAAGTGATGGCTGTTGACAAGATCTTGGCTTAATTCAGTGCAGATTTTAAATCCCTGCGTTATCTTGACCTGTGGACTCACGGCAACAGCATGGTCTCACCTGCATGAGGCTTTTTCTGATTATTAAGTCACATTTTAGCTTAGTCTTTAAATTCAAGCATAGCCTACTGCATTCTTTTCATTTCAAGTGACAAAGTTGTGCTTGATTTGTTGCTAGAGTTCCATTTCGATATTGATGTTATGATGTGAATCGGAAACTTTTGAATATTCCTCCTATATTTTCACATAACATCAATAATGCATACCTTCCAGTGGACTCACCACCCGCAGGAAGGTTTAGGGGGGTTGGTACAGTGCAATGTGATGTGGGTGGCGACTGCTGCCCCCGCGACCCGGTAACGGATAAGCGGATGAAAATGGATGGATGGATGGATCAATAATGCATATATAATGCAATAATGGGGAAATATGACGTGTAGTCATAGTGTTTATAGTATAAATAACTATAAGTAACTACGTCTAATGTTATGCTAAATGTTATCCAGCTGCCTGGGGCTGAGCATTATGCATGTGCAGTAGTCCCTTAAGTTGTGAAAATATGCGGCATGGGTGGGTGGTGATGTTGAATTTGACCTTGTTTTAAACTACATATTACCACATATTCTTTGGTTTTTGTTTGATATTTTGCAAAGCATTAGGAAAAGCGAGATTAACTGCCAAAGGGTTCTTACTAACGTAACAGAACGTAATATATGTTTCTAGTCTAATAACACAAATTTCTTCGACAGTTTCGAATGTAAAGTATAAGGAAGGTGAACTTTTTTTTTGCTTTGTCTCTATATTTTTAGCGATGTCACCCATCTTTGCAGGCCTGTCTGCAAAGTTAGACAAAACGAAGGCAGTTTGAACAAAAGAGTTGGCCATCACTTCACCAACCTTGAAAAACAATGGCTGTGCCACAGTGGGTCAGCCATCTGTTCCGAATAGCCAGTCTTACTTAGCTCTCCTGTTAAAAGGACAGTTTTGATTCATTAATTTCATTCAATATGTACTTTATTAATGCATTAAAATACATTTGTAACCCTTTAAAACCATCCTGTAAACTGCACTGTAGTAAATTAACAGGATGTTTGGACAAATACAAGGAAAGGCAGTTCGTTTTTTGGTAAGTTCCTTATCAATCTGCCTATGGTTTGGCAATTGGAAACGACTTTTTTCATGGGGAATAAATAAAGTAAGACAGTGTTCACAGTTGGTTACTTTGTTAGTTCAGTTTTACTATTATACTCAAATTCTATATTTCGTTTTTGTATATCTTGCAAAAGTATTACATAAAATCAACATGAGCTACAAAATAGGAACTTTTATTCATATTATGTTCATACTTGTACACAAGTTCCTTCAAAATCTCAATGAACAAACCATTAGCATTCTTTTGTCCCACCCATTTACCCTCTCTGTCATGAAAATACAACTCAAACTGGGGGAAGTAAAACATTTGCTTTTACAAACATAAAAAACATAAATGCATCACTGAATAAATAACAGTGGGCAGAGGGTTGGGGGGGGGGTCGTTTCTCCTTTCCAAACAGACCCAACATTCTTCGTTTGCACTTTGTCTGTGCTTTGTTTTTTTTAAACTTTTGTCTTTGTGTTTTGTCTTTTTTCATTTACTCAGCATCCCGTCAAAGCAGTAAAAGCATAGGGGAGAGAAAAAAGGGAGGGGTCTCCAAAATGTAGCTTAGACACAGTACAACTACATAGTTGTACATAGACATATGTACAAGTACATAGAGAACAAACAATTGTGGGCACCAATTCATTATATACATTGGATCTGTAGTGTTCTGTAAAGACATCAATTTTGTTAAATGTACTGTAACATTGTCATGATTGTTTCTCCTCACCCATGACGGGTCATTGAGACTCCCTGCTTCTTAGTCTCTGCCCGATGTAGATGTCACTGCATCTTCTGTATCATTGTCATGAGCATCAACAATCGTGAGTCCTTTGTTGAGAATGAGATCAGCAGTTCTAAGACATGACTAGAGAAATCCAGATCATTGGAATGAAAAGAATGTAAGGACCTTGCAAAGTAGTAGCCTGGCTTTTGTTGCATTGGGTGTCCAATTTTGGCTTTTTGGAACACTTCTTTTTCTTTTTGTTTGATGCTGTTGATGATTCCAGATTGTCTACAAGATCAGGGTTTGGGTTTTCCAAATACTCATCCAGATTGTTGGATAAGGTTCCAAGCGGTCCATCATTCTGCTTGCTCTGGGTCTCATTTTTTGTTCTTTCGGGATCTTTATATTTAGTCTTTGACATGTTCTCCTTCTCCTTGAGGGGGTTCTTGGTGATTTGGCGACTCTTGCCTGACAGAATAGAGGACTTGTCATTGTCGCCAAGACAACATCTCGGAATAGTTTCCCCCATTGGATTTTCGGTAGAATGGAATTTGCCAGACTGGGTCTTAGCATTAAATAGCCTGGTCTGGATTTGAGGCATTTCCACACACCCCTCCAGGTCATCACTTTTTAGACGTTTCAAGTCCTTACCTGCCAGGAACTCTGGGACTTCACACTCGAGCTCAGAGCTGGAACCTTTGAACCGTTTAAACCAGTCCCACAAGGTGCTCGCTCGGCAGTCACAGATCCATTGGTTACCATTCAAACGCAAGTATTGGAGAGATGCCAGTGGTTCCATTACCTCCCCTGACAAGACTGTAAGATTGTTGAAGAAAAGGAACAGAGATTTCAGCTTTCCAAGATCACTGAAAGCTCGTGGTTGGACATAGAATACTCGATTCTCATGTAGTAATAGGCGGTCCAAATTGATTAATCCACGAAACATGTTGTTAGTGACAATCTTGATTTTGTTGTTGTGCAGGTAGAGATAAGTGAGGTTGGCTAGGTCCACAAAAGTGTCGTCATGCAGTGTTAAAATGTGATTGTCCTGCAGGTAAAGGTACTGTAGGGAGAACATTCCTCGGAAAACTCCGATGGGCAGCTCTGATAGACCACATCGGTGCAGATGGAGAGTGTGCAGCTTGGTCAACCCCCTGAAGGCTGTGGGGCTGATGGTGCGGAGGTTGCTGTTGTCTCCAATGTCCAATTCCTCTAGCTTTTCCAAGCCATAGAAGGCCCCAGCCTCAATGTAGCTGATGTTATTGGAGTACAGCCACAGAACTGTTAGGTTGTGACAAGAGCTGAAGCTGGTGGACCTGACCACTGTGAGCTTGTTGCTTTGAAGGAATATTCTCTGGCTCCGCACAGGGATCTCAGTAGGAAATGAAAACAGTCCTTGTTGTTGGCAGGCCACTGTGGGCCTGGGCTCACTGTTGCACACACACTTTGCAGGGCAGCTGTCAGTTTGAGGCACAAGGTTCAGCCACATAACCAGAAACAGGAGTCGTCCTCCTGGAGAAACAGAGGGAAAGGACAATCTGTTAAGGAATAATAAATGTAAAAAGTAAATGTCACGTCCTATAAAAAACACAAACAAATGTGTGAAAATCTACCAGATGTGTTGAGTCACGACCAAATGTTATGTAATGTGGGCAGACATCATTAAATAAAATTCCATTAAAAACACTCCTTGCTCTCACCACTCAATAGTGGTGACATAACTAATGATGTTGCAGGCTGCATTAGGATGAACTATAGCAGAGGGGTGGTGAATTCTTCTACAAGTTTGCATCCAAGTTTAAAATAAGCTATATTTTACATTTACTAACACAATTATTCTCCTTCTCAACTGCAATGGCTGGGCTTAGTTTAATGGCGAGCATCAGTACCAACCAGTCAGACTGTAAGATTATGTGAATCCTTTGCCATTGTCTAAGAGAGAATGGAGATATTCCACTCAAGGCCAAATATATTTCTTAGTAGTATGAAGCATTTCCGAGTGTGTGCATGGACATGAAGAATAAGTTGTACATACAGGAACAAAAAAATTCCTTGTAGATTAGGATGACAAAGGACGACAAAACACACAAAAGACAAACCTCAGCATTTGGGACAGTGTTAAATTTATCTTTCGATACTCTACGACTTGCACAAATACATCTAGCACTGTATGGCTAGCTAAAACCAAGTGTTCATTTTCATGACAAATCTACTTTCAATTTACAGTACAGTTTAGGAATAAAATTACAAATGATCCAAATTTCTTCAAGCAAAATCTGGATTTTTCATTGCTCTGGCTAGTTCTGTGCCCCAACTTTGGAAACCACTTAGGTTAGAGAAAGTAATTAAGGCTGAGTGATGTGTTCTATTTTTTTTTATGTTGTTGACAGGACTCATAATATCTCAAAAAATTCAAATTCAAATTGTTCCTAGGCTCAATTGTCCATTTTCTTGAGATTTAATTCTATTTACTTGACTAATTTACTCTCCCGTCAAAACAAATCTCTAAAGTTATATTTAATAAAAGCAGAATAGTCTAGGTGCATAATCATATTAAGCATTAAGTTCTGCCTGCTAAAGTTCTTCACAGACGTGGGTGCAGACAGCTTTGTCTCATTTCTGTGTCTGTATCCCTTAACAAGATTCCAAGCTTATTTGCATGCGTGTCTGATTAGTTTGCATATCTGAGCAAACTCTTCTTTGTGTAATTGTGAAAGCACAAGAGGCATGATGGGATAGACAGACTCGCTATAGACAGTGTGGAAAACTCACTGTGGCCTCGGTCTGAAGAGGTGGGAATAGTGCGGAGACAGCTAACATGACAGTGTCAGCCGCACCACCCAGAGTGAAAGTGATGGTTCTGTCACAGATAAATCCCAGTTGTTTTCCTTTTCTGAAACCATGATATTGTATGTTAAGACATTCTACATGTAAAAATGTTAATGACAAAAATATTTTGTTTTACGTATTTAAATAGCTGCATCCGTGTATCACTATCGCTTTACTACAATTCCCAATGCGGCATGCCCCACCGGATCACGTGCACGCTGTAATCGATACCCGTACCCATCTGAAAGCGGCGCCTCGACCAGTCTACATTTCGCGTCGCACCACCCCGCCCCGGACTTTCTCGGACAGCGGTGGATTCTGGGACGCCTGGAATTCCTGAAGGCCTCCGACATTTGCCGACCTCCATGCAAGTTACGGGCTTTTACCATATTTGGGGTACCGAACACATGATTTGTGTCACATGATTTGTGCCCTCTAACCCCTTATACACCCAGTCACTCTTCCTTGGTCTGCATCCAGGAGGAGAGCTGCTGACAAATTAGTGCTAGTTTCACAACACGTCGTGGCAAAGCAGCTATCAGATAAAGACTGGCGTAAAGAGCTGGTGGTGGCAAGTTGTCACGGTGCCACTGCGTTATCTGAGCAATGTGTTGGCTGAGCTATATCCCAGCATCCTTTACTTCTGAGCCACAAGATCAGAAGAGGGGATTATCTCTGCAGCAAATGGCAGCCACCCATCATTATTGTCCTACCTTGCAAAAAAAAAGTAATGGAAAGAAAAGAAAAAGGATTTTAACATATGCATGTTTGAAGATTGACAAGACTTCCTGCTTTGCTGGCTGGCTAATGAGTCATTCTAGCCCTGGAGAAAAACAATCTGGTATTTTTAAACTGCTTCCTTCAGCTGTTCCCTGGAGGCCCAGCTTGTAGGCTCTGGGTGAATTTTAATATGAATGCTACTTCTACTGTTTGTGCTAATGGAGCAGATATGTCTGCATAATACAAGAGTATTACAGAGCTTTTAATAGCATCCGTAGTCTGTTCATGCCCTACTGATTAAAACTTAGTGAGTATGAGTATTTGAAAAGCACAAGAGGAATTTATTTTATTACAAGAAAATATAGACTTAATAAAAAAAAAAATCTGCAACCTTACAAAACATCGTCATCAATCATAAATCAATCACAAATTGCTTCCTCAGACTTCTTCTGTGAGTTATTGCAACCGTCGTGACTCATACAGAGTAGACGCCTACGCTTTGGTCAAGCTCAGTTCATCTGTAAGGTAATCTTATAACAGGAAATGTATTCTTTTATGCCCTACTTGAACTGCACTGCAAAGTAAGCAGCAACTATATTGTAGTTTTCCAAAGTACTCCGCAATCAAATAGAAATACTGGGCAGTATAGAGTAATATTCTCGTATTCATTTTCAAACATTGTACAATAACCTACAATGTGCACAAGTACTGTTTATAGACATGTGAATTTCATTTTGTTTATCCAAAAACTCCTGCAAATACTTTTCTTCTATAGCGATTACAAATGTAGATCCCTTTTTCCTAATGTTAAGCATGTAACAGCATTTTGTGTTTACCAGTTGACAGTTTTCTACAAAAACATTGTTTAAAAACAAAAACTCAATAAACTGTGTCTATAGTATCGCAGTATATCAACATATATTGTGTTGCCCCTGTATCGTCATATGTATCGTATCTCCAAATTCTTGCCAATACACACCCTTAATAATTAAGATAAGTTAACATTCTTGTTGGTATATTTCTTCCGCATAAAGACAAATAACAGCAGGTAGATGTGTTTCTATGTATGTGACTAATTCAAATTATGGAAAAAATATGCGGGTGAACAACTCAAATTTTAGCATCATATAGTCAGCAGATTTTAGTCATTACTGTGCATTTTAATGGTGGATCGTATAACGTTGAGAGTCCCAAAGCCTTCAGTCCATTGCAATCAATTTGGAAACTGTCAGTCAGCTTGTCAGACCATATGGTCTGATTTTCTCTGCTTTTGTTTAGTCGGTTGCCATTTCTAGTGGTGACAGTTTCCACTTGTATCTGATTTCTGCAAGAATTTCGGAATTCGTCTGTTGGGGCTTTGGCTGATTTATCTAGGAGAAGACTTGTGAGTTTAATGTCAGAACCAAACATTTTATATTCATCAGACTGCAAGATAGAGAAGAGTGATTTGTTACTGTGGACAACATGCTGTTACTGCTTCAGATTTCAGTGGCGCCAACGCGCTTTTACTACTCCATCCAAACTGTGACATTGCAATAGATGATACAACTGCTTATCCATATCCATATCCAAAAAAAAAAAAGGTGATGCCAGAGAAGATCAGGAAATCTAAATGGGACTCAGCATCTGTAGTAATTGAGTCAACAGTTTTTTTTCTTTGCGGTATGAACCACAGCTTTTAGAGATCTCACCGTGCGTGTACATTTTTGCAGTCTGCCTTGTGATCAGATTGATTTGGTTCCTTAACAATATTACATTGCAATAATATCCATGTTCTACTTGGGGGCCACTGCAAAACACCTAAACATTTGTCTACTGTATGGACTTTTTCTGACATTCTGCTGAATAACCTGTGACTCCTGCCACTTCTTTAGTTTATTACCCATGGCTTGGTGTGAAGTCTTTCTTCACACTCACTGTGAGAAAGTAGTTAGTGTGAACAGATAGACAGGTCAATGTCAACAACATATCACTTTGTTGGAATACATACATCTTAAACTAGGTGGTGAAAGTAGTTATTGAGTCGTTTTCTTTTTTTCACTAATAATCAATAAACCTTCCAGTGGACTCACCACCCGCAGGAAGGTTTAGGGGGGTTGGTACGGTGCAGTGTGATTTGGGTGGCGACTGCTGCCCCCGCGACCCGGTAACGGATAAGCGGATGAAAATGGATGGATGGATGGATAATAATCAATAATGAGAGAAAAACTTTTCTGGTGTACTTACAGAGTATGTAGCAATTATTTCTCTTCCTCTCTGTGTGTGTGTCTCTCTCTCCTAACCCTTGTGTGTGTGTGTGTGCGTGCGTATGTGTGCATGCGCATGTTCCTGTACTGCATGACTTGTGCCAGCTTTTCCTCATATTCATTAATACTCATATTCTGGGACAAGATGAAAATCATTGCAAGGACAAATGGTGTGTACAAAAATGGGAAGGACCGCACAAGGGTTAAAGCAGTTGTTCTCGAAGAAGTGGTCCCAAGAAGGAATTCTGGCATTAATACCAGGTGGTCTCATCTCAGCTTATTAAAATTACTACAAAATTTCAATATCTTCTTCATTTTTGCCCCAGTGGGGAAACTGCATGTTGGTAAATGTGATTCAATAAGTGTTTGAAACAGTTCGCTGCATTTTGGAGGTGACTGGTTTGGGGTGACTTGACAATAGTCCTTTCCATAGAAGGGCACACACATAGGGATTTGTACCATAATTTGTCCCCATGATAGTGATCTATTCCTCTACCCCTTGTTTATTGTTTACAAAATGAAATTAAGCAAAGATACCCAAGGATATGTATCCTGTACGATAGCATGATATTTACTTAGAAAATAAGAAGATTCCTGTTCACTTTAACTCCCATATCTTCTTTTTTCTCTCTTTCTACTGCATTTACATTTAGTTATGAAGCTCTATGTAGATTCAACTCGGGACAAATTCTCTTCTAATCCGCTCTCATAAGGAAGCAACGTCACGCCTTTCTTTGTCTGCTGTTGGCTGTGAGAGCTGCTATTTTTTGTGCCGCATCACCTGAGCAACCATCAGCTTGCAGCAGGGATTTCAATCATTCTGCTGAGTTTGTAAACCTCCTCCCAGCACAGCCACCCACCACCGTCTTACTAATTTAACGTCGACGTGAGCATACGCTCTTTCAAGCTTCCTCATAGACCCCCATCATGGGCCGGCAATTAAAGTTCTGCATAATTTGAAATTTGAGCATGAAAGACACATTCCTGGGGAAAACATATGTTTATTCACAGGTCATAAGACAACATGTGTTCACGTCTACACCTATTTGCAGAGAAAAAAAAAGCATCTTGGAAACAGATGAGGGAATCATAGAGCTGTTGTACCTTCACCGGTTTAAGTGTGTCTATAAATAACAGCTGTAAAATAACTACAGTGGTTAACAACTGCCCATGATTGGTCTTTCACTTTTGTTGTCTGTATCTACGGTTAGCTGCCTCTGGTTCTGTGACTGTTCTGGGCAACTAACCACTTTCTGATGAATGTTTTATATTACAAAAACAAAAGAAGTAAAACAATGTGCCCGTGCTTCAGTGAACAGTACTAGGATAAAATGGAACATGAAATTGGGAGGTTTTGTATTATGTGAAGTTAAAGAAATGTTAGGCACATATATTTGCCTCTATTTATTTGTTTGGTTTTACATTCATAATTTCAGTGGAGCAGGAAGTTGATCCCAGTAGGACCGTTCAAATTCTGCACACACACATTCATACCTATGGGTTATTCAGAGTAAACAATATTAATTCCTTCTTTTTCCCACAATGAAGGAATTAACAGTGTGAGTCTTTGCTCTTCACACAGACTGCCACTGGAGGCACCATTAAGTATGTGGTTCATCTGGGACTCGAACCCAGGACCCTTCTGCATGTAAGGCAGGTGTGTAAAGCAGGCGTGATAACTGTACAGATCCATGGTGATATCCCATGGATCCACGCACTACAGTAGCCTGAATGCTGTCCCTGGGTGGGCTCAAAGTAGCAATATCTTGGTTTGCAGAACAAAGCTGTAAATGATTGGCTACAGAGATGTGACCTCATCCCTGATCTGTATGGTTTTGATACACAGAATCAAACAGAGAAATTATACAAACTCCAAACAGAAAGATCAGTTACTACCAGCGTTCCTTTTTGTTTGTTCAGTTATAATTTAATAAAAAAAATACGAAGACAAAATCTAAATAAATTATATTAGGCTACGTGACATGACACTCTGAAGTAAACCACCCCTGTAGCAGAGTAGCATGTAGTATCCACCTTACCCCATGTACAAGCTGGCCTAAGATAAAGGCTCAATTAGCAGTGGGTGCAAAGACCTTGACTCCATCTCCAGTGACTGAGCTCATGGCTATTTTATGACTAGTGAGAGAAGTCCTTTAATCTCACCCTTGGAGTATCTGACATTGGCTCTGACCACAACGGGTTCATTAGCAGTTAAAAATGCATTTCTGCTGTTATCGGAGCAATTAAAGGACAACAACAACATCAAGGGCTGAGGCACTGAACTTTACGACATCTAATTTACCATCCTGCACCAATTACATGAGCAAAATCTCTGACAATGTCCTTACAATAAATTAAATAGAGTTGTAAAAGGATTGAAAAGGAGATTAATAATGGGGTCTTTGGAAGAAAATAATTATGCTTACGATTAATCGTGATTGTAATTAATCATGTCTAATTGAGATCAATTATTGAAAAAGTCCTAAATACACTGCAAGTAGATGTATGTTTCACATCTGTTTTTATTTGTGACTATCAGATTATTAGTGTGGAAAATTTAGCTTCATACAGCTATTGGTGGCATTGGTGGATTTTAGTCATTTTTTATGCATTCTGATGGCTTGAAAAACCATCAGAACTATTCACAAAGTTTTAAAAGTTTCTTTTAAAACTTTGTGAATATTAATTAGTCTACTGTCCTCAACATTCCATTTGACAATTGTGTCATTCGGCTTGTCAGTTGTTGACTTGCTAACTGCCCTTTTAGGCTGGTGTGACTTGAAGTTAAAGCCCCCAGAAACATATGCTGGCAGTTGAGATAATTTTTATTGTATGAACCCGCTTAAGCCTAAAAGATTCTTTCCTGAAATCTTTGCAAAATCACAAAATGTTTATTGATTGCGTATTAGAGCAACAACAAGTGGATTGATGTTGGAGATATATGGTATATGCAGGGAGTGCAGAATTATTAGGCAAATGAGTATTTTGACCACATCATCCTCTTTATGCACGTTGTCTTACTCCAAGCTGTATAGGCTCGAAAGCCCACTACCAATTAAGCATATCAGGTGATGTGCATCTCTGTAATGAGAAGGGGTGTGGTCTAATGACATCAACACCCTATATCAGGTGTGCATAATTATTAGGCAACTTCCTTTCCTTTGGCAAAATGGGTCAGAAGAGGGACTTGACAGGCTCAGAAAAGTCAAAAATAGTGAGATATCTTGCAGAGGGATGCAGCACTCTTAAAATTGCCAAGCTTCTGAAGCGTGATCATCGAACAATCAAGCGTTTCATTCAAAATAGTCAACAGGGTCGCAAGAAGCGTGTGGAAAAACCAAGGCGCAAAATAACTGCCCATGAACTGAGAAAAGTCAAGAGTGCAGCTGCCAAGATGCCACTTGCCACCAGTTTTGCCATATTTCAGAGCTGCAACATCACTGGAGTGCCCAAAAGCACAAGGTGTGCAATACTCAGAGACATGGCCAAGGTAAGAAAGGCTGAAAAACGACCACCACTGAACAAGACACAAGCTGAAACGTCAAGACTGGGCCAAGAAATATCTCAAGACTGATTTTTCTAAGGTTTTATGGACTGATGAAATGAGAGTGAGTCTTGATGGGCCAGATGGATGGGCCCATGGCTGGATCGGTAAAGGGCAGAGAGCTCCAGTCCGACTCAGACGCCAGCAAGGTGGAGGTGGGGTACTGGTATGGGCTGGTATCATCAAAGATGAGCTTGTGGGGCCTTTTCGGGTTGAGGATGGAGTCAAGCTCAACTCCCAGTCCTACTGCCAGTTTCTGGAAGACACCTTCTTCAAGCAGTGGTACAGGAAGAAGTCCGCATCCTTCAAGAAAAACATGATTTTCATGCAGGACAATGCTCCATCACACGCATCCAAGTACTCCACAGCGTGGCTGGCAAGAAAGGGCCTAAAAGAAGAAAAACTAATGACATGGCCTCCTTGTTCACCTGATCTGAACCCCATAGAGAACCTGTGGTCCCTCATCAAATGTGAGATTTACAAGGAGGGAAAACAGTACACCTCTCTGAACAGTGTCTGGGAGGCTGTGGTTGCTGCTGCACGCAATGTTGATCGTGAACAGATCAAAACACTGACAGAATCCATGGATGGCAGGCTTTTGAGTGTCCTTGCAAAGAAAGGTGGCTATATTGGTCACTGATTTGTTTTTGAATGTCAGAAATGTATATTTATGAATGTTGAGCTGTTATATTGGTTTCCCTGGTGAAAATAAATAATTGAAATGGGTATATATTTGTTTTTTGTTAAGTTGCCTAATAATTATGCACAGTAATAGTCACCTGCACACACAGATATCCTCCTAAAATAGCTAAAACTAAAAAAGCCCCACTCCAAATCCCAAAAATATTCAGCTTTGATATTAATGAGTCTTTTGGGTTCATTAAGAACATGGTTGTTGTTCAATAAAAAAATGAATCCTCAAAAATACAGTGCAAAAATGCATTAGTGTGAGCCTCCTGTAATGGCTTTAATTAGTCAGAAACAAAACTGATTCTCTTTCAAAGTGGATATGGATTCAATACAGTAATATAGAAAGAAAAACACACCACAATGTGAAGATGAATGAGAGCAAAAGAGAACCGAGCTCTCTGTCACGTGACAAATGAAACGAATCTGCGAGAACGAAGCGAAAGATTAGTTCACAGAGTGATTCATTCATAGTGAATGATTAGTTCACAGCGAAAGATTAGTTCACAGCGAAAGATTAGTTCACAGAGAGTGATTCGTTATAAGATTGAATATAAACACATCTTTCACATGACTCGAGAATCATGAGTCACGAATCTTTCAAATGACTCAGGAGTCACGAGTCATATGAAAGATTTGTTCATTTTGAATGAATCACTCGCGAACGACACATCACTACCAGTCAGTAATAAAAAGCGTATCACATACTCCAGAAGTATATCACTTACTGCTCTGCTAAAATAACATAATTAGTGTTGCTTTGCTCAGGGATGACTCTGTTGAGGGAAGTTGTTTTCACGTCGGATGAAAACCATGTAGGAACTTTTCACCAAAACCAGCTGATTCTGTACTCTGCAATTTTTTATCACGATAAACTAGACTTGTCTTGGGGTTCTCTGGAATTTAGTGGTAACAACTGTGACCGTCAAACTGTTGAAATTTTTAATCTGATTAACCTGTGAGTTTAGCTGTGGATTATTAATGACTAAATGTGATCGTAGTTAATCACAATTATTCTGGATAAATCCATCCATCCATCCATCCATTTTCATCCTCTTATCCGTTATCGGGTTGCAGGGGCAGCATTCGCCACCCAAATCACATTGCCGTACCAACCCCCCTAAACCTTCCAGCAGGTGGTGAGTCCACTGGAAGGTACCAACCGCCCTAACCGGGATTCAAACTTGCCCAGGAGGTGAACCCTGGGGTTCCACACCAATGACAGAAACATTGCCTCTGGGCCAAAGCGCCACTCTGGATAAATCAATGTTCCAAAATATAAAAACACTTTTTCTGTATATTGCTTGAACAGAAAGACAAATGACAGCAAGTAGACGTTTGTGTCCAATCCAAATGTTGGAATTATTCATATAGAAAATTGCAAAGAAAATTGCAAAAGTATGGTTATCTTTGTGGAGTTGGTAGATTTTATTCTGATCTGACAATAGTATTTTAATTGCTTGAATGAAATGAACCCTTGGTCCTGTAGGCCGTGAGAATAATAAAATTGTATTGATTTTGCATGAGAGCAACGATAAATGAATGGACAATGGAATTATTTGACTCTCTGTTCATGCGTAAAAATATGTTAAAAATTTGAATGTGACTATTACCACAAAAGTAATGCTGTGATTAACGTGTTCATTTTGACAGCCCTAATAACAACACTTAGACATGGTGGACAACCTCAGGCACATTAATGTAATCAACCCCCAATAGAATCAGTAAACGTGGCTACTTTCATAAAGACGGTGCATAATGTCCATGCCAGTAAATGATATCTGTTCTATCCACTCATCTTCAATAAAGTTTCCAGTCTCCAGTCTCTCCATTTGCTGAGCAATGTTTGGCTTCATTGGTGATGAAGTGGAGTGCTCTTACACTGGAGGCTGTTTATGGTTTCTAATGCATGATGCTATAGCTTTTGAAATAAAGGTCTCGATTAGGACATTGTGTAAGGGAAGACTCTATTGAAAGATATACTGTGATACCACAAGTTACCTCTAACAATATCTGAACATTTACGTCTCATCACTTTTTAATGGATCAGTGATACTATATTAAATACGGCCACCACAAGGATCTGTAGCCTCAGAGATACCGTACAGTCCTCAAGCACAGTAACTCCAAATACCTATATGGTATTCCAACAGCAATGGCACCATGAACAAAAGCAGGAGAATTAAACTACTGGCTTTAACTGTATTACAAAAAAAACAAAAAACAAAAAAAAAAACAACAACACAACACAACAGGTCCGTGTGTAGATATCCATTTTCAACTTTTTGGACAAGGCATGAAAACTATATGCAGTTATCTGTATATGCAGGGGACTAATCCTGGAGCAATGCCAGCAACCAATGGCCATGGCAACAGGCCATCACAAGTTAATTACACCAACACTAACATCCATCCATCCATCCATTTTCATCCGCTTATCCGTTACCGGGTCGCGGGGACAGCAGTCGCCACCCAAATCACATTGCACCGTACCAACCCCCCAAACCTTCCTGCGGGTGGTGAGTCCACTGGAAGGTATTAACCGCCCTAACCGGGATTCGAACTTGTCCAGGAGGTGAACCCTGGGGTTCCACACCAATGACAGAGACATTGCCTCTGGGCCAAAGCGCCGCCCAACACTAACATTCACACCTATAATAAAGTCAGAGTGACTGGTCAAACCTAATGCATTTTCCTATATTTTTGGACTGTAGGATGAAGCCAAAGAACCTGGAGTAACCCCAAACACAAGTGGAGAACATAAAACTTGATGCAGTGACCATCAGTTACTGAGCCACTAGGCTTGAACTGGTGATCTTCTTGCTGAAGGGCAAGATCAATACCCACTCTGGGGTGTAATAATTCCACTGGGTTAACCTTGTCTCGATAACAGAGTAGTTTTTTACCTTGACATGTTTTGATAGTCAGTTGACGTCTTGGACAAGCCACCCGGCAGCCAGAGGCGTAGTAATCTTGCCAAAATTGGCAGGGCTTTGTGAAAACAGCTCATCAGGAAACGCAGACGCAGCTTACTATTGAAACATCAAGGTAAAACTGGTTGTCTGAACGTCAGGAATATAACCGCTCTCTCAGCATGTTGCTCAAGATCTAATCTTTTCAACAATTAAATCATTCTGCGATCAAAATAGCTGGATGCTAAAGAAATACTTTTGTTATTTCTTGATGTCACTACTTTACATTCTTTAACCTTGTAGAAAGTGAACAAGGACCTTGATCAATGGAAAAGTTGCTGTTGAAACAGGTTAGGTCCAAACGATTTTACATTCACCTGTGTTTTGTTACATTTTTATTAAGATCTCAACTGTTTACATATCCACCTTGAAACCTTATATGAATGCATGCAAACAAAATTTTGCAGCGTTGTTTCTTTACAAAGACAGCGCAGAATACAGAATACAAGTGGCTGAGCGCACAAATCCCTGACTCCTTCTTCAACTGCATACTGAAATGTTTTTCAGCAAAACTCCCCCCACCCAAAAAAACCCTGGGACACCCGTTCACCCACTGTTGTGGCCTGTGGCAAAACAGTACTGTGTGAATGTGTCATAGAAGCACTGTAAAAATATAAGCAGTATTATATATCTTACAGTACTCGATTGAATTTGAAAGTTGATTGTTTCAAAGCTGTCACGCCAAACCCAGGGGGTTCATGGTTTAAATCCTACTAAATTGCATTATTTTGGAGTCTCCTCTGGGTAATGTATGGTAACCAATGATGGCATGGTGGTAAATACTTCTAGCTAAGGGTCTTTCTAAAGGAAGTTTGCATGTTTCTCGTCTCATCTCCAAGGTAGATTTGTGATTGAAAATTGGTGATTATGGCAGTGATTCCCAACCACGTGCAAGTGTGCTGTGAGAGATCAGGTGAACCACGAAACATTTCTCAAATTTCACTGGTCTGAAAACTATTTTTCTTTTATGGCCAAATAGTTGTCATGGTTTGTCTGTGAGACAGTTACAGGCAGCATGATTAAATACTCAGATTAAAGGGTGAGACTATTGAAGAAGATCTTGTATTTTTTTCTTCAATTTCTGTCATTATATTAGCGTTGTGTTCAACTAAACAGGCCTAAACAGGTAAATTGAAGCTAGAGGACCATAATATTTTCTTGACACATGCTTTTCATGCCATTCTTGTTTCAAGTAATTTAATAATTAATAATTTACTAGGAGTGGCGCTTTGGCCCAGAGGCAACTCCCCCCACCCAAAAAAACCCTGGGACACCCGTTCACCCACTGTTGTGGCCTGTGGCAAAACAGTACTGTGTGAATGTGTCATAGAAGCACTGTAAAAATATAAGCAGTATTATATATCTTACAGTACTCGATTGAATTTGAAAGTTGATTGTTTCAAAGCTGTCACGCCAAACCCAGGGGGTTCATGGTTTAAATCCTACTAAATTGCATTATTTTGGAGTCTCCTCTGGGTAATGTATGGTAACCAATGATGGCATGGTGGTAAATACTTCTAGCTAAGGGTCTTTCTAAAGGAAGTTTGCATGTTTCTCGTCTCATCTCCAAGGTAGATTTGTGATTGAAAATTGGTGATTATGGCAGTGATTCCCAACCACGTGCAAGTGTGCTGTGAGAGATCAGGTGAACCACGAAACATTTCTCAAATTTCACTGGTCTGAAAACTATTTTTCTTTTATGGCCAAATAGTTGTCATGGTTTGTCTGTGAGACAGTTACAGGCAGCATGATTAAATACTCAGATTAAAGGGTGAGACTATTGAAGAAGATCTTGTATTTTTTTCTTCAATTTCTGTCATTATATTAGCGTTGTGTTCAACTAAACAGGCCTAAACAGGTAAATTGAAGCTAGAGGACCATAATATTTTCTTGACACATGCTTTTCATGCCATTCTTGTTTCAAGTAATTTAATAATTAATAATTTACTAGGAGTGGCGCTTTGGCCCAGAGGCAATGTCTCTGTCATTGTTGTGGAACCCCAGGGTTCACCTCTTGGGCAAGTTCGAATCCCGGTTAGGGCGGTTGGTACCTTCCAGTGGACTCACCACCTGCAGGAAGGTTTTGGGGGGGTTGGTATGGTGCAGTGTGATTTGGGTGGCGACTGCTGCCCCCGCGACCCGGTAACGGATAAGCGGATGAAAATGGATGGATGGATGGATAATTTACTAGGCCATCAGTCAGCCTCCCCCTTGTGGTTTAATCAGAATGTTCATTGTACAGGCAGCATTTTGCACACACTATACTGGAGCACCTACACAGGGATTAGAGAAACACATTTCAGGCTCGGAAAAATCTAAGTTGCCAGAATGAAACAAGAACAGATAAGAAATTCAAAATTTCTGCTATCTCACTGGTCTGAAAACTATTTTTCTTTTATGGCCAAATAGTTGTCATGGTTTGTCTGTGAGACAGTTACAGGCAGCATGATTAAATACTCAGATTAAAGGGTGAGACTATTGAAGAAGATCTTGTATTTTTTTCTTCAATTTCTGTCATTATATTAGCGTTGTGTTCAACTAAACAGGCCTAAACAGGTAAATTGAAGCTAGAGGACCATAATATTTTCTTGACACATGCTTTTCATGCCATTCTTGTTTCAAGTAATTTAATAATTAATAATTTACTAGGAGTGGCGCTTTGGCCCAGAGGCAATGTCTCTGTCATTGTTGTGGAACCCCAGGGTTCACCTCTTGGGCAAGTTCGAATCCCGGTTAGGGCGGTTGGTACCTTCCAGTGGACTCACCACCTGCAGGAAGGTTTTGGGGGGGTTGGTATGGTGCAGTGTGATTTGGGTGGCGACTGCTGCCCCCGCGACCCGGTAACGGATAAGCGGATGAAAATGGATGGATGGATGGATAATTTACTAGGCCATCAGTCAGCCTCCCCCTTGTGGTTTAATCAGAATGTTCATTGTACAGGCAGCATTTTGCACACACTATACTGGAGCACCTACACAGGGATCAGAGAAACACATTTCAGGCTCGGAAAAATCTAAGTTGCCAGAATGAAACAAGAACAGATAAGAAATTCAAAATTTCTGCTATCTCACTGGTCTGAAAACTATTTTTCTTTTATGGCCAAATAGTTGTCATGGTTTGTCTGTGAGACAGTTACAGGCAGCATGATTAAATACTCAGATTAAAGGGTGAGACTATTCAATTTCTGTCATTATATTAGCGTTGTGTTCAACTAAACAGGCCTAAGTTTCACACTGAGGATGTAAATTGAAGCTAGAGGACCATAATATTTTCTTGACACATGCTTTTCATGCCATTCTTGTCTCAAGTAATGACCCGTGGGATTTTTGCATTGTTATATATGTGCAAAAGGTTGAGAAACACTGTATCAGAGTAAGTTGACGCTCTTAATTGGCCATATGTGTGAAGATTTAATTTTCTCTATGTGTGACCTTGCAAAGGACTGTCGACCTGGTCAGAGCTAACGGCACTGCTTGAATAGAATCCTTGTTGTTGGAAAAAAAAGTTGTTGAGATGTCAGATTTCGAAGTAAACATTTTTGCAACGTTGATTTTTAGAACAATTCTTAATAATTAATTACCTTCAAATAATGTCATGTTTAAAATACGGTCACACACATCCTGTATTCATGGTTAGTTTTTTCTTTCTTTTTTTTTTTCCAGAACCATTCACATAGAGTGGGTAATAAATAACCCATAAATGCTACATGGGACCTTTCCATATTCCTGTTTTTATTATTGATTGATTTAAAAGCATGCACTACACTTCATACATGAGACTTTCTAATAAAACAGTCAGGACCAAAATGATGGCCAGTGATGGTCATTTGATACAATGTTCCTCACTGCATTGAAAATCCGTGTTAGTTTAATAATGGAAAAAAACAATAGTGTGAATTTATAGTTTAATTCACTGGATGTTAAGACTTCACCTAGTCTTTGCTACCGACGGTAAAAAGAACTGAAGTCAGTGTTTTCAGAAATTGAATTCCCAAATGGGATTTCTTTTTTTTTTTCCAACTGAGATGTTTCTATTTCTGATTTTTTTGTCATCATGCCAGCGTGGGAAACAATAACCAAGAGAAAACCTGGGGAAGCTGAGGTGTCGTTAACTCTGCTGAAAAGAACAGCTGTTTTATGACTGTACCTTTAAATTTAACTATCTAAGAAGATTGGTGATATCATGTCTGCACCAGTACACATCTTGAAGCGGGGGGGGGGGCTCTGATCGTCCTGTGTGTCACTGTGTGTGCAAACACGCATTAAAGAGTGCACTCATTCTCTTCCTTTCTCATATTTCTCCTGAGTGTAATGTGCCGCCTGTTCATGCAACGCCTTTTAAAAGCATGGTGGGAATCACTTCACAGTCAGACCTGAAACTCAATATGCTAATGCCTTCCAAGGGAGCGACAGATGGGGAGAAAACATAACCTGTCAATTACCTGTAGTAAAGCCGCCCAAGGATTCATTGAAAACCAACAGAAATTTTTCACCTGACAAAAAGCTTTTATGTGCAATGGATCAAAACACAAGCTTCATGTTTGACTGATTACAGGATTGTTTCAGCAAAATTACTTTCATTCATATTACTCGTATAGTCATATTAGGGGATGAACAATTAAAGGGATTGCTGAATTAGTCACTGAATGTTCAGCTGGAACATTTGATTCATGATCACAGAAAGGAAAATAATTATTTTAGTTTGTCAGAGGACATTAGTTAAACACATGGAGCAGGACATGAAATATAAGTGAAACATGGATTAGTACAAAAACAAACATTTCTGCGACATTGTGAAAAAAGAAGATTCAAATAACAAAAGTATTTTTAAGTCTAAATAGTTAATCCAGCAGAAGAATTCTGGGTGATTTCTCTCTCTCCGAATTAGAGTGCTTGGAAATAATCAAATTTCATCTAATTAACCATTATGTATTTACTGCAAATAATTTAGTCCTTGTTTGTCTATGTGACAGTGACAGGCCAAACAATTAAGTACTTTTCCACTAGATGGGAGCAGATAGCTTAAACAACTGAAAAAAAGAGAGCCTGAGCTCTAATTCTCTAATGCGTCTTTCTTCTATTCCTGAGAGTATCAGTGCTGTGTTCAACTAAACAGGCTTAGGTTTTACACTGAGAAAGTAAATCGTGAATAAAATATGTCATGACTTAAAAAAAGGATGAGAAATAGTGCTTTAGGCCCATCTTCTATCTCTGCTGTAGATTTGGCAACAGCTGCACTACCATCCCTGCCCCCACTCCACCCTTGCCTGAATCTATATTTGCCAGTCATTTAGGAATGCACACCAAAGAGTTGTTCACGTAACAAAAGGGTTCACATTATTTGAAGGTGAGGTCATCAGAGTCATCTGGTCGGTGTTGATCAGCTACCTATAACATGTTACCACACAGCCATGAAGAAGAGAGGCAATGTGGCATTGACTTATAAGGATGACAACAGCTTTATTCATGCATCTAATTTAAGAGCTGTATAATTAATAATTTACTAGGCCATCAGTCAGCCTCCCCCTTGTGGTTTAATCAGAATGTTCATTGTACAGGCAGCATTTTGCACACACTATACTGGAGCACCTACACAGGGATCAGAGAAACACATTTCAGGCTCGGAAAAATCTAAGTTGCCAGAAGGAAACAAGAACAGATAAGAAATTCAAAATTTCCAATTTAATGAAATTGGAATTGGAATGAAAAAACAAATATTACAACATTGGCTGGGTGAAGTGAGTGAATAACACTGTCAAGATAAACAGCAAAATCTGTAAAATTATTCAGAATAAATTTATCACATTTGAACAGACAGACAGAATGACGCACACTGCAGAACCAATAGTTCAACTGGCCTAATACAGAGTTGATACACGGTATTTACGCACTCTGCTAAAAAGATATTTGTTTTACCAAAGCACCTCAAGCTTAAAAATAATCTCAACAATTACTTATATACACCCACTCTGTAAAGAAAATTTCAAGTTATACTTTTCTATACCTCAAGTAATGACCCGTGGGATTTTTGCATTGTTATATATGTGCAAAAGGTTGAGAAACACTGTATCAGAGTAAGTTGACGCTCTTAATTGGCCATATGTGTGAAGATTGATATTTCTCAATTAATACATAAATATGTATCGTTCATTATTTTGAAGGAATTGTGAGGAATCTACAGCTATGTAATTGTATGAGAACCTTTAGTAAATGTTAGTCCGTTGTTCGTCACTCAAGGAGCAGCAGCATAGCTAAAATATCACCTCAATGATCAACAGATGACTATTCGCTCCTCTGGAGAGGTTTTATGTCGCTGGCAGTCTCCGTTGGTCGGTTGATGCATCACGACTCTGGCGCGAAGGTGGCACTAATTCATACGTTGGGCATACACATGGTGAAGGGCATACATTATGTACTGTATGTGTAAGCATTATCTTCATAATGTGGTGTCAGGGGATTACTACAAATAAGACATAAATGCTTCAACCCCAACAACTTTGTGATCTCTTGGTTGTGTAACAGCGGTTTATTTGACTCTTCCTCTTTAATCTTGACACCAACGTTGGACAAAATTGATGTGTTTGCTCAGTGCCTCCGAAATCACAAGTAACTGGTAATCTGTTGTAGTAATTTCCTTGGCTTTGCTTTGGCTTCTTTTCCATAAACAAATACACATTTTCTTGTTTATCCCTGAGTTCCGCTCTCTTGCTGATTACCAATGAAGGGCTGGGAGACTTGGATAACCTACAACAAGTCGTTCCAAAGATATCAAAGACCAACACGGCTCTCTCCCTCTGTGTGTGTGCGCTAATGGAAATATGTGCCTGTGTGTGTGAATGTGCACCATATAAACAAATGCTGTGCTACATGAAGGGTCCAGCCAATTAGGAAAAGCCCCTTGTCGTATCTGAATACAGTAAAGACAGCAGATCCACTCCACGATAACTGGCTGCAGTTTATCCCTGTAATTTAGGCTTTACTGCTACACACTATAGCTTTATGGCGTTGGATACCAGTGATATATTTAATCTGCAGCATCACTGTTTATATGGAATCCATTACAAACCACTCCAGACAAAGTGGTCGGCTTGGCTTTTAAGATAAACAAAAAATCTGGAATTTTCCAACAATCTTCTGTTTATCATAATAAAGTACTGTGGTATGAAAAAGTTTGGGCATCCCTGATCATTTTCAAGATTTTCCTTTATGGATCATTTGTTGTTCGGAACAGCAATTTCAATTAAATATATCATATAGCAAACAAACAGTGATATTTAGGAAGTGAAATGAAGTTTATAGGATTTACAGAAAGTGTGCAATAATTACTGAAACAAAAGTAGGCAGGTGCATAAATTTGGGCACCCCAACAGAAAAAATTACATCAATATTTAGTAGATCCTCCTTTTGCAGAAATAACAGCCTCTAAACGCTTCCTATAGCTTCCAATGAGGGTCTGGATTCTGGTTGAAGGTATTTTTGACCATTCTTCTTTACAAAACATCTCCAGTTCAGTCAGGTTTGATGGTTTCCGAACATGGACAGCCCGCTTTAAAACAGACCACAGATTTTCAATGATATTCAGGTCTG
>NC_024327.1:159350-171653 GCF_000523025.1 Cynoglossus semilaevis
TAAAGGTATTCAAATCAATAAAACAACAAGGGTGCCCAAATTTATGCACCTGCCTACTTTTGTTTAAGTAATTATTGCACACTTTCTGTAAATCCTATAAACTTCATTTCACTTCTTAAATATCACTGTGTTTGTTTGCTATATGATATATTTAATTGAAATTGCTGTTCCGAACAACCAATGATACATAAAGGAAAATCTTGAAAATGATCAGGGGTGCCCAAACTTTTTCATGGCCTGTTTTAATTATTTATTTTTTATCTTTCTTTTTATTAGTTTTTTAAACAGAACATGTGTAAGAATATAAACACACACAGAGAACAAGTACATCAGACAGGGTCATCTAGGGCAAAACACAATGGTAAGTTGTCTTCAAAATTAAGAGCTGACTAAATCATGAGCAAGACCACAGTGTCACAGTGCAGAGACATCAAGTTTAAAAAATAAAAATCCAAATGTATCCACAAAGTCAAGGTCATCTTCCATCTACAGTATGTAGGTCCTCCATTTTCTCCAATACTGATCACCTTTTTCAGTGCTTCAAGTACTTCAAGGAAGTGTCAACCTTTCCATGTTGTAAATTTCTTCAACTATCCAGTATCCAGTCTTAAATTGTCAGAGATTCATTACTCAACCATTTCCTGGTTATTGCCTTTTTGCTACTTGCCAACAATATTTGTAATAGATATCTGTCTTGTTTATTTACATTACTTTGTATGTTTCCCAAATATACCACACCAAAGGTGAAATCAAGATGCAAATTGATAATTGAATTGATTGCTACTATAATGTTTTCCCAATAAGATGAAATTATCAGACATTCCCAGAATATGTGAAAGTGACCAGCTGACATATTCCCACACTCTCTCCAACATTGTCCTAAAGCTGGGTTATTGGTCTGTTTTTGGTTCTGGGGGTTATAAAAAATCTTAAAGTACTTTTCTAAGTAAATTCCCTCCACAGATCTGAGCTAGATGTAGTGGATAGACAAATTACAAATATTTAACCAATCATCTTCTGATAACTGTATGTTCTCTTTTTCCCATTTTTCCAAGTATTGGCAAATATCTCTATCAGATTCATTCCATCTTCTCCGATTGTTTTGATGTTTCTGTTAGTGCAAACTCTCAGCTGAAAATACCTGAAGAGATCCTGTTTCTCTATATTTTACTTCCTCCTGAGATATTCATAGGAATGTAAGACATTGTTCGAAAAGATTTTACAGTATGAAGTAATACCCAGTTTTGTCCAATGTGTAAACCTGATGTCCAGTTTGGCTGGAGTGAATTCCGTATGAAATGCTACCCAGCGTAATAGCCGTGCATTTCTTTCAAACTTAGGGTCTTTAAGTGTGGCGCTTTGGCCCAGAGGCGATGTCTCTGTCATTGGTGTGGAACCCCAGGGTTCATCTCCTGGGCAAGTTTAAATCCCGGTTAGGGCGGTTGGTACCTTCCAGTGGACTCACCACCCACAGGAAGGTTTAGGTACGGTGCAATGTGATTTGGGTGGCGACTGCTGCCCCCGCAACCCGGTAACGGATAAGCGGCTGAAAATGGATGGATGGTCTTTAAGTATTTTGTAGCATGTATTCAAAGCGGGTTGTGATCCAGTTAGTTACTTTATATACCTGTAAGTATTTTTTCAAAAGAAATGTGTCTCCTAACAAAGATGCAAGAGGTTCACTTATAAAATTTTGTTCTAGCTCCTTCCATTTTGCGTCACATTCCGGGTCACACCAATTGACCAGAAAGCGTAGTTGTGCTGTTCTGTAATAGTCCTCCAGACATGGTAGGGCCCTTCCTCCTCTATTTTATGGGCAACTGTAATGTTTGGAATCGAATCTGTGGTTTTTGTTTTGCCCAAAAAAAAGAAGATATTATCCTGTTCCATTCAGTATCTCAATTGGCAACGATTGGAAAAGATATAAAAGTGGCAGCACATTCATCTTAACTATGTCTATCCGGTTGTACATAATTGTCGGGAGTAAGGACCAGGAATTTAAGTCTGCCTTGATGTCAACTGTTATAGAGATATAATTGTGATCATAAATGGTAGTTAACTCTTTCGGTATTTGTACTCCAAGGTATTTAATCATATTATGTGTCAGATTAAATTTGCAAGTACTGTAAGTTTTTTCATGTGAATTCAGATTGAAGGTTAGAGTTTGGGTTTTATGTAAATTTAATTTATACCCAGAGTATGAGCCAATTTTTTTAAGTAGATGCAACAATTTAGGGAGACTTACTATGGGATTGTTTAGAGTCATAAGAATATCGTCCGCATATAAACAAATTTTATATTGTGTATTTCCAATCATTACACCAGTTATGTCCTTATCTTCTCTTATTACCTGAGCCAGTGGCTCAATAAAAAGAGCAAAGAGGGTGGGACTGAGGGGACACCCCCTCTCAAGGAATATAGTATTAGACAGAGACCCGTTAATTTTAAATCTGGCGGTAGGGGAACAGTATAGTGATTGAAGACCTCCAATTACCTGGTTGTTGAAACCAAAACGTTTAAGAACTAAATACAAATATTCCCATCTAACAGAATCAAAAGCCTTCTCGACATCGAGGCTAATAGCCATGGATTCTCTGTTGCTACTTCTCATCTGGTTAATCAGGTGAAGGGCTCATCGCACATTGTCTTGGGTTTGCCTATACTTCAAAGCCAGTTTGATCAGTATCTATTAGATCTCTAAGAACATTATTAAAGCATTTCTTAAGTACCGATACAAGGGTTTTTTTCTGAAGATTTTATACTTCCATCAGCTCCTGGCATTTTACCTGTTTTCAATCTCGATATAGCTTTATTTATTTCTTCATCTGTTATTTTTGGGTCATTATTTTGTTCTGTTCCGTTCCCACAGATGGTAAGTCTATAGATGATAAAAAGTCTGATACCTCTACTGATTCAGCTGCTTGGGGTTGTGAGTATAGGTTTTTGTAGTAGGTTTCAAATGAACACTGAATGTCCTCTAATTTGTGATACATTTCATCAGTCTACGTCTTTAATTTTGTGAATAAATCTCTCTGCCAATTGTTTGTGTATACTCCACGCAAGCAGTTTTTTAGATTTAGGGCCATTTTCATAGAAGGGTTGTTTGATAAATGTAACTCTTTTTTCCACCTGATTTGGTTGAGGTTATTTAAAGTTTGTTCATTTGATTTAGGATAGCATTATCATTATATTTCATATGTCTGATTTCCAAGGAGTTTAGTTTAACAGTCAGATCATTAATTTCTTTCTCTTTTTCTTTTTTCTTACGGGCTGACAACATTATAAGTTTGCCCCTAATAACAGCTTTGGCTGCGTCCCATAATGTACTGGGAGACACCATCTCATTATCATTAAACAACATATATTCTTCAAATTCTTTCTCTATATATTCTCGATATTGAGGGTCATTTAAGAGGCTGGTGTTTAGCCTCCACAGTGTCTCTTTAGGTCTGTTATCTAAATGCAGCGTCAAATATACCCTTGCATGATCAGAAATATCTCTTACCCCTATGTCTCTTACCCTTATGTCACATTTTATAATCCTGTCTGTAGTTTTTATACATAAAAAACGTCTTGTTTCTCCCTTTTCATTTTAGCAATTGCTTTACTCCTCTTTATGGGGTCATTTAGCCCATTAACATTAAGAGTGATTACTCTGTACTCTTGGTGATGCATTCAATTGTTGAAAAGAAAATAAGTTTACCTTAATAGTCAGACATCCATAGATGAACCCAACAATAAAACATCTGTCTGTGTACCATAATGAAACATAATATATGAACCTAACATACATAATTAAAATTAATGACCTCCATCCTTGAAGTATAGTTTCAACTTCAAATGTGGGAGGGGGATACCTTAACCGTGGGGGTGCCCCTTCCCGTGTCACCCATTCTCTTTGACAGGTTAACATCTGAACAGTCCAAATAAAAAAAGGAAACATCGACACCCAGACATACAATCAGTTATACCAGAAAATATTAATAATAGAAAACAAAGAAAAACAATAAACCAACGTATGCTGTACAGTCTGATGTGGTATTAAATGTAATGGTCGTACCAACCTCTGTAGACTACACAATATTCTCATTACCAAAAACTCTCATGAAGCATCTTCATTGTGTCAAAATCTCTTCAGTTTATTCTGGAAGTGCTTGATGCTGGCCTCTTGCTGCCGACGTGATTTTGGGCCGACTGTTTCCCAGGGGGTTTGTCTTGATCTTGCCGATGCTGTATTCTCTCCTTTTCCGTAAGTCCTCTCTTCTTTAGGTCTTCTGTCACCCTCTCCACACTGTTGTAGGTAGCTGGGCCCGAGTTGAAAAACACTCTAAGTTTCACTGGGTAAAGCAATTGGAAACGAATGTCCTTCTCTTTAAGATATATTCTAATAAAAGTATACGCCTTTCTCTTCGTGTGTATTTCTGTCGGGTAGTCCTGCTCGAAAAACACTCTTTTTCCGTCGCAGCGAACCTCTTTCTTCCTCCAGGCGAAGCGGAGCACCTGCTTTTTAGTTGTGTATTCCATGAAATAAACGAGTACAGACCTGGGATTCGCACCATGTGGCAGTTTGGGTCCCAGTGATCGGTGGCAGTGCTGAATACCGAGAGGTGTCTCGCCGAGAGGTAATTCACTTCTGAAAAATTCCTCCAGAAAAGTTTTCACGTTATCCCCTCAGTGCCCTCTGGTATACCATGGATTTGAATGTTATTTCTGCAGGATTTCTGAAGCTCAAGTGCGTAAGATAGCATCTCCGTGGTTTCGGTGTGATTCCTCCTCGGAAGTCCACCAGCTCATTCTTGAGTGTTCCTACTGCTTCGTTGAATTTTTTTTTTTTTTTTTAATTTTTCACATCCACATGGACCACTTGGCAATTATCTTAGTTTGGATAGCCTCCATTTCTTCTTCCTCAATTAGCTTGTTAGCTATAATTGTATCCTCACTTTTACTTCTAGATTGTATTTTATTTCCCCTTTTCATTCTATCTTCTTTTTCTTTCGGCTTTGTCCCTTTTTTTTTTCAGGGGTTGCCACAGCAGATCATTGATTTCCATCTCTCCCTGTTCTCTGCATCTTCTACTCTGACTCCAACTACCTGCATGTCCTCCCTCACTGCATCCATATATCTCCTCTTTGGCCTTCCTCTCTTTCTCCTACCTGGTAGCTCCATCTCTAACATTCTTCTCCCAATGTATCCACTGTCCCTCCTCTGCACATGTCCAAACCATCTCAATCTGGCTTCTCGAGCTTTTTCCCCAAACCTTCCTGTCTGTGTTGTCCCTCTAATGACCTCATTCCTGACCCTGTCCATTCTTGTCACTCCTAAAGAGAATCTTAGCATCTTTAACTCTGCCACCTCCAGCTCCTCCTCCTGTCTTCTGCCTATTGCTACTGTCTCT
Source organism: Cynoglossus semilaevis (assembly GCF_000523025.1). Taxonomy (NCBI): domain Eukaryota; kingdom Metazoa; phylum Chordata; class Actinopteri; order Pleuronectiformes; family Cynoglossidae; genus Cynoglossus; species Cynoglossus semilaevis. The sequence continues at coordinate 164,746 of NC_024327.1, forward strand.
AAACCATACATCATGGCTGGTCTCACCACTGTCCTGTAAACCTTTCCCTTCACCTTAGCTGACACTCTTCTGTCACAGATCACTCCTGACACTTTTCTCCAGCTGTTCCATCCTGCCTGTACTCTATTCTTCACCTCTCTTCCACAGTCTCCGCTGCTCTGAACAGTTGATCCTAAGTACCTAAACTCCTGCACCTTCACCACCTCTGCTCCTTGTAGCCTCACTATTTCACTGTTCTGCCTTTCGTTTACACACATGTACTCTGTCTTGCTGCGACTGACCTTCATTCCTCTTCTTTCTAGTGCAAACCTCCACCTCTCTAGGTTCTCTTCTAGCTGCTGCCTACTCTCACTACAGATCACAATGTCATCTGCAAACATCATAGTCCATGGGGACTCCTGTCTGACCTCATCTGTCAATCTGTCCATCACCACAGCAAACAAGAAGGGGCTCAGGGCCGATCCTTGATGTAGTCCCACCTCCACTTTGAAGTCTTCTGTCCTCCCAACAGCGCACCTCACTACTGTTGTACTATTCTCATACATGTCCTGCACCAAACTAACATACTTCTCTGCCACTCCTGACTTCCTCATACAAAACCACAATTCCTCCCTTGGCACTTTGTCATATGCCTTTTCTAGATCTACAAATACACAATGCAGCTCCTTCTGACCTTCCCTGTACTTCTCCATCAGCATCCTCAAGGCAAATATTGCATCTGTGGTACTCTTCCTAGGCATGAAACCATACTGTTGTTCACAAACCATACTGTTGTTCACAAACCATACTGTTGTTCCCCTTTTCCTTCTATATTGGTATATATTCTGCGAAGTTTATCCAGGATTTTTGGGGAAAAAAGTAAAGTTGTCCGGGAGCTTCCGTTTTATGCTGCTGCTCATACCTACGCCATACCAGAAGTCCGTTGCCTGTTTTATTTTTAATGGGGCCGTTTTTTGGAAAAAACAATAACAAAGTTAACTACATAAAAAAGTGAAGAGTTCTGCCGTAATGGTTTTATCCATTCATTTGGACTTTATTGGTTTTGCTTGGCAGGAGACAAGGAGGAATGGCACCCAGGAGCATCCGCCTCCTCACAGGGGCATTTGATCCTATGTTGAAAGGGTGAAAAACAGTGTAAATTACAGCCCCACCTCGCTGTGACACTTTGAACACAAGGCAGAGACAGGCTATATTTTCTTCCACCAAATCAGCTCGAGAGAGTGATGCCAATTATAATTACAGCAGGGGCAAAAGCAGACATCCACCAGGTGTGTGTCGCCTCCTGAAGGTAAATCACGACAGCAGTCGGAGGAGGATGAAACCCTCACTCTGATATCTGAGAAACCCGACACGTCATACAAAACACATGGTACGCCAATCAACTTGCATCGTCACGTGACACTCCATCGATTGCATGAGCAACTTTCTGAATTTCACAACTTGGAAAATCTAAGTTAATCAGCGGGCCCTTAATCTGTGGTTTGTTTTTTTCAGGATGAACATTTTCAGCCCCTGTGTGGGCAGTACTTCTTACTGGGGTCAAAGCAAACCCTAAGGACATGCAGTGAAATCTCTACACTTTTGGTTCTGCTTTGTAGGTTCACTATTAGACAAATGATAAAGACACGATCCAACAACATTACTGTAACTGTACCGAATGTGTTCATACTGAGCCACACTCTCATCCCCTGCTACCAACTCGTGCACTGTCATAGCACAGGCTCATGCCAAGAAATGCAGTCGCGAGCACCGTCCATGTCCTGATTGTGGAGGCAAGTCCAAGTCGAGTCTACGGAAAACTGGATCGATCTTGATTCGGTGGACAAGTGTGTGGCAAAGTCCACAGGAACAGCAACCCCGTGTCGAACTGACACAGTATTATATTATTGTGCCACCAAGCGCATCATCTGCATACTTCTAAACCTCAGCCTCTACAACAGCCTGGTGTCCAGACCAATGAAAACTTTCATTACGTAAAACAGATTAACGACCAATAACTACCTTTGAGAGCTTTTAATATTAACACATCTACGAGAAAAGATTGCGCAAAAAAGTCTTTGTCTGTGATTTACTGTTCAATTAAGAGTGAAGGTCGTATAAAGATACAACTTCCCTCCACCGACAGACAAACTTGTCACCGTGCAGATTAGATACCGTTTTGCGCATATTGTCAATTAGGACGCCTGGTTTATTTTTTGGTCTGTCAGGTTCCAGGAGTAAGGATTCTGCACGAGCAGGGTTTTAATAAGTGCGCAGTAACCCAGCCGAGCTCGGCGGGCAGATTTCGGGTGTAAACTTTACAAAAATGCTGTGGTTGTGTGGTGCAGGCTGCACCCTTACTCACCATCAAAAATAACGGTCTTCATGATTCAGATCCGGTGAAATCCAGGAGGTGTAAAATCCAAGTCCAATGAATCCCAGGACGCGCAGAGACGGAGCGGACATCCGCTGGTGGTTGCAGCGTGTGGTTGCGGTGGGAGACGGAACACATACAGCTCCCCACCACAATTCAAACTTTAGCCGTAGGTCTTCCCGAGTGGAGAGCGACGTCTCCGGCTGCACCCAAGCTCAGACATTTGGACAAAGACGGCAGGGAAACAGTCAGCAGTAAACATCCAAAGTGGGGTTGGAAGAATCGACAACGCCAACCAGCCGACACCTCCTGAAAGCAGGACGCGCAAACAGCTCCGGAGGAGAGTGCTCAAAGTGTGAAAGCAGGGGCAGAGGAGGAGCAGTGATACAGAAGAAGAGCCGCCACAGTTCTCTCCATCAATGAAAATTGCAGCACATATCCAGCAGCATCACTTGCCCCGGTGCATATTTCCATAAGTCTGCACAGCGCAAGGTGTGCAGCGGATGCGCACTGATGCGCGATAGTGTGCGTTTGCCACATGGAGGTGGAAGGGGAGGGCGGGGCAACAAGGTACGTTTCCGATGTCTCTCTCTTTCTCTCTCTCTCTCTACCCCCTCTCTTTTTCTCCCCCTATCTCTCCTATCTCCTCACACACATACATAAATATACACATTAAATGGACATATATTGGTTAAAGCTGTATAATCCCATATAATTGGTGGTTTCTCATGTGAAACTGAGACTTGGTGATTTATTCAGACAGACGTTTCTTTCTCTAATTAATGTTTTATGTGCATGGGTGGTGGGCTGGCAGTTGGTAGTGGGCCCTCTCTTTTTCTCCCCCTATCTCTCCTATCTCCTCACACACATACATAAATATACACATTAAATGGACATATATTGGTTAAAGCTGTATAATCCCATATAATTGGTGGTTTCTCATGTGAAACTGAGACTTGGTGATTTATTCAGACAGACGTTTCTTTCTCTAATTAATGTTTTATGTGCATGGGTGGTGGGCTGGCAGTTGGTAGTGGGTAGGTCAGGTGACGTGAGGCGAATCTATTTGGATCGGTCACGACCAGGCACGCACATGCATAAGAAATCTCCGACCCTGGGGTGGAAGGAAAGGAGTCGCGGAAAGAGCGGGTTTGATTCTTGGATCTGAGATTTTCCCAGGGAATGGATGATTTGAACAACGTTTGACCCTGTTAGGACTTATCCTTCAAGTCTATTCTGTATATTTTTATTATCAGTCTTATTCACGAGATTGTTATTTTTCGTATTCTATTTCATGGGAAATCAAAGTCCTTGCAAACACTGCATGTTCTCGTCCTCATTTTTTTCATGTAAATCCATCCATCCATCCATCCATTTTCATCCGCTTATCCGTTTCCGGGTCGCGGGGGCAGCAGTCGCCACCCAAATCACATTGCACCGTACCAAACCTTCCTGCGGGTGGTGAGTCCACTGGAAGATGTAAATCCTTAAAATTAAAAATTACAAACTAATGCAACTTTTTACATCCCGATACAGATTGGACCAGGACTCAATTCCTCCAGTCTGTTGTTAGGCTGGTTTCCTTAAACCCTGTATTTTGGTTCTCGGCTGCTTGATCTTATCTTTAGGTGCCATACTTCCCCTACCGGTGATAAAAAAAAAAAGCATTTTTCAGCACCATGGACAGAGGGGAAGCATCATGATGCCCTGTGCCTTCCACTTCGCCCCGCATTAATTATTAACCTGGAACTGGAAGAAAAGTTGTATGTTTCTTGTAAGAGTGTATGCAATATTTCCATGTGCTTTATAAATCCATAATGAAATACGTGGAGGTTTCCACATTAAACTACAAATCTTTCCCAATACAGGGAAGAGCTCCCTGCATCACGCCGTCTATTTCTAGGCACACTGGCGCAGATTCAGATGCTCGCGTCAAACACAATATTGGCACAAAAGAAGACATTGTGAGAGGAGATTATTAGTAGGAGCAGGTGAATGATTCAAACCAGACTCAGGTGAAATCGAGGTATATGCAGCTGCTTAATCCCGAGCTTTAGGATTACAACTACCGCAAATACACAATTGCATAATCACAATATGTCAGCGAGTCACCTGGCTTTTATTCGCTCGCAACAGATAGATCGAAAGGGCCAGGTGGCCGGCAGTGGCACGGTCCTAAGCCACTGAAGCAACCCGCTGGGAATGAGGTCAGCCTGGGAGGGACGAGGACGGCTGTCATCTATCACAGTTGTGTGTCTCTGGAGCTTTATATGAATACTTCCATGACAGACATGTGTGTTGATCCTGTCCTGGATTTGTATGTGAGCCCTTGGAACACAGTAACAGGAGGAGCAACAATACTGTTGACAAACACTGAGAATGTGGGATGCGTCCTACAGCGTATACATTTCACTGTTAAATGCCAATTATGTATTTGTATATTTAAACACACATACTTCATATATTTTTCCTTGCTGCCATTTATAAATTTATATATAACTAACATATACTGCATATGCGCTGCATAAAATATATTTATCTATACTGTGATTTATATATTTTAATATACATATACTCTACATATACTGCATAAACTATGCAGATAATATATCTGTCTCTACTGCTATATATATTTATACAGTGTGTGTGTGTGTGTAAAATCCATTCTACAATACATAGGTTACCTGTAGAGAGAAGCCGTGAAGCTGCTGACGTGACCATCTGTTAGAACCAGAACAAATTTTAGCTGCTAAGTTCTGGATCAGCTGGAGTTCAGGGACTGATTTATGATTATTAAAGGGAAAAGGATGAAGTGCAGAAATGAAGTACTCAGGGATTCAAGGCATTAATGATATTCCCTGTGTAAAGTGCAGGAATATTGATTGGATTCTGGAGATGATTGCAAAAGGTCAGGACTTTTGTGACATTATTGTGGTTCAACATAAGGTTTAATGGACGTAAATGTTTTATTTAATATTATTTATGTGTGTATATACTGTATATATATGCATATTGTAGGTACTACAACAGTCCTTTCAAGGACTCTAACTCCCATAATTCCACTGCTTCCGTAACCTGCTTCAGTAAACTCCGCAACCTTTAAATTGGGGGGTCAGCCCCAATTTCACTCTCTCTGTTCAGGACTTTCGCTCCGTAGGACCCCTGATGAAAAGAGAAACCTGCTCGTCTCAGAAGAGTAAGAACCGATGCGCTTTTGTAGACACCATTGCCCACGGTGATAAATGCACTAGTAGCGTCTTTTTCTTAACTGAGTTAACCGGTAATTAAGTTACACAAGTAACGTAGCGCTGCGACCAAAGCAGTTATTGAAAAGTTTAGAAGCGACAGGATTCCTTCTAACGGTATTCGTGTGAACCGGCACATCGACAGTCAGAGACTTTTCCTCCCGAAACGGACTTTCGGAACCAAGAGGACTCTCTGGACACAGTGGAACCAGACGGACGTCCCCAGCTCTGGCAAGGACCCAAGAAGTGCGGACTTTCCACTACCCTCTCAATACGAGCAGACGTTCACTACAGTAAGGCTGGCATTTGGGCACGTTAGTTAACCTGTAGTATTGTTAAGTGCTATTTAAACTGAGGAACAGTTTAAGTACGCATATTGAATTTTGTTGTCTGAAATCTGTGCTGCTTTTATAGCTAGGCTGTTGCATGCACTTCTTTTCTAACCTCCTGACTCGGTGTTATACTCTTGTACACCGTCAGTATTTCAGTGTTAACTTGGAACGTTATCAGTATTGGGATCAGGAAAACTCCGACAAAGTCCTTTGTCTGGAGTAGACCACGCGGTACGCCTCCCTTCCCCCATATACTTTGATAACATCACAAGCACTGTTTCATTGTACCTGAGCGCATCTTGGTGCGCGTACACAACACCCATTCACACCTCCGTGAGCGCATACACGGCTCACGTGTTTCCTGTTGCCGTTCCTTCTACCTCGCAGTTCTTCTTCCACTGCGCAGTCGCGTATGTGAACACGCCTCAAGGGCTCAGTCGCTTGCTTGGTAGCTGAGAGGCAACATCTCTCTCTCTCTTTCTCTCTCGTACACGACCGCTCGTGTACACACGCACATAAGTACACACACACCCCTACACACACGCCTTGTTTTGTTATAATGATCATTGTTTATGAGTTCAATCACCGTCATTAACTTGACAGTGTTGTATAAATAAATTTGATTATTTTTGTAAACTGTATTTGTCTGTGTTGTTACTTTATTCATTGAAGCCACCCAATTTGCCAAGAACTCTCAAAATCCTTCAGATATTTAATTGTTATTGGATACTATTGATTTTAGTATATTTGTAATACTTAAACCTATATTTATATATATGCTGTATCTAGTGGGATAATTACACTTATTTATGAATGAGTGTGTGACACTGAAATACCAAAACCAAAAACCACAATGTCTCTCGAAGGAATAAAATTTAGTTATCTGCACAAGGTCCCTTTCAAAAGGATAGAACATCAAGCTGAAACAGAGTACTAGAGTTTGGGGGGGCTTTCTACTTACTCAAATACTACAAGTGG
>NC_024327.1:171672-181895 GCF_000523025.1 Cynoglossus semilaevis
TACACGCATGAGAAAGAGCCTGTTTCTCATGCGTTGTGCAGAGGGGAGGGAGTTAGGAGTGAAGTAAAGGTAGGAATGTAAAACACTGTTGATACCAACAGTGGATGCAGAAACAGCAACGGCTCCATTTAAATGTCGTTGTCTGGGATTTATTGTCGCCGTGGAGATGGAGTTATTAGTTGCATCCCAAAACCCCTCTCCTTCATAGAGCTCCATTCAGTATATCTGTGTGTTGGCTTAGTTAAAGCAGAGAGTTATACATTAGTATATTTAGAGCCTACGTAGTATCTTTTCTTTTTGCAATTTGAATTTTTAAATGAATATTTTATTTAATACAGTTTTTTTTCAACAGTCCAGCCAGTCTCTTGTAACCACACCTGTCAAATTGTGTTGGATTTTGTGAAGAAAGAGAACAGAGAACATGCAGCTCTGGCCTGATGGCTCCACCTGTGAGTTAAAGGGAAATTGTAAAAGACAGAAAGGAAATGGTGCATTCATGGCCTTGAATTTATTCCAGCTGCATTTCCTACGGCCGTCTTCATCTAACATCTGTATTTAACTGATCGTTAGAAGTTCGCCACAAAATTTCCATCTGCTTTTGAACACACTGGTATGACCTTCGTTTTGGGGGAAACCTTACTTTGATCTTTTGATATTTTTAGTGACTTCAGGTCAATTTCTTCTGGTGATATTTCAATCAGAAGTTCAAGAAAAGGTTCCATCATACCATCTCTGAAAAAATGTCAGGTTTGTGAGCTCTGATCGCCACACAGAGGCTCAGGAGTCTGTGGTTGACAAGTGTTATTGTTTTTTGGGAGGTTTTTGATCTGGCCTAATTTTGAATTAATTGGGATTTTGACTCATTTATTCGATTTTTGAAAACCTTACAGTACTGCACTTTACAATTGGTTGAAACCCTAAACACAACCTTGATTGTCAGGCAATTACATTTGATCTCTCTCTCTCTCTCCCTCTCTCTCTCTCTCTCTCTATCTATCGATCTCTCTCTCTCCCCATATATATACATATACACACACACATATACATATATCTAATTAATGTATATATGTGTATGTATTTATATGTATATACGTATATATGTATATAGGTATATGTATATATGTATACAGGTATATGTATATAGGTATAAATGTATATGTATATAGGTATAAATGTATATGTATATATGTATACAGATATGTATATATCTATATACAACAATGTACTGGAAGAAGTAAATAAAATGCAGTTGTGTGAAGGAACCCAGACAAAATGCGAATCTTCCTGGATGGAGGCCCCCTACAGGCAAGGTTCCAGGTGTGCTGTAGTGAAAAACGATGGTTTTACCATTAATGGTCCGGGTTGTTATTTTTCACATTGATTGCTCTTGTGAATCTATTGCTATCGGTTTCCGTATGTTGCACATAACAATGGACAGGAAACGGTGAATTGTTCCTCTAATACTTCACGCTGCCGTAATTACACATAAACAATGGTTTTAGTGTTTAGGTAGAATGTAGTAGTACATTTTAAACCACTATAGCGTTTATAGAAATGCTTTGTCAGGGGAATGCCCTTGTGTGATGATCATTTTAAGTTGGCCTTGTTTTTTGTAGGTTTTTGAACTGGAATTCACCGCAATGGGTTGTTATTTACTATGGATGTTGATGGAGGAAGGCGTGTTGCTTATTAGGAGTTGGAGCGCAAATTAATTCTGGCAAATCTGGCCTGGGTGTCACCATTAAAACCTACTGACATCTAATTTTCCCTGTTGGTCTGCAGAAGACAATGGGATAGATATTCTTTTAGATTGTAACCTCATTAACTTGTTGGCATGAAGACAGTGGTGAGGTTTCTGCATTAAGCTGTTATTATGCTAATTGTGTTTTTCCCTCTCTCTCTCCCCCTCTCTCTTTCTTCTTTACTTTCAATTTACCATTTTAATTAGATTCCCCTTTTTCCAAACACTGACAATGTGGACTTGCATTTGACTCATGAATCTAGCACCCACATATTCATCACCTCCTACATGCATCAGGCGGGGGAGGCGAGGAAAAAGTGGAGTGAGTGCAAAGACAGGTAGAGATGACAGGTTGAATGTTTTCCTCTATCTGTGAATGCGTTTTCTACCGGTATTTTCTTTTGCTCCCATGCTGCATATACAGGCAGTTATGTATGTTTTTGTACAAAATGCTTCAATGGCATAAAAGCTCTGCTCACTTTCTGTTCAGCTGACAGTGTCAACTATGCAGAAAATTCAATTTTAATTATCTTCATTTTATGTAAGTTTTAGTTACTTCTTCTGTAGATTTGTTGACATTTTGTAATGTGTAACTTTGAGAACTATTTTTGTTTCTGCATAAATTGACGTTTTATTTTGGCCCGAAACAGCATGTTGATGAGAAGCAATTAAAATTTGCTGTAATTGTTGTCTTGCTTGGCGTCTGAGCTGTGACGACATCAATGTAAAACTGGCTTGCTGTTCATTGCAAATTTGTTGAAACCCATTCTAAAGAATAATCAGTATTTTTACTTGGTATGGCAAGTACCCATGTAAAAGTAAAAGACAAAATATGAGTGTAACTCAGTCTTGTGGTCTCATCTGTGTCCAGTTTTAGCCCGCTTATCTTGTTGGTGAAGTCCTGTGAGTAGGCTATGTGGTGAGGTGTGTCCCCAACCAATAGTGAAAGGATGGAGGCCAGGTGTTTGGTGATGTTATAAGTTATAAGTTATAAATCGAATCGTAAGTGTAAGGCTGTTCCAGTTGGATCAGAAAAACACTTTGATTAATCATTCTGGGTTGTTGGCTGTAATTAGGCTGGGATTTTAAAAACAGACCATTTTAGATGTGTCCAGCCGGGACATTTATTTACAGTTTCGACCTCCTCAACGTCCTGAAAGATTGTTGGAGCCAATCCCAGCAGTCAACGAGTGAGGGCAGGGTATGCCCGGGATAGTTCCCAACTTCTTTACATGGCCACTAAAAGAAGCTGGAGCAGCTCAAACCGAAGAACTTAAGCCAACCAGACGAAACTAACCAGACGAAGCTAAGTTTTATTCTAAACTTAAACACAGTTTAGACAGAAATGTCTTCTCTCTCCCACTCTCCTGTTCTTTCTCCCCCCTCCGTTATGTCTTGTTCTCAGTGCCTGATGTTTAGTCACTCCTCGTCTTCATTTAATAGGGGAGCGGCAGACGTACTCAGTGATGGCCTGAGGATCAACGTATCGAATTGTAGTATCAACACTTGTTGTTGTATACCTTTTCTAAGAAACATGGCAGAACGAGTCCTTGAGAAAGCAGTTGGAGCATACTTGTTTGAAACTGACTATCAAAGACTAACAGGCTAAGACCCAGACCACAATGGTCCTTATGATGACGTGAAGATTGTTGACACTCATGTAAGATTCCAATGTTGAAAATCTGTTTGAAATGATATTGTGATGATGAACTTGTGATGTGTTAACTTTGATAAACAGGAGGGAAATGTAAATAGAATTTATAGTTAGTTACCAAAGTGTGTTAAACCAAAGTGTGGTGAACCATAAACTGTTATCTATCTAAGTGTGGTAAATAATGGTCTGCTGGACAGGAGTAGATACCCCTAAAAGGATTTTTACTATGCAGGTAAATAAAGGATGAGGTCTGTTTCTCACCAAGTATGGGAATCAGATGACCTTTGCCCTGGGAGTAAAACTCAAAGAAAAAAACAACTGCCCAGTATTTGTGAAACTTTCTCAATAAAAGGAGCTGTAGTCCTCATACACTTTGAGACTTAGGTGAGCCAACTCTGCGAAGCTGTTGGTCTCTCTGCTCCCCCTAGCAGCGAGTAAAAAGTACAACGTTGTCAGGTGTGGTTCTTTTCAGGTCATTCTATCTGCGGCAGTTAGATGACAACAGTGGTGACTGAATAACGTAATTTTCGGCACCAACAACAGGCCATAAAGTTGACATCTCCAACATGGAAGGGTGCAACATATACTTCTGATATGCTAATTGGTGCAGCTAAACTGGTTGAAAACAGCATGGAGCACAGAATAAGATCTGTCACAGACCATGACATGTTTGACAATGACTATATGGTGAGAGGCCTAGATGTAGGTGTAAACAAGCACAGTGTCAAACACAGAGAACCAAGATAGAAAGGGAAACAGACATAGATCTAATAATGTTTGTAGGAAATGTGGTGAACAAGGCCACTGGGCAAAGGAGTGCAGGACAGGTAATCAAAGTAGGAATGGTACACAGTAAATTTGGAAGTGTTAATTCAACTCCTAGAGAGTTGAATTCAACACTTTCAAAGTGTCTATATTGGTCCACTCTAGATTGAGTTAAAACAACACTTTTGAAAGAGTTAAACATGACAGAGTTGAAAGAACACTCTGAGTTGATGAAATTTAACACATATGAGTGCTGAATCCTGGTCTGATAAATAGGGATGGTGTTCATCCCACCCTGGATGGAGCTTCTCTCCTTTCCAGAAATCTGACAAAGTTGATTAAATCCCAAACATGACAATTAGGAAATTACCAAATTCATGCTCTGATTTCTTAGCTGAATTTGCAGATTTTTTGTCAGAATTAGTTCTCTGTTCTGACAGAATTATCATAGTCGGCGATTTTAACATCCACATAGATGTAGCCAATGACAGTCTGAGCTCATCCTTTAAAGCTCTGCTCGACTCAATTGGCTTCAAACAACAGGTTAACAAACCTACTCACCGCCACAAGCACACCCTAGACCTTATTCTAACCTATGGCATTGACATATATAACATGGTGGTATTTAATGAAAATCCCCTTCTGTCTGATCATTTTCTCATCTCTTTTGAATTTATAGCCACACACGCTCATAATTCTAGACAGCACCATTATTATAGTCGCTGTTTATCTGAGAGCTCCGTGCAACAGTTCCACGAACAGCTCTCTTCTGCCCTTCAGTCAAGTTTCTGTTACACAGATTCAGATTTAGAAAATTACATGACAATATCCCCCACAAAATTTAATGATATAGTAAATAAAACAAACTTAACTTTAAAAACTGTCATAGACAATGTAGCCCCCCTAAAAAAGAGAATTATGTCTCAAAATAAATCCGCCCCATGGTTTAATACCCAAACTCGCGCCTTAAAATTAGAAACAAGGAGATTAGAAAGAGCATGGCGTTCCACACATAACGACAGTCACTATGTCCTGTGGAGGAACAGCTTTGATAATTACAAAAGAGCTCTGAAACATGCAAAAACAACTTATTACTCAGAGTTAATAGACAAAAATAAGAGCAATCCCAGGTTCCTTTTCAGCACTGTAGCCAGGCTGACAGAGAGCCAAAATGTAATCAACCCAAAAATACCTCTATCTCTGCGTAGTAACGACTTTTTAACATTTTTTAATGACAAAATAGATAAAATCAGAGATAAAATTAATCACCTCCTTCCTCCACACATGACCAAAATGCAGTTTAGCATGAATAACCTAGACACAATGGTGACTCCAATCTTACAATTAAATGAATTTAACCCTTTAAATCTCCCCGAGCTAAGGTCTCTGGTCTCCGCTGCTAAATCAACCACCTGTCAGCTGGATCCTATACCAGCTAGACTAGTTAAAGAGTCCCTTCCCCAAATAGGTCACATAATATTACAACAAATAAATATGTCCCTACTGAGTGGCTGTGTCCCAGAGGCATTCAAAATAGCAGTAATTAAACCATTACTTAAAAAGCCTTCTCTGGACGCTGGCACTCTAGCTAATTATAGGCCCATTTCAAATTTACCTTTTATTTCTAAAATCTTAGAAAAAGCTGTCGCTTCCCAATTGTGTGATCATCTGCATGACAATAATCTATTTGAAAAATTTCAATCTGGGTTTAGAACCCATCATAGCACAGAGACTGCACTATTGAGAGTACAAAATGATGTTCTCGTGGCCTCTGATAAGGGACTGGCGTCTATCCTGGTCCTTCTGGATCTCAGCGCAGCGTTCGACACAATTGACCGTGAGATCCTGTTACATAGGCTGGAAAAAGATGTCGGGATTAAAGGATCAGCACTTGCCTGGTTCAAATCCTATTTGTCGAACAGGTTTCAATTTGTTAACGTAAATGAGGAATCCTCCATACTCACTAAAGTGAACTATGGAGTTCCTCAGGGTTCCGTGCTTGGCCCAATTCTTTTCACTTTGTACATGCTGCCACTAGGCAACATCATCAGGAAGCACAACATAAACTTTCATTGCTATGCAGATGACACCCAATTGTATGTATCGGTACGGCCAGATGACCCAAACCCCTTAATTAAAATCCAAGATTGTCTTAGAGACATTCTGACATGGATGACCCAGAATTTTCTAATGCTTAACACAGAAAAAACTGAGGTCATAGTTTTAGGGCCTAAACATATAAGAGCACCATTGTCAAATCTAACTATAACCATAGGTAGTTCTACCCCAGTCCCCTGTGGTAAAGCAAGGAACCTGGGTGTCCTGTTTGATCAGGATTTATCACTACAAAAACATATTAACCAAACCTGTAGAACAGCCTTCTACCACCTACGTAACATTAAATCCATTAGAAAAATGTTATCACGACCAGATTCTGAAAAACTAATCCATGCCTTTATAACCTCCAGGCTGGATTATTGCAATTCGCTACTATCAGGATGTCCCAATAAGTCCTTAAGAAGCCTTCAACTGGTCCAGAATGCGGCAGCACGCATACTGACCGGAACTAGAAGACGAGAACATATAACCCCCGTCTTGGCTTCAATACACTGGCTCCCAGTAAAAAGTAGAATAGACTTTAAAATACTTTTAATCACATACAAGGCCCTAAATAATCAAGCCCCATTATACATTTGTGATTTAATTACCCCATACAAACCAAATAGATCACTGCGCTCCCAAAATTCGAATCTATTGGTCATCCCTAAAATAAATAAAAATAGAACGGGTGGTAGAACTTTTAGTTACCAGGCTCCTCTCCTGTGGAACCAGCTCCCACTCTCAGTAAGAGAGTCAGATTCTGTCTCGTCCTTTAAAGTGAGACTCAAAACCCATTTGTATAGTATAGCCTATAGCCTAAATTAGATTAAACATGCCCCGACTAGAACAGTCTAAAAAGATGCTGCTATAGGCCTAGACTGCTGGGGGGCATTGCATTGCATTGCATTTCATTTCATTTCACTTCATCTTGCACTTATAATGAGGACACAGACTCTACGGTCTTACTTTATTCTTCTGTCCTGTCCTATATTCATACCGACCACCATGTATACACTTAGGAAACTGGTCCCACTCTTTTACAGTTCTGCTGCCACCGGTGAACAGGAGGAGCACAGGACTACTGCCACTACCACTACTGCAGCTTTTTTTTCTTCATTGGTTTTTATGTATTTGTACAATGTATGTTCTGATAACATCTATTGCACGTCTGTCCGTCCAGGGAGTGGATCCGTCACCTGTGGTTCTCCCTAAGGTTTCTACCTTTCTCTTTTCTCCCTGTTGAAAGGGTTTCTCTTTCGGTAGTTTTTCCTTACCCTGGCTGACGGTCTAAGGACAGAGGATGTTACCAACCCTGTGAAGCCCCATGTGACAAACTGTGTTTTGTAAATGTGGGCTATATAAATAAAATTTGATTGATTGATTGATTAAAAAAAACATTCACACTAAGTCAGTTGATAATGAACAATCGTCCTGATCCTGCATCTATTGGGACTAAGTGGAAACCTAGAGAAAACCCATGGATACACAGGGAAAACTTAAAAATCCAAACACAACGACTTGGCTTTTTTCTACAATAGTCCAATCTATAAAAAGGGAGCGCTGAAGAGAAAAGATTTGGGAACCAATCCTTGATTCAACGGCCACTTATAGTATACAGTATGTCATCTATATAAAATTTACATATTTTTGTATGCAATTTTTTACTGTTATGCAAACTGACATTTTATACTCTTTGAGCACATTCAGCATGTACTGCCCCCTGTATTTTCTTATGGTTAGAGATTGGAGATCTATTTCCATGGCACCAAATAAAAGTGATAATTAAAGTACAGTATACAGTCCTTGTGAATTGTGATTTAAAAGGCAGTGGATTTTTTAAATCTTATCTTTAAATAAGGACTAAGACAAATAATAATAAAAAACAAATAAATTACTTTAATACATTTTTACCATACCTTTCTTAATTATGCTGAATATTAAAGACATTTACAGTGTAAATACGGTATTTTCCAAAGTATTTAGTAGGTACTAAAACCAACCAATACACTCCCACACCAGCTGTGTCAGGTGTGGGACACGCATAGTCACACACAACAACAATACCAAGTGAAAAGTGAATGTGCAGAATCAATGGGTGAGGAACTATTTAGTCAACACAATCATGGCCAGTGGCTTTCTCATCATTTTCATGACCTCTTTAAAAAATGTACCTAAAAGAATTGTTATGAATCAAAAATGTAAAAGTGACCTCTGCTCCAACCACATTACGCACTATTCCACAGTGATTCCGCAACGACAGAAAGGAAACAGGTGAAGATGGGACCTGAGCTTTTTTTTTCAAGCTTGGTTTTTCAAATTAAAATGTATATAAAAGCCAAAGGTGAGAACCTGCGGAATGACTAAACCTTTCAACCTTGAATAATCTCATTGTTATGGGTAAAATAAAGTAAAAGAAAAAGATTTTGTGCCAAGTGCTGTGAGAGATGTAGGGAACTGACTTTTGAACCTAAGTGACAAACAGAAATCTAAGCACGGATGCCTGTTATGTACCTCCAGTGAACAGCAGTACATTAGTGTAGCTTGTTACCTGAAATGAAGTAGCCACTGTGTTCCGTAGTCCAGTCGAGTGAGTGTTCATCATTAGTCACTGCTGGGGTTGCTGTTGATTTTCACAGTGTGTGGGCCGTGGAGCTGTTATGAGACCGATCTGATCCTCACACTCACTGTTTTTTAGAACAGGATCTTTTTAATTTAGTTCTCACTGTGATCCTTGATTAGCCCATTCAAAGTTTGCTGTTGTTGTTAAGTAGACTAGTGATTCTTTTTTTTGGGTTCACCCTCAGTGTGTTACTAATCTTGATGGAGTACTGGTTGCGTCCAGGGCCCATGTCTACATTTTTATTATTAAGGGAGCAGAACAATGCTCTTTTCATCAGCCTGTCATTGATTAGAATTAATTATTTTATTTATCATTTTAAAAAGTTGGTAACTGGTAAATGGTAACTTAACAGAATAATTAATTTTTCATAACATGAAATTAATTATTAAAATCTTAAAAAGATATTAATAAGAATTAATTGTTTTTAAATTTTGTTATTACACAGCTAGTGTGTCGGTAGAATTAATAGACTGTCTAGTGTCTAGTATGAATAATCACAAGGTGACTGTGAATTGACCTCGATTAATCATGAATAATTGTTTATTTTTATTGTTCACGAATAATCATGATTAATCACGATAAATCAACATTTCCTTGTTATGGAAGTAAACTTAGTCAATATATTTTTTCACCCAAATGGTAGATTTTAGTCATTATTTTGCATCATAACGTTCAATAATAATCAGTCGACAGTCCCTCACAATCTATCCCCTCTATCAGTCAGTTTGTCAGTCATAAAGTTAAAAATGCTAATAGATATGTAAACTTTCAGAAACAACCTCACCAGTTTCAAAATCGAAATTGAAATCAAGCAAACTTTCTTAATTTTCCTCGGCAGCACTGTAAAGAAAATATTGCTTTCTTTAAACAGGAAGTTTATCTGGCAGAACGTGCCTCAGAGATTTTCAACCATCTGTCACCCCGGACCAGAAGAAGGCAGAGAACGAAGGAGGCGACGGGCAGAGTTCAGAGAGAGAGAGAAAGAGAGAGAGAGAGAGAGAGAGAGAGAGAGAGATAGGGAACAGAAGCAGACAAAAGTAAAACTGTTTTCATTTTTTATATTCCATGGTATTGATACTTTGACTGTTTCGGAGCAATTTCTAACAGCAGCAGTTTGTGGACAAATTTACAGTGCCTATCATAAGTATTCACCCCCTTGGATGTTTTACCCTTTTAGTGCTTTCATAAATCAATCATGGTCAATAAAAGTTGGCTTTTTTAACACAAAAATGTATTGGAAAAACTCTTTAATGTCAAAGTGAAAACAGATTTCTACAAAGTAATGTCAATGAAATAAAAATATATAAAGAAATATAATTGTTTGCATAATTAATCACCCCCTT
>NC_024327.1:182114-184145 GCF_000523025.1 Cynoglossus semilaevis
ATCAGGCCGCCCTCGTAAACTAAGTGACCGTGCAAGTAGGAGACTAGTGATAGAAGCAACCAAGACCCCTACGACTACTCTGAAGGAGTTACAAGCTTCAGCTGCTGAGATGGGAGAGACTGTGCATATAGCAACTGCTGCCCGGGTTCTTCACCGGTCAAAGCTTTATGGGAGAGTGGCAATGAGAAAGCCACTGTTGAAGAAAAGTCATATTAGATCTCGACTACAGTTTGCCAAAAAGCACGTGGAAGACTCCATGGTCAAGTGGAAGAAGATTCTTTGGTCTGATGAGACCCAAATCGAGCTTTTTGGCCATCAGACAAGACGTCATGTTTGGCGGAAACCAAACACTGCACATCACCAAAAACACACCATCCCCACTATTAAGCATGGTGGTGGTAGCATCATGCTGTGGGGATGTTTCTCAGCAGCCGGACCTGGAAGGCTTGTAAAGATAGAGGGCAGAATGAATGCTGCAAAATACACTGAAATCCTGGGGGACTTATTCAGTCTGCAAGAGAACTACGGCTTGGGAGAAGATTTATTTTCCAGCAAGACAATGATCCGAAGCATACTGCAAAAGCTACACAGGAATGGTTAAAAAAGAACCAGGTAAATGTTCTGGAGTGGCCGAGTCAAAGCCCAGACCTCAATCCTATAGAGAATTTGTGGCTGGACTTAAAAAGGGCTGTTCATGCCCGATACCCATGCAACCTGACAGAGCTTGAGTGGTTTTGCAAGGAAGAATGGAGCAAAATTGCTGTGGGCAGATGTACAAGACTTATCGAGACTTATCCACACAGACTCACTGCTGTGATTGCATCCAAAGGTGCATCTACAAAATATATAATATATTTCTTTATTTATTTTTATTTCATTGACATTACTTTGTAGAAATCTGTTTTCACTTTGACATTAAAGAGTTTTTTCCAATAAATTTGTGTTAAAAAAGCCAAATTTTATTGACCATGATTGATTTATGAAAGCACTAAAAGGGTAAAACATCCAAGGGGGTGAATACTTATGATAGGCACTGTAATTATCATGTTCAGTTATTCGTTCATGATGGACATCACTTCAACTATCAAAGTGAACACCTGAATGAAGGTTGAAGTTTTTGCAGAGCCTTCCTACAGTGTGAAGTCCTCAGAGCTCTGGAGTGGTTCAGATGAAATCAGACTTCCTAGGAAACTACCTCTGAGACTTTCCCTCGGAGCCGCAGCTCTGTCTGGGCTCGCAGCTCACTTATGACTTTCACAGAGGCTCTCTGCTTTTCACCTTTATTACTTTTTTGTGCTTAAGGTAAGCATAGTTTCTTAGAGTGAGAAAATCCACATACAGTGGTATGAAAAAGTTTGGGCACCCCTGATCATTTTCAAGTGTACAATAATTACTTAAACAAAAGTAGGCAGGTGCATAAATTTGGGCACCCTTGTTGTTTTATTGATTTGAATACCTTTAGCACTAATTATTGGAACAAAAAAATTGTTTGGTAAGCTGATTGACCCTTGACCTACATACACAGGTGAAGCCAATCATGAGAAAGGGTATTTAAGGTGGCCAGTTGCAAGTTGTTCTCCCCTTTGCATCTTCTCTGAAGACTGGCAACATGTGAGCCTCAAAACAACTGTCAAATGACCTGAAAACAAAGATTGTTCAACATCATGGTTTAGGGGAAGGATACAAAAAGCTAGCTCAGAGATTTCAGCTGTCAGTTTCCACTGTGAGGAACATAGTGAGGAAATGGAAGACCACAGGCACAGTTCTAGTTAAGGCCCATAGAGGCAGGCCAAGAAAAATCTCAGATAAGCAGAGGCGAAGGATGGTGAGAACAGTAAAACTCAACCCACAGACCAGCTCCAAAGACCTAAAACATGATCTTGCTGCAGATAGTGTCACTGTGCATTGAAGCCTTTTCTGCGCCCATGCCACAAAAAGAGTCGCTTGAGGTATACTAAAGCACATTTGGACAAGCCAGCTTCATTTTGGAATAAGGTGCTGTGGACTGATGAAACTAAAATTGAGTTATTT
>NC_024327.1:184479-190490 GCF_000523025.1 Cynoglossus semilaevis
CCTGACTGAACTGGAGATGTTTTGTAAAGAAGAATGGTCAAAAATACCTTCAACCAGAATCCAGACCCTCATTGGAAGAGGAGGCTGTTATTTCTGCAAAAGGAGGATCTACTAGATATTGATGTAATTTTTCTGTTAGGGTGCCCAAATTTATGCACCTGCCTACTTTTGTTTAAGTAATTATTGCACACTTTCTGTAAATCCTATAAACTTCATTTCACTTCTTAAATATCACTGTGTTTGTTTGCTATATGATATATTTAATTGAAATTGCTGTTCCGAACAACCAATAATCCATAAAGGAAAATCTTGAAAATGATCAGCGGTGCCCAAACCTTTTCATACCACTGTAGATGTCACAGGGAGGGCCACACGAGAGAAAACAGACAACATGACCCTCCTTTATTTGAATGAAACTACCATCACAAAGTAAATACTGGCCTGTTATAACGGCTGAACTTTTATAAGTTTGGTAACTATGGTCTATCTTGAGCCATTCATGAATCAGACTTCAGTCAGACTGCTGCTGCTTTATTTATAACCACTCTTTAATGTATGGGTCTCTGTTTATTTTAGATGATGGGAAATTTATGATCTGTGGGGTTATTTTGATGTCTACTCTCTAATTCTCTTGTTGTTTTTGTATTTTTTTTTTTTGTTTGTTTTAATTCTATTGTTGCATTTGTGAGCTGATTAAGACTATGAGTTAACCTTCAGAAAGTAAGGGTGGCATTTTGTGTCGTGTTGAAGAACCAGTCTTTAAAAATCCAAAGAATTTTAATCTTCATAAAAGTAAACATTCATAGTCAGTTACATCATTGTGAAATATGTTTAAATTTCTTCAAACAGTAAACAAAATGCCACATGTGCAGAAACGTTGAAAGAGTGGTTATTGCTTTTGCCTTACTTTAAAAGGGTCATCATTGATTTGTTTTCTCCATTTTAAACAACCACAACAGTTTCAGTTTGCCTTGTTTTTATTGATAGAAAATATCCCTTTTTTAAGTGATGCCATAGAAAATGACAAGCACCGCAGGGCAATTCATCTTTTTGCTTATATTTACCCAGAATTTAAGTATAAACCGGGGTAGGTTGATGAGTTGGTGGTTGGCTGAGGTTTGTGGTAGATGATTGTGGAGAAAATCAGGCTACGTCTTGGCAGGTAGAGAGCCTTATCGTGTGAGCTTGGCTGTCAGGCTTAGAGAAACCTTCTACCAGGAGAGCAGGGGGTAGCCACGCAAACAAACTATTAGACAGGCAAATCAGGTTTCCTTACCGGTGCAGAAACTCAGAAGCATGGCACTTTGACATTCACTAATGCGACAGTCGCTGCTGTCGGTAGAGTTCTTACTGGTTCAATGACAGTCACGTTTTGATTCATAATGATCGGCAGACTGAAAGGTACCAATGATAGTACGGATGGACGGAACCCAAAAATCTCGAGCCAGATGTCCAACCTGAAGTTGAAGCCTCCACAAGCACATGCTGGGAGTTTAGATGATTTTAAACTCCAGGTGTTTCAGTGAAAGAAAAAACTCACAGTGTGTGTAAATTATATGGACTGTTAATTAGAGTAACAATAAGTGGGTGGATGATGGAAATGATTGGATACACAGTGTGTGTCTTCTGCCCATGTTAAAATCCATTAACTTTTTTATCTGATTAATCTTCACATAATTAAGATGCACGATTAGTGGGTTCATTTTCACACGACTAATGACAACACTTAATATAATGTAACTTTAATGCCAAGCGTTGAAAACATTAGTACATCTCTATGTAAATAGAAACATTTTAGCTAAGCTAAAACTATGTAGTTAGCGTCACTATTTTCCAAATGGCTTTCCTTTGTATAAGTCTTGTGTGCCTGGTTTGTCACCTTTATCTGACCTGACCTACAGTAGGCGCCACTGTATGTGTGAGCAATATGTGTATGTGTTGTGAAACGTGGCTTTTCACAAGTTGTAGGGACATGAACAAACCCACTGCCACATAGGCTGTGCTGGTCTCTTTGGGAATAAACCTCCTCTACACTCTTCTTCTGTGGTGAATATTTCATAATTCAGTGCAGTTGTTAATCCAGAAAGGGATTTCACACATAAAATGTTAAGCTATATGCTACACATATATATATAAAAGAAAGTTTGATTATGTGTGATGGAAGACGAGGCCATATTTGGCTAGTTGGGCAGATACTTTTTGTGTGTGTACAACAAATTATGTTTTGATTTTAACACCAAAGCAAGCCTACAGACACCAGAGCTAGCATTAGCTCCAGGAGTGTATCTATTGTTAGTCTGTAATTGTGGGTGTAATCAGCTAACTGTAGACCCAATGATGGGATTCAGAGCCAAAACGATGATAACGAAACTTTAAATATAATAGCTGTATGACTACTGCTAATTTCAAGTAATATGTGAATGTAGTCAACATATGGAAACATGGATATAGATTTAAAAAAATACATATTTTTGCTACCAAGGTTAATCTGTATGTCAACCACAACTAATTTGAGAGGCTAAAACTTGTACTTCCCCCACATCCTCCTCCTCCATCATCTCTACCTTGAACCATCACGGACTTGGTGCCTTCTTAGCACCAGTCACTTTGAACTGGTTCTCCACACTTTATACAATGCATGTTGGAAAGCACAATCCATTTTCCATATTTCCTACACAATGGGAATGAATTAGAGGCACAAAAATTAATCCGGTCGTAACAAACAGTGAGGTCCGTTATCGTCACAGAGCCAGTGAGAGTGTGGCTACATCAGCCCCAATGAAGAGTAATTACATCATAAAAAGACCAACACCGACACAAACAAAAACGCCACACGTTGTTCGATGTCACAATTTTAACCCGTACACACAAGTAGAAAAAAATGGCCCACGCTTCGTTAACATATGTACTGTACCTCGTCTCTTGTATTGTCACTCCTACAGTACCTTCATACAAGTCTGGATGAGTTGGAGTCTATTTAATGTGTGTATAACTGTCCACAGAAATATAGAGTGGAAATAGTTGAGTGGACTCCACCATATCCAGACATCCAAGACAAAGTCCATGACAAAGTGGTAGTGTGGACGCTGTAAACAGGAATTAACCAGGAAAAAAAGAAATCTCATTTGTTTTTCGGAAATGCTTCTTAATTTAATAGATGGTAGGACAAAGTACTAATTTAGAATATAGAAGTATAGTCGTTTTTACCCCTGGGTCAGTATCATTTTATTATTTTTTTATTTTTTATAGTTTCAGAACTGAGGAAAGTATTTCACACATTTTATTTAATATCTTAAGTTTTTTTATTTATCTTCATTTTTATTACTTGATGTAATCAAAAGTTGCAAATTATCACAATATATTAATTTAAAAAATGCCACATGGCAGACACGCGTTTTCCTTCACATTTTCCGTATGAACAGTTCTGCTGATCTGATCTCCTCGACTTGGTAATTAAACCCTCATCCTAAATGAGGAGTTAATTGGTTTTGACCCCAGTTTTCTTGTAGAGTCTTCGGTGGACGCTTCCTTCAGACACAGTATTGAAAACCTGACCTTTCATTATTTATCCTGCTGATATAGTGAACCTCCCAAAATGTTACCAGTGTGACCTTTCCAGTCTTCCTTTGTGTCACTTCTGACATTTCAGTGTCTTAAAGGCATCAACTTTTAAATTCTAAGTTCCTCAGTAAAAACACACATAGGCACAAAAACCCACCTTTTCTCATAAAGTTTGATAAAGTTTCAGCTGAGCTTTTTCCAGTGTTTTACTATTTTTTGTGTGCACCAAACATTAAGGAAGAAATTTGAATATACCCATCAAATACATTTGTAGCTCAGTAGTTGTGTCTTGACACACAAGGCCATTTAGTAACAAAATGCTGAGCTGACAAAAGGCAGCCTGTGGTCTGAACACATGGTTCGATGCCCCGTGGTGCTGCTCCTTCCATGGTTACAATGCATGACAGTGTAAAACAAACTCTGCAGAAGTAGGAATTAATAATGTCTGCCACCATGGTACCAGAGCTGGTTAAAGGAACCTCTGTAGGCTAATTAAAAAAGGACCTCGGGGACCAGACTCCCCACCTGCTCAGTTCAAGATACGAGTAAAGATTTACGAGCACGCTTACAGACGCCGACGCTAGGTGGCCGAGCACTCGGAGCAGCCCACGCCCACTTCCGTAAACATCGCTTCCGTACTTAGCGTTATCTTCGTGATTTCCTCTCTATTTTGTGCATTATTCTTCATAAAACTGATGAGTCCTCAGAAAGCGAGTGGTGCATGATGACCATGGAAATAAAGCATGAAATTGTCGATAAATATGAGCGTGGGGCCCGCTAAAGAAAGAATACAAATCGCCAAAGGAGGAGACTCAGAGGAAGACTCAGGACACGCTGGAGCGACTACGTCGGAACGCCTCGGGATCCCCCCAGACGGGCTGGAGGAAGTGTCTGGGGAGAGGGAAGTCTGGGCGTTCCTACTCCGACTGTACCGGCCCCGGATAAGCGGAAAAAAAATGGAAAAGTAAAAAAAAAATACGTAAGTTAATTCTAAGTTTATTTAAGTTACGTAGTGTACGTGTAAGGTACGCTATGGAATCAAGTGTCTACGTACAGGCCAACTCTCTTACCTCCCTTCCTCCCTCTCCGCGCATGCCGCTATTAGACGCTCTTGTATCGTCTGTCTAAGATAACTCATAATTAAAACCAAATCACAGGAACCCTTATATACTATAATTTTTTGTTTATGTATGTCTCTATAGCAATTCAAAACATGTTTTTCCCGTTTTTTAGAGTGCCGGAATGGATTCTTTTTTTTTTTTTCTGTTATGACACCTCGAGTTACGAGCTCGGTCCTGGAACGGATTATGCTCGTATCTCGAGGTTCCACTGTACTTTATTCTTACTATATTCTTTCACTTTTATGAAAATAAATCAAGTTCAAACGATATAAACTATAAAGCAGATGAGATGTGTGTGGGCAGATCCACAACCAGACCAATCCAGTGGAGAAATAAAGTGTCCCACTTCTGGGGTGAGGGATTAGGGATTTGTAAATGGAAAAATCTAAGTGAGGCCTGGTGGTTAGTAGGAAAACAGCAGGTCCTGTGTTAAAAAAAAAGAAAAAGAATCTCAGTCCTAGGTTGTCATGTCAAAACTCTCTCCGGAGGATTTAAAACATAAACCTTGTCATTTCACCCTGTCACTGTGCACACACACACGTGCACACACCTTTTCACAGATGTCTTGTGCAAATCCTTTACTTGTCCTCTCTGCAGGTTTGGAAAGCTACAGCACCACCTATCTGATGCCTTAATGTGCCTGTCTGTGACTAAGGGATTATCTTTGCTCTCTCTCAGCGCTATGTTTCCTGTAGATGTCTCCAACACACACACACACACACACCTCCCTGTTTGCCTGTATCATGTCAGGGTGTGTATTCTACACCGCCTGAAGTCAACTAAATTCACGATCTAAATTTACACAGCGAGTCCTACTGTAGTCATGTGGTTACGAGGGACACCAGTGAATATGCAGAGACAAGTAACCTCGGTATTCTGTGATTTGGCACTCACGCAGCACCATTGGTCAATGATGTGAGGGCGACGAACAGTGTCTGCCATCTCAAGGTTCTCCTGCCTGCCACCAGAAGGCAGTGTGTTCAATACCACCTCGTCTCCAAATCTGAAAGGGCTGGTTCTATAGTGGGGCAATTATCACACCTGCCTTACATAATAATAATAATAATAATAATAATACATTTTATTTAAAAGCGCCTTTCAAGTCACCCAAGGACACTGTACATAAAACAAAACAAAAAACAAACAACACATACGCCCGGAGAGCAGCGGCAAGATACATGCCAGCGTCCACTCTCAGTGGCCACGATGAAAAACCTCTCAGCACAAAGCACAATCAAAGACATTATAACAGGACGAGAACATCTGCACATGTGGGAGTGGGGCGGGAGGATGGGGGCGGGGGGTTACCGCACGATCGCGGCTGGGGGG
>NC_024327.1:191059-199521 GCF_000523025.1 Cynoglossus semilaevis
TTGATCAATTGCGTTGAGAGACCAGTTGACCAGATCCATCATTTTGATTTTCGAGGAAAATGCAGAGAGAGGCTCCGAGATAGTTTGACAGAGACGTTACAAGACACAGAGCAGTAGCAGGGGAGGTAAGGGCAGGGAGGGAGCAGAGGGAAAAGCGTCCGCCTTCTTCGAGAGCTGAATGAAGAACATGCAGAAGGTCCTGGGTTCAAGACCCGGTGGAACCATATATATAATCCTTCTCATGCCAGTCTGTTTGGATAACAGTTTCTGCGAAATGCAAACATGCAAATGTAATGAAAGCGCATCTGGTATAAAAGACTACTGTAGTGGTGACCCCTAGTGAAGGGGGCAATCTATGGTCTTGACTGTTGATACGAAGCAATACTCAAATTGGCAAGTATTGGCAGCATTTTTATTTATTTTTTTGCCCAGGAGAACAGCCTGCAACACTCGACACTGAGGTAACACTATGAGTATAACAAGAATTGGCAGCTGAAATTCTCCACCTTTCAAAGTCAGTGTTCCTTTAACCTGTTCCATACCCAGAACAACATCTTACATATCTCTAAACAGAACTGCCTGACGTACTCACTTTTTTCTGCTGGTCAACAAAAGGGTGTCCCATTCAGAGTGTGCAGATATTTGTTATTCTTTTTTTCGTGATATAATTTAGCTGAAAAGAGAGGTTGCTGTTGCGATCAATAGCAGGTAATTCAATGATGGATGGTAGCACGATTACTAATTTCACTGTGAGACAAATGGCTCCGCACTCAGGCCCACTCAGAGAGCCCTGGTTCCCCGGTCCACTTCCCTATTCACATGACCATTCAACTCCATTGCTTCTGAACTCCTGGCTTTCACTCTCACTGTCTGAAGTGTCGTAATGACTGCTCCAGTGATCACACGTGAGAACCAGTGCTTCTACCGCCACTGCACTGGTTTCACCATAACCTGAGAGGGTGTAACTTCAGTGGCTGAGAGGAATCAGGTTAGGTGACTATCAATCAATCTTCACCATTCTCCGCACCATTTATGCACAACAATAATAACATACCAAAGATGTAGCTGTGGATCCTGTAAAAAAAAAGAAGTGACGTCATTGTTGAAAACAATGGATGATTTTCATTGGTTTTTACATCTGATAGACAGACGTAAACAAACAGTGGCGGTAGGAGGAGGGATAGTGTGTAATGAGTGGGGGGGGAGAGGAAGTGACGATGATGATGATCTCGATGATGATGATAATTAAACATTTTTAGATTTGTGTTTCTCAATGCTCAGATGAACTAATTAAAAGTTAATTAATTAAGTTAATTAATCACAGAGTATTGATCTGTTGTCACTCTGGTCCAAACTATTCCTTTGTAGGTCATATACTTCATATCTTTTGAAGCTCTAGTTCCATCGTGATGTTGCTGTTGTTTGTGATTGAAGGCGTTAAGCCTTTCACTGCTGCTTTTAACTCCAGCCCTGCTAATGACATTGGGTAGAATTAGAATTGTTGTGTTACAGTTGCAGCAGATATACTGTTAACAGGCTTCCGTTAGTAAGTGCCAAGGATGTGGATCCTCTGGGAATCAAACCCAGGACTCTCTGCTGCTGAGGGAGGCATGCTAACCGCTACGCTATAGAACCGCCTAGTACTGGTACTAGTCTAGTCACAGTTTCAGTGACACAGACAGCAGGGGACAGTGTTTTCTATTGTAACATCCTTTGGGTGTAAAACAGGCATGCCCAAGCTGTTTCTCTAAGGGCTGTGTGGCTGCAGGTTTTTGTTCCAACCAACCAAGAGCACATAGTTTGACCAATCAGCTGTCTGAAGACTGAGACCAGTTAATTAAATCAACTCAGGTGTGCTACTGCTTGATTGGATCAAAAACCTGCAGCCCTTTGTGGAACAGTTTGGGCACCCCTGGTGTAAAAGCTCTGCTCACTTTCTGTTCAGCCTATTCTGTTAACTATGCAGTAATTTTTAAAGTACTATTAATGAATTATTATTTTTAGTACGTATTTTTTTTAGTTCGGTTTGCCTAAAAGATTTGTCAGCGCCGTAAGGGCTGCAAATCCTATTGTACCGCGGCCAACAGAACATGACACAGGCACAAACTCACACTCCGGAGCATGAATCTTTCTGAGAGCGTTAACCATTCAGCAGTATATAATCTCTTGCCTTGGGGGCCTCTATTGGACAGGTGAGGGTCATTGTTCTGCGTCGTGCCTTCATGGTTATTTGTGCCACTTCATTTGATTTGCATTTCTGAAAAAAAATGGATGCACTTTATTTATTTATTCATTCTGTTGCAGCAGGATAAAACTAAGTCAACATCTCAGGAGAGGGCGGGACGAATGCAGCTTGAAATACTGTCTGTGCGCTGGGTGCCCTTGATGTAGGAGACCATATCGTGCTGACTGCTGGCATCATAATTTTCTCTGGAGTTCGCTCTCATTCCTTTCTTAGCCTTAATGCCACAGGTAGAAATACCTATGAAATTTGGAGTCAAATAATGAATATTTAATCTCTCACTCAGACTGGTTCGTTGGCTAAAGAATCATAAAGGGAATAGAGCAGCCGAGAAATAGTTTTAATTTAAAGAAATAGTTGCTAAATCTAAATCATGCTTTTCGTGTTTCCAACTTTGTAACTTATTTTTTTTTGCAATGGCTTTGTCTGAGTGAAAAATTAACAATGTAAAATATGGCCAAAAGATTTGTACCAGAACTTTTTGACCCCAGTATAATGCACATAGCTTTGTGTGTATTTTAATATGAGCTGTAGTTAATCTGACTTTTACATTTATGCATTTTATCAACAGCAACTTACATGAAGATGAAAAATACGGTTCCACTGGGGCCACCGATCTCACACACAGTAAATCCTAGAATACATACCTATATACAACATATATTGGATGTAATAGTGCAGCTGCCTTCCCTTGATAGAAAAGAGTGAAATAATGGATATTTTTTTTTAACTCCAGTCTGAACTTGAGTCACTTCTTCCATTATGTGGAGATCATTTCTACTGTGTGTCCTGGCTTATGTCAGCTTAGGTTTCAGCAGCCTGTTCTGGAATATTGTTGGTAGACCACCAGCACCTGATGCCTGACATTCCTCTCTCCCACCACAGGATGTAAGGTTTGAGCTTCTTACACTGAAAAAATCCAGTGAAAGTCATTAAAAAAAATAAAAACTTTATACTATTGATTGAGCATTAGGGATTTTTTTTGGAGTTTGTTGTAATTTCGCAAAAAGAAAGTCCTGTTTTGTTTCACCTGCGTCTAATACAGTGCTTCTCAAATTGTGGGTCGGGACCCCTCGGGGGTACAGTGAGGTGTCGGGGCAGGCGATGGCTACCGATGGAATACGGCATGCTGGATAGAAGTGTGTGGTACGCTTCTGCTGGAATGCTTGAATCATAAACTAGCCTCCAGTCACTAGGTGGCAGCCACTCATACGGTGGTTTGTACAGATAAGGAAATACATATTATCAGGTTCGCAATAGTATTTCAATTCAGGGGGCGGGCGTGAAAACATTTCTGACCACTAGGGGGTGCATGACGGAAAGGGGTTTGTCCACACCTTTTTGCATTTGCTAACCTATATTCTTTTATTAATTTAAGTTCCATCAATTTTGTTTTGGATGTGTTATCCTTTTAGACAGATGTCGTACATTGGATTTGATTGAACCCACACTGTGGAAATGATTGCATAAAATAACAGAGGATGGTCTCGATCCATCGGCCTCTGAGTTATGGGTCCAGCACGCTTTCGCTGCGCCACTCTGCTCACTTACTACTGTTGTGGTATTGTTGTTGTGGGTAGCTAGACCATTGTTTCCCAAACACTGGGTCGCGACCCTCATGTGGGTCGCAAGAGATTTATTTTTTTGGGTCGTCTCGCATCATGTTTCCCGAGTTTACGAATAATGTCTATTGACTTGGGTCGCGAAGGTTTGTGACTTTTAAAATGTGGGTCCTCAGAAAAAAGTTTGGGAAATACTGAGCTGTAACAGTACATGTATTCACACTCATGCCACTATTCCTCTCTCCCACCACAGGATGTAAGGTTTGAGCTTCTTACACTGAAAAAATCCAGTGAAAGTCATTAAAAAAAATAAAAACTTTATACTATTGATTGAGCATTAGGGATTTTTTTTGGAGTTTGTTGTAATTTCGCAAAAAGAAAGTCCTGTTTTGTTTCACCTGCGTCTAATACAGTGCTTCTCAAATTGTGGGTCGGGACCCCTCGGGGGTACAGTGAGGTGTCGGGGCAGGCGATGGCTACCGATGGAATACGGCATGCTGGATAGAAGTGTGTGGTACGCTTCTGCTGGAATGCTTGAATCATAAACTAGCCTCCAGTCACTAGGTGGCAGCCACTCATACGGTGGTTTGTACAGATAAGGAAATACATATTATCAGGTTCGCAATAGTATTTCAATTCAGGGGGCGGGCGTGAAAACATTTCTGACCACTAGGGGGTGCATGACGGAAAGGGGTTTGTCCACACCTTTTTGCATTTGCTAACCTATATTCTTTTATTAATTTAAGTTCCATCAATTTTGTTTTGGATGTGTTATCCTTTTAGACAGATGTCGTACATTGGATTTGATTGAACCCACACTGTGGAAATGATTGCATAAAATAACAGAGGATGGTCTCGATCCATCGGCCTCTGAGTTATGGGTCCAGCACGCTTTCGCTGCGCCACTCTGCTCACTTACTACTGTTGTGGTATTGTTGTTGTGGGTAGCTAGACCATTGTTTCCCAAACACTGGGTCGCGACCCTCATGTGGGTCGCAAGAGATTTATTTTTTTGGGTCGTCTCGCATCATGTTTCCCGAGTTTACGAATAATGTCTATTGACTTGGGTCGCGAAGGTTTGTGACTTTTAAAATGTGGGTCCTCAGAAAAAAGTTTGGGAAATACTGAGCTGTAACAGTACATGTATTCACACTCATGCCACTGTAGACGTTGGTGAGCCCACGTTTTTTTTAATGTAGGTCACTCTTTTTGGCTTGTTTCAGGCGTTCAGTTTAACCTGTCTGTTTTAAACTTCTCCAATTTCCTTGTGTGGTGTGAAATAATTCCCATGACCTCCACCTATTTCCCACAGATGAAGCTCTGTTGCCCCTTTTTTGCATCATTTTCCGAGAGCTCCGGAACCACCGGAGGTGTTACCACCGTCACCTCCGGAACCAATGGGGGTGTGGCCACCGTCACCTCCGGAACCACCTGGGATGTGGCCCCCGTCACCTCTGGAGCCACCGGAGGTATGGCCCCCTTCGTCTCCCGAACCACCGGAGGTGTAATCGCTGCCACCTCACGAGCCACCGGAGCTGTGACCACTGTCACCTCTGGAACCACTGGGGAGGTGAGAGCCTCAGGAACCTCCGGAGAAGTGAGCGCCGCCACCTCCGGAATCACTGGAGACCCCGAAACCTCCAGAGGACTGAGTGCCGCTGGCACTCGGCCCACCAGAGGCACAGACCGAGCAGGAGCCAACAGACGAGTGTCCGCAGCAACCCCGGGAACCAACAGAAGGGGGTCTGCTACGGACCCAGGAAGCACTGACCCTACCCCCCCTCCCCACAGATGGAGAGGCTGCTGCAGGGAACGCTAAGCCGTGGTCAGGTTGCAGAGCGCTCAGCTGTACCTTCACTCTCTCCCATTCTAGCTGCGTGCCACCGAAAGGAATAAACTACTAAGTACAAACTAAGAACTCGAAGGACACACTAAGCAGAGCACAGGAACAGATACAATGATCCAACACAATCACAATGATCCAACACAATGATCCAACAAGGGCAGAGTGAGGGAGAGGGGTATATATACACAGGGAGCACCAGGTGACACAAGTGAAGCTAATTACAGACATTACCCCACACAGCAGACAACAGGAAAAGGAAACAGACAGACATGACAGTACCTTTCCATGTATGGAGGTAAACAGTGTGATCAAACAAGTAGACCTGTTAAATCAGTACTTGGTAGATGTGGTAAAAATTAAATTAAATGTGATACTACACAGCAGAATGATGTAATCTTTATTTGGCTAACTTGGCTTCATATTCCTTTCAAAAATATGACAAGGTTAAAAAAAAAAACGCGTAACGTGTGCTTACATTTCTAGTGCTTTTACAAACATGAACAAAGAAGGAGAAGACATTTTTAGGCTTGTCTCCTGGCGTAGGGTATGACCTTGAGGTCCAGTCAGTGAGTCAGGAGCCGTGGCAGGCACTGCAGCAGAGTAAAAGTACCTTTCAGCAGAATGTCAACAGCTTCTTTCTGACCTATATTCTCAGACAGTGGGAACAATGGCAGAGAGCGGGGCAGTTTCATCAAGACGCCACGTCTTTGTGCAGTGCTCGCCACTCGCTGCCTGAAAATCTCTCAGGGAAACCTCTAATACAATAAATCCCCCGAGACGGAGAAGTGTGTCCTGATCTACCTCATTTGTAGACATCTCTTTCTACAATGTAATTGGTGACCCCGACGTGATTGCTTGGGCCTGCGTGCAGTGTCTAACGACTCTCGGCAGTGTAACAGAGATAAGAGATAAAAAGAGACGTGTGGTGAATTAAAAGCCGAACTGGAATCGAGGTTGGAACGAGGTTGGAATCGACGTATGGAGTGACGCGCGCTTTAATATGCAAAAGCTATGTAGGACACACGTACATGTTGACAGTACAAACTTAGGCTGATCACCTTTGGGACTACGGGTTCAACCCCAGATTTTATGATAATACGTGAAAAGAAAATTCACTAGAATTTGAGCAAGACCTTCTGGAGAAGCCAAGGAAAAAGTGAGAGAAAACACACACATACGAGTAAAACAAAAACGCAGCGCTGGCAACTCAGAGGTCTAAGTAAGGCTCACATAAAGGTTATTCCAGTCGGCAAAGGAGAAGTATAGGGGTCATATAGCTCATGCTCACTTGTATAACGGCATATAAACTCATATAATCACTGTATATACTGTATGTGCAACATGTAAAGCAACATAGGTGACAAACAATGAAAGTGCTACGTTTGTAACTCTGGGACACCCCAGAACGTGATTAAAGTAGCTGGAGATAGAACAATTAATATTTGGCTACTCTGTGGAAAAAGGCTTGTAAACAGTGTTGGAAGAAAAAGTACCAAAAGTGTGGAAAAATATGTAAATGGTGTTGGAAGAAAATATATCAAAAGTGTAAAATTCTGTGGTATACAGTAAGTCTTGAAAATGAATCTATTTGACTGGCCTCTCCAACTGATCTCTCTCTCTTTCTCTCTCTCCCTCTCTCTCTCTCTTCTCCCGACTCAACTGACTAGGTCGCGTGGGCAGCAGTCGCCACCCAAATCACATTGTACCGTACCAACCCCCCTGAACCTTCCTGCGGGTGGTGAGTCCACTGGAAGGTACCAACCGCCCTAATCAGGATTCGAACTTGCCCAGGAGGTGAACCCAGGAATTCCACACCAATGACAAAGACATTGCCTCTGGGCCAAAGCGCCACACTGTGTGTTTGAATGAGTGCCTAAATGTTCATGTGTGAGTGTGACATATAGTTCAACAGAGCTGAAGATTTAAAAGGGAAGATTTGTTTTTTCTATGTCTGTGGCTGATATTTGATTCTGATATGTTTTAACAAAGCTGAAGTTTTAAAAGTGAAGATTTGTTTTCCTGTGTTCAAATAATAAGCTTACAGAGTTCAGTGTAAGAATAAGTTCATGGTAGTGCATTAATTTAATTGTGCCTTTGAAACTGCATCGTAATTGGGTTTTTAAGACGTTGTTGAAGTTGTGTCACAGTAAGAAAAGTTGTTCGGTGTGGTCAGAGGAGCTGTCGATGTGCACTATTGAAGTCACTATTGAATATTGAAGGAATCGCCATTTTGAAATTGGGCGTAGTCGTGCAAAGCAATCGTCGTTTTAAAATAAACACCATTTTGAAACAAACTTTGTGCAGTTAAAAATTCGGGAAAACATCACTCCCACTAAGAGGAGCTTGGGGCGTGCCTTCAGGGGGTAAACATTAGCTGAAGTAGCTTAGTAACTAGCCATTAGCAACTAGCCGAGGTAGCCTAGCGACTAGCAATTAGCTGCAGGCCTAAATAGCATAGTAGCAATTAAAACGAACTAATTAAAACTGCATTAATTAGCAAAGATTAGCATAGCATAATTAATTTAAATTGTGCTAAGCTACATAGCATTAATGCTAAGCTAATTAGCATTAGCCGGCAAGCATTAGCAGTCATAACATGTTGAGTAGAGCGGACGCTGGCATGAATGTTGCCGCTGCTCACCGGCTATTTGTGTTTTTTACTTTATTTTTTTTATTAAAAGGCATTCTCTCAGCTTCACAGCACCAAAAATAAACCAAACCAAAGTTCTGCCTCTTAAACTCCGGCACTTTTGTCCACAAGTGCACGGGCTAACACTGTTAGCTGAGGCTAACTTCGGTAGCTGAGGCTAAC
>NC_024327.1:202895-206918 GCF_000523025.1 Cynoglossus semilaevis
TTTTAACTGTTTTACATTGTCTCATAATGTTTTAATGTTTTTACTGTCTTTTCTTGTATTGTGTACGGTGACCTTGAGTGTCCAGAAAGGCGCCTATAAATAAAATTTATTATTATTATTATTATTATTATTCAGATTCTGGAGATTACAGATTTAGCATACGATAGCATCGCACAACAAGCTAATTCAGCTCAGTTAGTGCTAAAACCAACACAGATAATAGCATGGCTGCTAAGTAATTAATAGGAAACATCAGTATAATATCATAATCTGAACACAACATAGTAACATAACAATGGCTGGAAGACCCACTGAGATAATGGGTGCTAAATTCCCAGAACATATCAAAGAAATTACAAGATTTTCTGAAAAATGGGCAAAACGTACAGCAAGCATGACCACGCCCTGGCCTATGGATGGCACATTTGATGTAGAGGTGTGTGAGATCATGGAAATAAGAATCAAAGATTACAAGCCAAAAGATAAAAGTAAGAAAAGACAAAGTAAAAGATTTGAGATTTTAATATGCTTAAAGAAGAGACAGTGAATGCAGCAAGGGCTGCACAGACCCCTCCATCTTATGATATTGTTGACATAGACAAAGTGAATGGGACAATCACACACCAAAATTCCCAAGCCAGGTCAATCAAGAGTACAATATCACATGGATTGGGTGAAACTAGTATTCATTATAATGCAAATAAAGACAGATGATGAACAATGATGAACCAGGCATGCTTCCAAAATATTGCAGCACTGGGAGGAAACCATCCATACTACACTGCTACAAAGATTTAAATATGAGAAAAGCAGGACAGTCCTATTGGCTGAACTTAGATCCAACTGGCATTGACAGAAATAGTGCAAGTCAGTATCCAATCTTAATAAAGGGCACCCAGGGGCATTACCTGCTGTGGCAGATGATCGATCTTGCAGGGCTTGTCTCAAGGCTGCCTGACATCCACGAAGGAGCAAGCAAGTGGATAAGAGCATTTGAGGAAGAACCTGTTGGCAAAATGTTGGCCCTAGGTGACATTAAGGCTGTATGGGCTCGATGTTTTGGAGCCCCAGCCATGGAAAACCTTTTCAAATACAGCCGCAATGAGTGGATGCTAGAACCCAGAGCAGATGGAGTTCAATGCATATCGTACCATGCTGTGGACAGTGTTGCGAAGCAGATATCCCACAAGAGTAGATCCAAAGGCTCTCAGGGAATAGACACTCTCAGAGACTGAGAACCCTGTCGCATACATTACCCGACAGCTGAAACACTGGAAGCAGGAAACTGAGGAGGAGATTGAAAAAAGCCCAGTCTTGATGACACTGTTCAGAAATGCCATTGTGGAAGCAATGCCAGGCCCAGTCCAGAGTAGACTAGAAGAGGTGGTAGGCCTGTCAAGCTAATGAAGAACCTTACCTTCAAATTGAAGGTAAACAAATACCAATGTTGGTGGACATTGGAGCCACTCGTGTGTGAGTTCAAAGTATGCCACGCACCTACCCATGTTGAACAGATTTGTTGAGACAGTAAGATTCTAGGGACAAAAGCAACTAATTTAAATGATGGCTCTAGTAAAAATAACCACAGAAAATTATTAAATCAAAAATTCTAATATTTCCTGTACTGAAAGCTGACAAATCCAAATACAGATTGGTATGATCTAAGAGTTATAAATGACAAAGTGAAAGACAAATTAGGGTTAGAAAGTACCAGACCCTCACACGCTGCTCACCAATGTGCCTCCAAATGCCAAATTTATATAGTTGTTGATTTGTGTTCTGCATTCCTTTGCGTCCCCCTACATGAATATTTCAATATTTATTTGCATTCACATACAGAGGAAAACAATATACCTACACCAGAATTCTACAAGGTTTTCATTACTCACCATATGGGTTCAATTGAGTTCTAAGACTAATTTGGTGCCAAAGGTGGCGTTAGAGCCTGTGACTAAGTCACTACTAACTCAAAAAGCTGCAACTAAAAATGGCCAAAGTAAAAGTGGGGCGAAACAATGAGTGAACAAGGGTTGTGGAGGTTGAAAGATGGTCTGATAGTGGCTCCAGTAACGTTGTTGTCAATTCTGATTTCTGACATGCACAGTGTAGATCACTGTGCCAGGGGGGAGGTGATGAAGAAGATTGGACAACAGAGGTACTGGTCACCCTATATGCAAGCAATGGTGGATGAAGTGTTAAGCCAATGTGAAATACGTGAGAGAATACTTTAGGAGTAAAGTGAGCGATCAAATGGAACCCTGAAGGCTAAGCTAAACAAAATTTGGGTTGCTACTAAATTAAACTGGGTAAAAGCTTTGCCACTAGCACTTATGAGTTATTGCATGCAAACGCATTGAATCACGCATCTAACACAGCATGAAATGCTAACGAGTCGACCCATGCCATTACTACAGTTAAGAGGTCCCTTTAAAGGAACTCCGCTTGAACAACTGCAAAATGAGTTAAAAGCATACATGAAGTATCTAACTATGATCTATAGAACTGTCTATGTGCAAGAAAAAGTCCAGAGGAGAACCTGGAGCAGAAGGTGGAGTGGCCGGTGAAACCAGGGGACCTGGTGTACATCAAAGTGTTACGAAGGAAGTGGCATCAACTACGATGCACGGCGGGCAGTGGAAAACAAAAAACTATAAATGACTCAGTTGGAGTTTCATAACTAATTGTTTTTAACTTTTACTTTTCTTTCCTGGAGTAGTAAGGGAGATGGTGAGATGGAAACAAGTTGACTCATGAGAGAGAGTGCATCTGGACTATGCAATGAGACATCTGTTTTTTATACACTGAAATATGGCATGAATGGATTGGAAGACGGCAAAGTTGATGATTTCAAAGACTGGTGATACACTCAATTTCCATACAGTTACACAATATTCATTTAAACAAACTGACAATGCCAATGTTTTGTTATACTGTATAATGGAATCATGAAAATGTGATATTTCAGTGTTGAATGGGTTAGAGTTATTAAGGTTTATGGAGGTGGATTGAATGTTAATTGAATGTGTTAGGTTGAAGTGGTGATGTGGATGTTAGTACTGAAGGTCATGTGTTAAGTGGAAATGATCAAAGTGGATGTTTGTGTTTAAGGTCAAAAGGTAATTTTAAAGTTATCAAAAGGTTTTACTATATAATTTATGTTACATGTGTCATATATGTTTTGTTCTGTTTTCTTTTTCGTATTAATAGGCACACATATCCCCAAGAATAATTATCACTACAGGGAGTGCAGAATTATTAGGCAAGTTGTATTTGAGGATTAGTTTTATTATTTTATACTTAATGAACCCAAAAGACTCATTAATATCAAAGCTGAATATTTTTGGGAGTTGGAGTGGGGCTTTTTTAGTTTTAGCTATTTTAGGAGGATATCTGTGTGTGCAGGTGACTATTACTGTGCATAATTATTAGGCAACTTAACAAAAAACAAATATATACCCATTTCAATTATTTATTTTCACCAGGGAAACCAATATAACAGCTCAACATTCACAAATATACATTTCTGACATTCAAAAACAAATCAGTGACCAATATAGCCACCTTTCTTTGCAAGGACACTCAAAAGCCTGCCATCCATGGATTCTGTCAGTGTTTTGATCTGTTGATTCACGATCAACATTGCGTGCAGCAGCAACCACAGCCTCCCAGACACTGTTCAGAGAGGTGTACTGTTTTCCCTCCTTGTAAATCTCACATTTGATGAGGGACCACAGGTTCTCTATGGGGTTCAGATCAGGTGAACAAGGAGGCCATGTCATTAGTTTTTCTTCTTTTAGGCCCTTTCTTGCCAGCCACGCTGTGGAGTACTTGGATGCGTGTGATGGAGCATTGTCCTGCATGAAAATCATGTTTTTCTTGAAGGATGCGGACTTCTTCCTGTACCACTGCTTGAAGAAGGTGTCTTCCAGAAACTGGCAGTAGGACTGGGAGTTGAGCTTGACTCCATCCTCAACCCGAAAAGGCCCCACAAGCTCATCTTTGATGATACCAGCCCATACCAGT
>NC_024327.1:207239-217784 GCF_000523025.1 Cynoglossus semilaevis
TGATCACGCTTCAGAAGCTTGGCAATTTTAAGAGTGCTGCATCTCTCTGCAAGATATCAACTATTTTTGGCTTTTCTGAGCCTGTCAAGTCCCTCTTCTGACCCATTTTGCCAAAGGAAAGGAAGTTGCCTAATAATAATGCACACCTGATATAGGGTGTTGATGTCATTAGACCACACCCCTTCTCATTACAGAGATGCACATCACCTGATATGCTGAATTGGTAGTGGGCTTTCGAGCCTATACAGCTTGGAGTAAGACAACGTGGTCAAAATACTCATTTGCCTAATAATTCTGCACTCCCTGTGTGTGTGCTATATACAGTAGTATATATAGATAGTATATAGATAGTATATCTTTTCAAAGACAAGTCTACTTGTACAGTGAAAGCATGTAAATAAATCATGTTTCTATGATGATATATTCTGCTCTTAGTGATCACGCTTCACAAGACTGCAGTGTGGAGCTCATCCATGAATATGTATTGACCCAGTTACATCATTTACTTTAAGTGAAAACCATAACCAGTGGCTTTTCCTATTTTTTCAGCTATTTATATATATTAATGTATATTTGATATTTATTTACATATATATCTAAATAATTAAGTAAATATGTAAATATATGTAAATATATGTGACTATACACATAAATATATTAAATAAATATATATATTTAATGTATTTAATGTATAATTATATTAAATTGGTAGATTTAGTAGTTTTTTCTTCACCTTATAGTTTCTTAAAAAACCTAGAGAGAGGATTGAGTGAAAAATTCCTGCCTGGTTCAATTAACCTGGACAATGAAGAGCACTGCGGCCAGGTGGCAACCACTGCTGTCGCATGAAGGAAGATCAGTCATTAGTCACAGATAGTCCAACTCCCCCGAGATATGGCAAATGCACCGACACAAACCCCAGGGTTAAACAGAGCCAAACTCTGACCCCTCCCCTCTGTGTAGTAACAACATATCTGCTGTTATAAACACAGATGTGGAGGAATTGGTGTTGTTTCACATTGACATACATCAAGTGACGGTGGATGGACCTTGGTCCATGTTTTTAGCCGTATAACGGAGTACAGTGACTCTGCAGTGGGTCAACATCGTTTATATCTTGGATCACACACATACATGATCAGGCCTGAACCTGACAGCTCCAGTACCGATGCATCTGTGAGCATTGGCTGAAAGCTGGTACCATTTTTTTTTCTTTCAACTGAGAAAAAAAAAACAAATCACGATGTAGGGGTCTTGTCAATCCACACCCACATTCACACCTTAAAGCGTCTTACATTATAGATGACCAGTGCTAATGAATTCCCCAGAATGCTGCTGTGTTCAGCCCACCTCCCTGCTGTCGCCCAACATCTGAAGCGTGACCCACCGCCAGCACTTCTGAGTTACGTGTTGACAACCTCAATTAAAGTTGTCCCTCCGCGCGGGCTTGCTCTTTTCAATGTGTGCCAAAAGAAGAGCCTGGGAATTACCCCTGGTTCAGAATATTAAGAAACGGTCCGCATCACGACAAGGAAGTGTGGTTATAATGAGATCGTAAACATACACTTGTGCTGGTGCAGCAGCTACCCATCAGTGTAATTGGCTGGATGTGGAACCTCAGTCCTCATTGGTCCTCCCTCTCTCTCTCTTACTTTCTCTGTCTCAGGAAGAGGAATACGAGTAGGCAGATATTGCGGGGGAGTTCTGTGACACTAGTGTGACGTGGGTGTGTTAAGCGTGTTTGAGATGGGAAACCTAGTTATGCAAAGACTGCAGTACATCACACTGATTATCCTTAAATCCAAATGAAAGAGTACTGCACTTCACCATTCAGACACAGGCATTAACACGTTCACAGAGTCAGATGGTGTCGGGACCACCATTAGACGACCGACGCTGAAGGTTATTCTTTGTGCTCTTGTAGATCAGCGTGTCTGTCGAGCCACGTGAGGAGCCTGATCATAATGAATGAGTCCAAAGATTGACAAAGTATGATTTATGCCTGTTTCTTAGTGTAATCAGTCTTAGCACAGAGAGAATTAGTCCAGAGAGGAAGAGAGTAAGCAAAGGTTAAACTGCACCAACCTCTGTCTGCCGAGGAACTGGTGATAACAATTTGGCAGCCAGAAATAATATGAAAGCCATCAGTCATTCCTTTAATATGCACAAAAGGCCAGAGATCAGAGTAGCAACAGTATCAGGCTACATGGTACAGTATCTGGCGACAAGCATAGCTAAATATAAGTGATCTTGTTCATTCTTTTGTGAATCTAATCTGAGCATTTTAAAGCATGAGCAGAATTGTGTGAACTGTATATCTGATAGGTCCACCGTGACAGGTTGACTGACACAACTGTCAAACAAATTGTGAGGGACTGTTAACTGATTGTTATTGTTGAGGACAACAACTTCACTGATGTTTTAAAGTGCTCAACGACCCACCGTTCATTGCAGTCATTTTTACTAATTCATAATTCCAACCTTTGGATTGATCACAAACATCTCTCTGGTGTTATTTGTGTTTCGGTAGCAAAAATATCCAGAAAGTTGCAGGGTATTTCTGGTCGCATTCATGGATGTTGATTAATCGCAATTAATTACAATCACAATTATTCATGATTAATCGTGATAAATCCACAGTGTACTGCATATTCAGTTTAACTAATTTGACAGTCCTAATAATTATCTACATAATTTGTTGAACGAATGACAACAAGTCCTTGCTGAATAACTTCACACATGGTGTAAAGAGGTCGCTAACATGATTGACTAAACAAAATACATGGCCCATCTGATAATGCAACTGTCCAGAGGTAATGGAGCCAACGGACTAAAATTAGAAGTTAAGTTCTGTCCAGAGAAATCGGATGCTATACACTGTTCTCTCGTCAGAAGAACCGTTCGTATCTCTGTTGTTTACGTCTTTAACAAGCTGTTTCCTCACTTAGGATTTCACTTCCTCTGCAGCCTCCATCCCTCGCAGCAGACATACAGCCTAAGTAATGACATGCAGTGTGATGTGATACAGTATGTACAGCTCAGCAATGACAGATTATGCATGTTAGCATGTCACTTCCTTTGCAAAGCCACTTAAGAGAGGCAGAGAATATCTGCACATCACGGAATATGCTAATGGTACTAAAATTACTACTCAGGCTTTCTTCAGCTTTTGTCACGATTGGCCATCGACATGGCAGGAAGCAGGCAGAACCCAAATGCAGGACTGGTACAGGTAGTTTATTTCAAGATTCACAATTCTAAAATCCAGGACAGAAGCATAGGCAAAGTCGAGCAGAGCTGAGAACGCGAACAGAGTTGAGCACAGCAACAGACTTGCTCAGGAACCGACGAGGAACAGCTACAACAAAAAGCTCGACACAACGATACAGCGTTCACAGATACAGCGCTCACAGATACAGCGCTCACACGCAGACAGTAACTTACTTAATGATCCTCCACCCACAGGCCAGAGTGAGGGAGAGGGGTATATATACAGGGAGTACCAGGTGACATAGGTGAGGCTAATTGCAGACAGGTGAGAATAACTGATTACCCCACACAGCAGACAGCAGGAACAGACAGACCTGACAGCTTTTATGAAAACGACTGTAAGGTGTGATTTTAAATAGTCAACCAGGTGCTGGATGATCAGCTTCAGTTCGTTGATGCTAAAACAGAGTTTGTGCCCTGATTGTTGATTCACACATTTCTGTTGGTATTTAAACAACAAACATGCAGAACAGTCTGGTGAATATGATTTACTCTGTTTCCTGGATTAGTAAAGACTATAATAACGAAACATAAATACGTGTGATTTTTTTAATTAAAATCATCTATATTTTTTATCTATATCTTAATGATTGTAATGCAATATAGGGAATGTGTCTGAACAAGACTAAAAGAATGATCCTCTGATGTGAAATGTTTACTAAGGTCATGACAAAAGTCAGAAGAACAGCTTAAAGCTAAAATCAACAAGTAAAGAAATGTTGTGATTAACATTGTAATTCTCAAATGTGTGTAATAAATAAAAAGAAGAAGTGCTGTGGTATGATGTGCAGAGAACAACTGAAATATGAGAAGTGTATAAACTGTTGGAGAGAAAGGGAAAGTTATAGGACAGTTGTCCAGGTCATGACGCACTAAGAAAACTTTCCAACAGAGAGGGCTCTGGCCAGTGAGCAAAGATGTCCAGTAACAACAGGAACAAACATCATGAAGACTTAAAAAGGAGTGAATGATTTTTCATATCTCACCCAATAAGGAGAGGGTGTTTTTACATATTTTATAATATAAATACAAGGTGCAGGAGCTGAAAAGCTCAGTTTGTGCTTCATCTCTCCCCGGACGAACAGGACTCACTCCAAGACCCTGCCATGCCCCAAAGAAGAGGATTGTGGACTTAGAAGAACTTCCAAGAGAAGCAGATGATTTTTATTATCTTAGAAAAACTTCAAAAAACTCCAATACAAGAAGATTGGATTATTTCTCTATGTTTGTTTGTCACAAAAAGAATTTGATTATTTATCTGCTTTTGCTTGCAACTGTGACTGGACCAGAAGAGTGCCTCACCCAAGGGAAGCAGCCCTGTACCGGGCAGCTTAGGGTGTCGGCTCTCCCGGAGCAGTGAAGATTTAACACACCGAAGGCCAAGGGATGTGACTTCTCTTCTTCAATACCACCACAAGGCAGTATGGTCAGAACAGATTATACCAAAAATGCATAAGCACATTTATATTTTATTAATCTACTACTTTATATTAATCAAATCGTATTTAGCTGGTTATTACAATGGCTGGAATTTGCTTATGTGCTGTGCCCTTTTCATTCTAATTAATAAAAGCTTATAAAAATAAATCATTGATTAAAGAATTTTATCACCTTTACATATCCTCGCGTACAATAAATCCCAGGTTATACACAGTAACAAGTCTATTCTCTCTAAACCAGTTATATGTCCAAAATTCCGTTAAATAAAGTGTTTAAAACCCATTCCGGCAACTAACAACTGCCAGGATCATGAGAGGTGAGCTGTTGTGAATGAGTGTGGTCGTGTGGAGCACCCCGATGACCAGGCTCATGGAGTTGTGACGTTCACGAATGAACCGGATCTTTTGAATGTCTCATTAACATGAACGATGGGAACTGAGTCGGGTTTGGTTGGGAGCTGTTCTTTTTTTTTTTTTTTTTTTGGTTCACAGAGATGCTTACACAAGCTCCTCCTTGCTCCTCCACTAAGTGAGACGAAGAGAACATGTGGAGGAGCGCTTATTTCATATGCAATGCATATGCATTGCATATAAAATAAGCGCAACAACTCGTGCAATATTTGCATATTATGCAAATATTGCACAAGCATATTATGCAAATATTGCACAAGCTGTGCATGCACTCAAAAAAATGCAAAAAAAAAAAAAAAAGCGAGTGCCTCAGAATCGACAGACGGAGAGATTCCAATACTTCTGCATCCACATTAGGTAGACGTCATACCAGTGCCACAGTCACTCAAGCCACAGCTACAGCAGCAGCCTCTGTCACCACTGGGCCCACATCTTTGCCTGGCCAGGTACCTGGTAAAACAATTCCTGCGCTATCACAAAATGTAAACAAACATCTTTCAGTCATTACTTTACAGCTCCTGTCTTGACCCCATTGAGACAGGGGATGTTACGGATTGCCAATCCCGGTAAGTAGGACCCAATTACGGGACACGATCTTCAATCAATCAACACAAGTTTATTTTAAGTTTATTTACACAAGGTACAGTGATTGAATTTGTGACAATGTGAACGATGAATAGGTGCTCCAGTGCAAATGTGTTGACTCCAAACAATTTCTCCCACACACGTCTCTCCCCAGGACTCGAATCTCAATTCTGTGTGTTAAGCGACATAGAGAGTAACGTTAGCCCCAGGGTAATCTTCTCAATGTAGAATTAAAGCCTCGACTCACCAGCCGATAGAGTGCATCACTTCCACCACCGAGCCAAATCACCATCAGCTGTGAACAGTGGGCATACGCCAATCCGACTCCTGCTGCGTGGAAGCATTTGATGATTCACCAAGACAGGGAGGCAACGCTGGGCGAGTTACACCACTATCTGCCAATGGATCATGGATGCCTGGGCTAAGG
Source organism: Cynoglossus semilaevis (assembly GCF_000523025.1). Classification (NCBI taxonomy): domain Eukaryota; kingdom Metazoa; phylum Chordata; class Actinopteri; order Pleuronectiformes; family Cynoglossidae; genus Cynoglossus; species Cynoglossus semilaevis. Next base: position 213,372 of record NC_024327.1, read on the forward strand.
TATCAGTCTCAAATGTCGTCCGAGCATTCACGAAAGCCGGAATCATCACTAAACAGCTAATTAACAGCAATGAGATCGACTCGGATGTTGATGAGAGGGATCCAGGTATGCTATAAGGCACAATATCAATGAACAAAAATATTCTCGTTCATTGATATTGCGCCTTATAATGCGATGCGCCTTATGGTCCGAAAAATACGGTAGATTTGTTACTGCTGGACATCGACAAAAATTGAAATTAATTTTTCTTCCAGCAACCCCCTTGCCCCCTTGAATAGTGCCACACCCCCACTCTGATAGAACCTCTGATAGAATGGAAGGTAGGGTGATTTGATTAAATCAAACGATGCAGTTGGTTAGGATTTGGCGAAAACATTTGAGTGTTGTTATTTTTTTCCATGTTGTGATTTCTATAAATAAGAAAGACAGAGGTCAGATCTGAGAGAGGAAGAAGAGTTTGGACAAATGCCCAAGGGTTTATTTCCATGTTGGAGATTAGAACCCATAAAGAAAATCCAGGAATCAAGAATGAACAGAACGATGGAGGAGAGAATGACCACAGGGTCTGGATCTTATAGAGCTGCATAATAATGCAGCAGTGGCCACAGATGATTCCACACATGAATGCTGATTAGATGGTGGTCATCACTGTGGTTATGGTTATGGTGATGCGGCGATAATACAGATGGGTTTGATCACATTTTAATGGGCCAGTAAAACGAAATCTTCACAGAATAAGAATAAATGATTCAAATTCTGGATGGCAGTTTTGAGCCCCGAGGGAAGTCACCTCACCGCCACAGGAAGTGGATAACAGTAGGTTTGTTACACGGTCCCAGAAGGGTTTAACCAAACACTCACTAGCATTGCTGGCTCTTCCAGTGAGACAGAAAAACAAAACACTGTTTTGTGATATGTTCAAATACTCGTGATTAATTGCGATTAATAGAGCCGCTTTGAAATTAATCGCAATAAAAATGTCATTTTATCGCAGTAACTTTTGACAATCTGTTTTTAAAATTTTACTTTTAGATGATGTAAATAGCTTTGTTCCAGAATGGACTGTGGACCACTGGGCTCTGTGTGGAGTGGTACAGAAGGCAGACAACTCTTCACAATCCAACAATGATTGCAGTTGCCCGCAGCAACAGTAATTCTTTGACAACCCCTTGAGTTATATAAAGAGCTACGTATGTGCGGGAGCCCACAACAACACCATTGGTCAAAGCCTAGGAGGTTCTAGCTTACAGCCAAAAGTGTAATAATTTCAAGGCACATACGCTCACTTTGGGCAGTGAGAAGCGCGAGAGACAGAGGGCGGGAAAGAGAGAACGAGAGGGATACGATAAGAATATGCGGTGTTGCACCGAGGAGTGTCCCTTTGACTGGGACCTGAAAGTCCCCTGAAACGTTTCGGTTCCTGACACCCGAGCTTCTGTACATCTTCTGTTGGAGCTAATTACAGGCAAAAACTAAACATACTGAAATTACCAGTAGTGTCTCAAGAACAGGGCCCAGCAGAATACTTTCAGAACATGCAATAATGATGAGAATTAGCCCCTGGCTACCCTGTAGGCAGGGACATCAGACACTGCGTTTCAACTCTTTCTGCCATCTCATTCCTCTGTTGAGATGAGGAAATGGGCAGAACAGTGTCAGGGGGTAAGCAGTTAGAGGCTTCTGCTAGATCAACAGCAGAAGCCTCTAACTGCAGGAACGTGATTGAGTGACTCATACGCGGGTGATTTCTTTGGATGATTGGTGGTGTAATTGGTTCATACATGTATTAATGATGCATTTTCCCCCCATTGACTACAATGACTGTATGATGTCGGGAATATTAATGCAAATGATGGGAAGATTTCCCTGCGTTTATTTACATACAGAAGCTATTCTATTCTTTTAACCTAACCTGACCTTTGACCTATTAAACGGACACCAGAGCTAAGGTTATAATGTTATGACAGTTTGTGAAAGCCAGCCCAAGATAGACCACATAAGTGTTTCCCAAACTTTTTTTCTGGGGACCAATATTTTAAGAGTCACAAACCTTTGCGACCCAAGTCAATAGACATTATTTGTAAACTCCTGGGAAACATGATGCGAGATGACCCAAAAAAACCCAGAAAAAACTCTTACGACCCACCTGAGGGTCGTGACCCAGTATTTGGGAAACAATGGACTACATGACCAGTTGACTGGGAATTTGCAGTAATCTGTGAATGTGGTAGACAAGTAATAAATATATAGATAAATATAGATGAAAAAAAGAATTCAGTTATTAATTCAGCTGCTTCTTTGAATTTATTTGAACTGGAAAACTTCAATATTATTGTGTCAAAATCTGCTGTAATTTTAAAATATAATTAACTCCAACTTATATTGACATAGCATTTCATTAATATATTTTAATATATTTATCCTGTCTCACTACTAACATCCATGTGAAAACAAAAACGCTTTAGATCAATATTTATCGAGATATTTTTTAGATTTTACGATGTATTCATGAAGTGTTGATTTCACCTTTAGAGTTATTCAGCCTTTTTGCAGATGTATATTTCCGAATTAAAACCACGTTACTTTTTTGTCACGGGTGGGAGTGTCAGGTCCAAAGGAAACACAGTCTTTGTTGGTGACCCAGACAGTCCACTGAATTTTAAGAGTAAATGAAAAGCAGTTACAGGAACAGAATGTTCTACAAAAAAAGTACTGGGAAACAAATGACGTTTGGACGGTTCTACTGTACCTGGTCTATGAGTATTTTCACTAGTTATCAGTGGCAACATTGCTCCTCGACAGTCGTACCTATTTTAGGAATAGCTGCGCTCCGACAACTTGTATTTCCATCCACAAGGCAGGGTGAGGATGCGTCACTTTCACGCTCCTATAGAGTGCAAAGCCTGTAGTTTTATGGAGCTAACATTTGCATCAATACGTGGCCGTGTATGTTGGCCAGTGGTGCCGTATACAGACAGTTTAGCCTGAAGCTACTCGAGTGTCAGTGGGCAGCGGACTCATCAATGGAGACATGAATCCCTGAACTTCCACAGTTGCTGGATGATCTCGGCCTTGCTGAACTGAGAACGCCCACGCACCATAGGCACCACCACAGGTACCACGCACTAACACATCCACCCTCATTCATCCACCCAAACACCTCTGTCGCCCACTCATATAGGAAGTGGACGAGTGACACCTAAATACCAACACGGTATCAAAAACTAGTAAATGCCAGGCCATCGTCTTCCGTCGTCCTCCTGAACCCCACCATGAACTCTGCCTCTCACATGCAGAGGAAGTGAAGGGGATCCAGATGCTGTTTCCTGTGTGAGCAAACATGCTGTTGCCCTATCAGGGCTAACCCCAGCCTCTGCTCGTTCTCTCCACCTGTACTTACTTTGCTATGGTCAAGGTGACCGAAGACCCCATAACCTCTCAAGTAAATCCACACACTAAAGCCTGGCTAATCATTAGAACCTTCTACTCAGTTCACTGCCACAAGATGTTTTTTTTATTGAATAATTTAATACAATATTTGGATATAAAAAGCTAACAAGTTGTCTAAAGCATTCTTTCCCAAAGACTGGGTCGCGACTCTCAGGTGGGTCGCAAGAGATTTTTTTTACGTCGTCTCGTGCCATATTTCATTATTTATGAATAATGTCTATTGACTTGGGTCGCTAAGGTTTATGACTTTTAAAATATCGGTCCCCATAAAAAAAGTTTGGGAAACGCTGGTCTAAAGCAACGTTATTTAATTACTAAGATATTTGGAAACCCATAACCAACTAACATAAAATAATAATTTTAGACAAAAATGTGATTTTTAATTCATTTTATTTGAGCGTCTTACCCTCATAGTGTCCATCCAGAAGAATTCTGGCCCTCTGACGAATATAGTTATTGCTTAAGACATTGCAGTGTTGTTGGGTCGTGAGTGTGTGTGAAGAGGGGTGCGTTTGAGCCATTCTCAGTTACCAGGTGTTGTTGGGCAGTGGGGGGAAACTTGAGCACCAAGAGAAACGACGAGAACATGCTATGGAACTCCTAACAGAATTATCAAACCAGTGACTTTCTTGTTATAATTCAAGTGGTCTAACAACATTTTCCACCATGTGGCCCATTTCACCAAATATGAAATAAAAATGGCTTTTATTTTAGTCTTAAAGGTTTCATAAGAAGGGTGATGTACCGAGTTGTAACATCTACAGAGGGATAAAGTTGATGAGTCACACAATGAAGATTTGAGAAAGAGTAGTTGAAGCTAGGTTGAGGCAGGAAGTGGAGATTTGTGAACAACAGTATGGTTTCATGCCTAGGAAGAGTACCACAGATGCAATATTTGCCTTGAGGATGCTGATGGAGAAGTACAGAGAAGGTCAGAAGGAGCTACATTGTGTATTTGTAGAT
>NC_024327.1:218354-237346 GCF_000523025.1 Cynoglossus semilaevis
AGCTGGAGAAAAGTGTCAGGAGTGATCTGTGACAGAAGAGTGTCAGCTAAGGTGAAGGGAAAGGTTTACAGGACAGTGGTGAGACCAGCCATGATGTATGGTTTAGAGACAGTAGCAATAGGCAGAAGACAGGAGGAGGAGCTGGAGGTGGCAGAGTTAAAGATGCTAAGATTCTCTTTAGGAGTGACAAGAATGGACAGGGTCAGGAATGAGGTCATTAGAGGGACAACACAGACAGGAAGGTTTGGAGAAAAAGCTAGAGAAGCCAGATTGAGATGGTTTGGACATGTGCAGAGGAGGGACAGTGGATACATTGGTAGAAGAATGTTAGAGATGGAGCTACCAGGGAGGAGAAAGAGAGGAAGGCCAAAGAGGAGATATATGGATGCAGTGAGGGAGGACATGCAGATAGTTGGAGTCAGAGTAGAAGATACAGAGAACAGGGAGAGATGGAAATCAATGATTTGCTGTGGCAACCCCTGAAAAAAAAAAGGGACAAAGCCGAAAGAAAAAGAAGAAGATTTTAGTCTTAAAAGTCATAGATGCTAATAAATCTGATCTGTAATTGCTTTTTGGTACTTTTTCTTTGACTTTTAAACTGTTCAGTCCAGAAGTCCAACACTGACAACGTTCGTCTTCCTCCGCACAAACGTTGTGTCCCCAGAGACACAAACAGCTTGTTTCCCTGTCTGTTGCCTGTGTAAACAGCAGATGCATCACTTTCCAACACCTATGAGCTTGTCTTGTATAACAATCATGTGAATATCGTTATAGGACTTTTCTTAATCGCAATCAGTGATTGACAAAATTACAATGACCGTCTTTGGGATGGCACCAAGTCTTTGTGACCTCACGGATTCTTGCGTTAGGTCATCAATTATCTCATCGTCCCTGCCATACACCTGCCTAATGAGCAGCTTTAATGAACAGCTTGTAAACCTATAATGGGATCTGTAGCCTCGGGACATGACCAAAGCTGATACACACGACTTCCATGAAGGCGATGACTGTGGGAAATAGCAAAATGTTATGGTATCTATGTTGGCCTGTATCTGAGGAACAGTGTGAATAGTCACCACTTGTGATTGACAGGTACTATCTTTAAAATTCACCCATAGTTGTGTATATATTTGAATACGCTGTGTACTGACAGAGATAGGTCACACAGTATTGTAGAAAGAGATGTCTGCAAATGAGGCAGACAAGGACACACTTCTCCATCTCGGGGATTTATTGTATTAAAGGTTTCTGACCATGGCAGTTCCAACAACCAATCTCATCTGAACATTCACCAACAAATCCCAACCTCTGATACATGCTGATCCTTCTTATAGGCATAGACAAAACATGGTGTTACGTAACATTTGGCTGTTCTCTACCACAACAGCTGAATACCAGCAATACATTTGACATTCTTTTACAGCCTGCTCTCTGTGTCGGCAGCCATCTGCAGACAAAAGGTCTTGTTGTTCAATTACAGTTTACATTAAAATTTAAATGTGTCTATCAGTTTAAAAGTTATTACGAAATCAATGTCTGTCAATTACGATCGATTTGTCATCAATCAGAGGGTTTCCAGTTTTCCTGCTCCTCGCGCAGTCGCTGTCACTCTCCAGTTTTTGTGCCCCTGAGTGTGAATCTTGAGGGGCGTGGGGGGGGCAGCTTTCCTGTCACTTCCTCAAATCCATAATCTTGTTCTTTCTTTTCCTTCAGTGCTGTCAGTGTGCTGGTTTGAGCCATGGTTTACCTTTTCTTTGCCGCATCCACTGACACAGAATTATGACGTCTGTCTCGCTACGGTGACAGAGAATTCGGGTCAAACGTGACATGACTGTTCAGATTCAGCTCGCTTTGAAAAACTAAATGCCTGATAGCCTAGCTAAGACGCAAACCTAAATGAAATGGTGAAATGATGCATGTTTGTGGTCTGTGCGTAGAAGCCAGAGTATCGTGTTTTCCGGACCATAAGTCACACTTTTTTTCATCCTTTGGCTGGGTTTGCGACTTATACTCAGGTGCGACTTATGTAATAAAATATATCATTTCACATGTTAGTTATTTTCACACTGACAGCTGCGAAAGGGCACTCTAGGATTGTGTACCAGTATCTGCTACTCCTGTACCACTAAAAATTTACGTTTTTGGTTTTTTTACACTGACAGCTGCTAGAAGCCACTGGTGCAATTTATACTCCGGCACGATTTATATGTGTTTATATATGTGATTTATATATTTATTTTTTCTACATTATGCATTTTTTTGGCTGGTGCGACTTATACTCCGGAATACTATATATAGTATATAGTATATGTACTACGGTATGCTGAGAACATTCCATTAAGAGTGAACTCTGGGACTCAAACTTGCAATCTTTTGCCGTAAAGCCAAAATGCCATCTGACACTCCACCGTGGGACACCGTTTCCACATTGTTGTAAGTGAATATTTGAACAAAGTTCATCCATCAGACTCAGTGCATTGCTGTTGTTTAACAGTCTGAATTCTCATTACGCTGTGTTGAAAGTACATGAAAAGCATTAGTACTCCTCTGTTGTAGTCATGTGGGCTGGTGGGCCTCGCAGCAACATAATCAGAACTATGACTAGTTGAGATTACATTTTTCACAAATCACCATTTTTCCAGTCATCAATTAAATGTTGGTGAAAGTGATTGGATGGCATTTAGAAGAAAAAAAAAAGTCATGCTTATGGGAATTTAGTGGGGTTTTTTTTACGTTTTGTTTTTGTGTGTTTTAGTATAAAATAAGTGACAGCTTTCGATATTATTTTCAAGGGGAAAAATAGTATACAGTTCACTTCAGTTGCTGTCTCGAATGTAAAGTATGCAACAACAAGAGGCTTTTGTCTCCCTTCATACTGTCGCAACATTTAATCAGATTAATGCTTTTTTATATTTACTTGTATATGTATGTATGTAAATATATATATGTATTTGCTTATATACATTTGTTTATGTATATATATTTTATATATATATATTATATATTTATATATATTGTTATATATATTTAATATATTTCTTCAGTTACCAGTCTGGTTAACCCAGTTTTATAGTGGCACAAAAAGACTTACATACTCTCTATAGGACAAAGTCATAAATTACGAGAGAAATATATTTTTTTGTGCTCTCCATTCAAACAATTAAATCTAAGGGAATTTGAAACTGTGCCTTTAAAAAAAAAGTTTCAGGAACTTGGCTTCGCTTTTCCGTCCCAGAAATTGAACGTTCAACACATGTTTGTGAGCGTGTTTCAACCAGGATAATTTAAGGATGACATTTAAACATTCAACCTTCTGCCACTGAGAAATACATTTTCCAAGGAATAATACGTTGAAATATATGAAATATAGATTCTTCTCACCAAAGCCAATAGTTTTTTTAAGTGGTGTGGATATTAGCAGTGAGTTACCGGAGGGAAGTAGAAGTAGTAGTAGTATAAGAAGCCATGTGGGGCTGTTGGAGCTGTAATGATGATATTCACCATGAGTAATACTGAGCGCTGAGCTAATCCTCGCCCGGGACCATAGACGGGCATACAAACCAACAGAATCACAGCCTCACCTCCATCTAAGATAAATGCCAGCGAACCATCCGTGTATCTTGAACCCCCACCTCCCACCCCCACACATTCTGCCTGTGAGGTATCAGTACAAGTGTGCATTTACATCAGCGCATCGGCTTGCATTCCAGCAGCCAAATTCACAGGCCCTCAAAGGCTGTTAGGGTGAAATTCCCTCTTGTCCTCCCCCTCATCTCCCACTTCCAGCAGCCATATTATTTTATCACATGGGCAATCAAATGGATAGTTGTGCATTGAAACCTTTCTTCTGCCTCTGTGATGGGGGGTGGGGGGCGCCAACCACAGACCTAGCTAATATATCCCACCGGCCCTGGGGTTGTTAGCTACAGCCATCTAGAGAGGGGATGATGAGGGAGAGAGGAGGAGCAGGAGGGAAATGAGTGGTGAAAGCCTGCATGTGTGTGTGCTTAGACTCAATAGAGAGGACGGTGGAGAGAGGGGGAACGTTTTAGAAACATCTATTTATGTGTACACTGTCTGTGTGCAGAGGAGAGATGCAGTACTTCTACAGATGAAAGGAAGGAAGAGCGAATCGCTCCCCCAGTGCCTCAACTCTGTCCCGTTTAATGAGAGTTAAATCCATCAAGTCAAAGTGAAAGAGCTCTCTCTTTCTCTCTTAACAGTAAAAGAAAAAAAGGTTGCGACAGAAACAAATCCAGCCCAGAGTTGGTCTTTTATTACTATAATACATTTTCATATATTTTTTTTAACCCTTGTAAAGTCCTTCGGACCCAGGGGTCACCTAGGCCCAATATGTCTTTGTGTATGTGTGTGTGTGTGTGTGTGTGCGTGCGTGAGTATGCGTGCATGTGCATGTTCCTGTACTGCATGACTTGTGCCAACTTTTCCTCATATTCATTGATACTCATATTCTAGGAAAAGATGAAAATCATTGCAAGGACAAATGGTGTGTACAAAAATGCGAAGGACCGCACAAGGGTTAAGACAGTGAACGATGCTGCTGACTTTTCCTCCTCACTAAAAGCATTATGTATGCACAGCCAGGCTCACAGATAAGGTCACAAAGAATAATACTGCCCCCTAGCGATTGCCACTGGGACCTAATTTTCTCTCTCTCTCTTTTTTTTCCCCGCCCAGCACACACTCTGATACAGTAACATAAATGTGTTCACCATCCGTGTAAAGGAGTGGAGATCGTGGCTTGTGGGTGTCCAACCTGGGAGACAAAAACAGATTAGATGTGAGTTTGTCTGCATCCAAACACTCTATTTATAAAGTCTGGTGGGTCAGAGCCTACACCAACATGAGGGAGAAGGAGAAAGTGAAGATGTCATCTCCTTTATCAAGAATATTAGCGCTGCCTTACCTCGTGCTCAGCCTTTGTTTGTGTAAGAAGAGGGAGGCGTTGTTTGACTCATAGTTCTGAAAATAAAACAAGAATTTACTGAAGAATATATTTTTTTTCTTTCATTTTTGAAGAATGAACAAATGAGTTCCTTAAACCGTTACAAAACACATTCATCTGCCTTACTGCAGTTATTAGCTGTACTTCTTCAACCCAAAGCCGTCTTGGGGTTAGTGGTCCTCAAACTATGGCACGTGTACCATTGGTGATACATTGTACTGTTATGTGGGGGTTACTGTATCAGATACAGTACATTCCAATGGAAAGGAGAGGTTAGGCCTCTTGTGGCCAATCATATTATTGTTATTGTATCATAGTTGTGCCTGCAGTCACCACTATGTGGCACTGCTGCTCCATGATTCAGTAAGTGTCTTATCAGCTTCTTACTTTCAGACTTAAACCAATGTGAAAACCACTGAAATCTGACAATCCCCCATCTGATCATAAATCAAACATTAATGATCATCAATTTCATTGATCGTATAGTGGTTTTGTACTTTTTTTAAATCATCATTGATCATATAGTGGTTTTGTAAATGTTCCTTATTCACAGGCAGGGGCGAAACCCTGTGGGAAAAATTCATCAACTGCCCTGATGACCAGACAGCGACATTTGCTCTGCAAGCTGTGAATATGGCAACCTCCTGTTGCTAGTAGTTTCTCTTGTATTGTCCAGTTCAATCTTTCCACCTGCCCGGAGGGTTGTGAATGATGTTTCCAACGTTGGCAGTAGTCCGCACACCCAGCATGGGTGTTTTGCAAGATGGAGTTCATCATCATCATCATCACCGGGATTGTCGTAATGCGTTTAGTACATCTGGCAAGTGTTGGTCTCCTCTCATATCCTCTTGCCTCCTTGTGTTTTTGTCTGTAACAAACAAGAAAAGCACAACAGTACACATTCATCCACAAACATTTCTATTTGCATTTCAATCCCTGAGAGGGATCTTTCTTAAGCAGGAACTTGAAGCTGGCTTACAGCTGGTTCTGCTGGTGCTTCCTGTTGAGCCACCACTTGATTATCATACTCTGAGAGAGGAGCCACATCAGGGGTGTCTGAGTCCTCCTCCACTGTTTCAATAAAAGTTTGCTTCTTCCTGCGTTTTTGGATGAGCTTTCTCAAAGAGAGAGGTGACTCTTTCTTTGATACCTTACTGCCTAACTGTCTGACACTCTCAGTGGAACTTGCTGCAGGTTCAGGGGCAGAGATAACTTCTGCGGTTTCAGAAGGTACAGCAGCCTCAGTTTTTGTCTCCTCTACCTCTTCCAGTGCTGTTTCTATTTCAGCCACTGGGGCAGTTGCGTCCTCTATAACCTTAGTGTCTCCTGTCACATTCTCTTTACCATCAACTTTGTCCTGCACTTTAGCTGGGGTATCAGTAAACTTCACACCTAGAAGTGTGCACTCATTCTTATCATTTGGATTCTATGCTAGCCCATCTTTCTGGAGCCTCCTGAGATTCCATGCAACTTTCCCTTCTGAGAACTCCAGGCTCGAATCAAGCTGTAACAACACACCCATTCCTAACAATGGCTGACATGCCTGTCCAATCCACAAATTAGTGACAACTTCAGTAGACCCAACTGACAAAGTCACAGGTTGTGTTTTCTGAAAACACATCCTTTCTCCACCAGCGCCATAAGCATACTGGGTATCAGGTGTTAGTGGAAAAGACTCGCCCTTTAAATATGATGGAGGAAAAATCGTCAACTAGGCTCCAGTATCCAACAGAAACTCACCCTCAAGCTTATTGTTAATGGTCGTATTCACATACAATCCATCCTTACGTGGCCTCACTGCAGCCGCAAGAGCGCGCAGCGAGGCCTTTCTTAGTTTCCCTGGAACGCAGAAAGTAAGACTGCTCTCTGACAATCACTTAATTTCTTAAATCGTTCATATTCACTATCCGAGCCACTATCTGGACGTGTATCATTTCTACCATGGCTACCTGTCCAGCCCAATGGCCTTGTTTACCACATTTCCTGCAAACATCATTAGATCTATGTCTGGGTTTTTTTCCATCTTGATCCTTTGTGTTTGACTCTGTGGTTGTTTACACTTACATCTAGGCCTCTCACCATATACTCATTGTCAAACATGTCATGGTTTGTGAAAGATCTTATTCTGTGCTCAATGCTGTTCTCAACCCGCTTAGCTGCATCAATTAGCATATCAAAGGTATATGTTACATCCTCCTACATTGGAGATGTATATCTGTGTCTTATCAGCTTCTTGCTTTCAGACTCAAACCAATGTGAAAACCACTGAAATCTAACAATCGCAAGCCCCGAATTAGTTTGTGTCACTTGGGTTTTGACAATATCGGTGAGATGGGCGCGCATGGAGTCGCAGATCAATAGGGACGGAGATTTGTAGAAAAGGGTAGTGACCTAAGCTGGACACAGGAGGGCGCTGTTGTTGTTGTTCGCCCCTCCAAAGTCAGGCGGTTGTCACTATTTTTGTTCTGGATGGTCACCATATTGTTGTTTTGACACTGTTCCGTGCGGAAGTGAGTATGTTGTTTTGCAGAGAGAGTGTGTGTTTTGCCTGTATTGATAAGAAAGGAGAAATAAAAAGAGTTTTTGACCACAAAAAAATCGACAGCCATGCGTCTGAGTCGTCCTGCATCGCACCATACATCAACAATACATGAACACAAAGAGGAGTCTTCGGGTGTTGGGAGGCACGACACGACGTTGCACAGATTTGGGTTACACAACCTACTGTAACAATTGTTGTTGAGCATCTTCTAATTGTTAATTATCAGAGTTAAACATCATTGATGGCTCCCAGTGTGTTTCAGTTCTGTGCCATCATGTGTGATGCGCTGTGTGGTTTGGCTTTATAAAATCGATTCGAGGTCAGTAAGCACAGCCAGAAGTAATACATAAGGCGCACTGTCGATTTTTGAGAAAATTAAAAGGTTTTAAGTGCGCCTTATAGTCCGGAAATACAGTACATTATATTTTGGGATACTGATAAAATACATGTTGCTGTATGGCATAGTATGATTCAATTCTTACAGCAGGGGTCACCAACATGATCCCTGGGGTCACCTGGTAGCCCTTGTAGACTACCTAGGCTTTGTTTCCCAAATACTGGGTCGTGACGTAGAGGTGGGTTTTTTTGGGGATGTCTCGCATCATGTAGCCCAGGAGTTTACGAATAATGTCTATTGACTTGGGTTGAGAAGGTTTATGACTTGTGACCAAAAAAGTTTGGGAAACACTGAGCTAAGGTGCCCGCGGGGTATGTTCTAAAAATAAAACTAATCAACAAGAGGGTCAACAATGGTACTGTTACTGTGCTTTTTGAATCAGTTCCACTTGCAATGATATTCAAATGGGTTCAATGACAATGGTAAGAAGAGTGTCTACTATTGTATGTCCCAGAACTGATTATTATTAGTGTTCGGGAAGTCTGTATCAAACAAGTACCTCTTGGTGTTACGCTTCAAGTACCCTTGAAGTTTCAAAGAGTTTCAAAAAGGTTGGAGACCCCTGTTTTACAGTACATGGTCACTGCACGCTATTTATATATTTATCCATCCATCCATCCATCTATCCACCTTCATTCGCTTATCCGTTACCGGGTTGCGGGGGCAGCAGTCTCCACGACTGCCACCCAAATCACACTGCACTGCACAAGCCCCTTGTACACCTTCCTGTGGGTGGTGAGCTTACTGGATGGCTCTAACTGGGATTCGATCTTGCCCAGGAGGTTCCACACCAATGACAGAGACACATTTATATATTTATTTATTGCTCATGATCTAACAGTACTCCCTTTGCAATCTACTGGTAGATTGCAATCGACTCATTGCCCACCGTCTTTGAAAATAACTTGAATATATACATACACATTGAATATTTGTCTCTATATTTTTGTCATATTGATAATGCCATCATTTGAATGAGACACAAACAAAAACAGGTGCGAACACAGATGGCTGCGTATGAATAATGATTATTTATGAATGTGATTAATCATCATTAGTGCTTTGATGCAATTAACTCAAATTAATCAATGATTAAAAAAGGTTAATCGTTTTAATCGCCTTTTCTTAAATTGATATTTGTAAAAAAAAAGCCTTGAATATATTTCCTGTATACCACATGTGTTAACACTGTCACAATAATGGCCTTTGTGCAACCGTTTAGTTCCTCTGACAACTTCCTAATGAGATTTTTTAAAACACAAATAAAATAGCTCTTGGTGTTACGCTCTGCCTCTGCCTCTGGTTGGGATCCATTGTTCCAAAGGACATGAGCATGCCTCCAAGCTCTATTTATTGACCCCCAATTCTGATTGGTGTGTTAACAATTTTCAGGCTGAGTGGTTTCTGAGTGGGGAAATAATAGAATAAAAATGAATGGCCTCAAAAACATTTATTTAATTTAATTTCTACATAAGTAAGTGATGCACACAATAGTCCAATAGGTGGCACCGAAATGTAGGTGAGAAAGATCTTTTGTAAAGTGGGACTACTTGTTTTTTTAAGCTATCTAGGCCAAGTGATTCCAAAACTGTTCTCTTTTTGTAGATCTGTCAGGAAACTTTCTCTGTTAGATAGGACTGTAAAAAAGTGCTGTTAGTTCATACCCCAGTTTCCTAACACACGCCTTCTGCTTCTGCTAGAAGGAAGTCTGATGCCATGCGATTTTGCATAATCATGGTTTTTAAAGCATGCTTTTCAGGATCATTTTTAACAAATTTAGCAAAATGTAGCACAGAAGCAGTAAGATTGGAACAAAAGAACAAACATAACAATCAGTTAAAGTATGTGCTGCTGCTGTGAAATTAGCAACCTAAAACCAATGATTGTCCTCATGGTCGTGGGTTGTCCAGCAAAGCTCTCCTCCTTCATCTCAGTGGATGAGATGAGTTGCTCTGAAAATAATGATGATGAGATGCAGTTCCATTCATGTTATCATTGTTTATTCTTGTTTGGTATTCCCACCACATAATTGGAAACACAATAATAAATGCAATAAAGGTGAAGAAACATAATGTCCCTCTTATTCCACACAGTCCTGGTTGCCGGAAGGGATGCCAAGGAGCAATTTATAATACACACTAGGGGGTGCTCTACCCGTTGATTTCTTCACCGGGGTTGAGATGATTACTGTGATAGTGGCAGCTGTGTTCACTGCATACACCTAATGTGTATATCCCCTTTGTAGCCGGACTTCAGCATTAGTGTGTGTCCGTAGTTCAGCTTCTTGGGCTCTTAACAGTTTACAGTGGCTTACGTGAATCCAGGAGGGTCGTTCAGCAATTCGGACTGTGGTTAGGTTCGTTAGAAGGACCTTGTAGGGGCCGTTCCACCGTGGGTCAGACCACTTTGTTCTCTGTGTAGCTTTTAGGAACACAAGGTCGCCCACCTGGATCTTCTGGTCATGTCCAGGTTTCTGTGGGATAGAGAGAGCTTTGGCAGATTCAATTTGTTCTTTTCTTTTTGCAGCATTTCTCAAATAAGCTTGCAAATCATAATTTTTGTCATTTTCTGGTAACGATGCAGTTAGTTGTAGAAAAGTAAATGGTTGGTGAAAGATACATTCAACTGGAGTTAACCCAGTGCTTGAGCTTCTGGTTGTATTTATAATCAATCGTACCATGTCCAAACACTGTGGCCATGGTTTCCCTGTATCAGCTACTGCTATTACTACTATTTCTACCAATCCAGCACTTTGTGGATGGTAAGCTGCATGTAGTTTATGCGTAATACCATAATCTGTCAACAGGCTTCTTACACATGCTGCTGTAAAATGTGTCCCATTATCTGAGCAGATAATTTCTGGGAATCCATATCTTGGAAATATCGCTGTTTTCAAAACTTTGCATGTGAACTCAGTATTGGCATTAGCACTGAATTTCAGTCCATTTACTGAAAGCACAGACAATGACTAAACAATATTGTTGATTTTGTGATTGGTTTAGTTCAATATAGTCCATGTGTAGATGTTTAAATGGTTTCTTAGGCATCGGAAATGAGCCTTGTCTTGTTCTTACAGCTCCTTGAGCATTATGTTTTAAACATATTATGCACTGTTGTACATGCTTCTGTGCAGCTCTTTGAAAATTTGGACATCATCCCTGTTGTTGTCACATGGCACTGCCCATGGGACACATGTGCAGCCCAAGAATAGAGGGACGGTGGCAGTACCGGTTTACCTGATGGAGTATGAAATGAAATGCCATTTTCAGATTTAGTCATATCAGTCGTAGGTTGCATAAGAGATTGATGTTGTAGAAGAACAGTATTGTCACATCAGTCACATGCTGTCCAGTAGCTATAGCTCTAGAAGGGCCACATCAGTCACATGCTGTCCAGTAGCTAAAGATCTAGCAGTACAGTCTGCTAAGGCATTGCCCAGGGAGACAAGATCAGTTTTACCGGCTGAAAGGAAGAGTGAGGGCATGGCATAAGTTTTTCAAGAGATGAGTATGTTTTACTGGACTGCCTGATGATGTGGAGAAATCACAAAGGTGCCACATAGCTGTGTGTGTGTGTGTGTGTGTGTGTGTGTGTGTGTGGCAAGCATTAAAGACATATTTACTGTATCTGTGTATACTGTGTCAGTGTAAATTGTGACTGGAAAACCAGAAGCATAGCGGAGCACCATACACATAGCTTCCAGTTCCGCTGCTTGAGCAGAATAAGAAGCAGGAAGTGTGTCAGAGAGCAACACTGAAGTGAGAGTTGTCACAGCGTATGCAGTACAGGTGACACCAAAAGTGTCCTTCACAGATGAACCATCAGTAAACAACCAAAGCGAATCAGAAACTGGTTGATCTGACAGGCCTGGGTAAATAAGTAGTCAAAGAACAGTCTGGACAGTTATGTGGTTCACCATCTTGTGATGTAGGCAAAAGTGTAGCAGGATTCAATCTAATCACAGTCAGATGAGGCTGTGAAAGTCATGCAGTGCAGATGTCCCGCAGGCGACAGAAAAGAAATACGGTTCTGGTTCAGCACTTCTGTGCAGCTTTTTGAAAAATTTGAACAGTAAAAAACTTGTACTACTCCAATCATCCCTGTTGTTGTCACATGGCACTGCCCATGGGACACATGTGCAGCCCAAGAATAGAGGGACGGTGGCAGTACCGGTTTACCTGATGGAGTATGAAATAAAATACCATTTTCAGATTTAGTCATATCAGTAGTAGGTTGCATAAGAGATTGATGTTGTAGAAGAACACTATTGTCAACCTGATGTGTCGACAATAGATTAAGAGCCACATCAGTCACATGCTGTCCAGTAGCTATAGCTCTAGCAGTACAGTCTGCTAAGGCATTGCCCAGGGACACAAGATCAGTTTTAACGGTGTGTGCCGGGCAATGTACAATAGCTAAAGCTGAAGGAAGAGAGAGAGCATGGCATAAGTCTTTCAAAAGATGAGCATGCTTTACTGGACTGCCAGATGATGTGGAGAAATCACAAAGATGCCACATAGCTGTGTGTGTGCGGCAAGCATTAAAAACATATTTACTATCAGTGTAAATTGTGACTGGAAAACCGGAAGCATAGTGGAACGCCATGTACATAGCTTTTAGTTCTGCTGCTTGAGCAGAATAAGAAGATGGAAGTGTGTCTGAGAGCAACACTGAAGTAAGAGTTGTCACAGCATATGTAGTACAGGTGACACCAAAAGTGTCTTTCACAGATGAACCATCAGTAAACAACCAAAGTGAATCAGGAACTGGTTGATCTGACAGGTCTGGTCTGGGTGAATAAGTAGTCAAAGAACAGTCTAGAAAGTTATGTGGTTCATCATCTTGTGATGTAGGCAAAAGTGTAGCAGGATTCAAAGTTGTACATCTAATAACAGTCAAATGAGGCTGTGAAAGTAATGTAGTCATGCAGTGTACGGTTCTGATTCAGCAGTACTGAGACTGCATGTGGTACATGAAGTGTGAGAAGGTGATAAAGTACAAGGTCAGCACAAGCTATCACTGCTTCTGCAGCTGCAACAACAGCTTGTACACACGGTGGCCAGCCTGCAGCCACATTATCTAGCCGTTTGGAGTAATAGCACAATGGTCGTTGTGATGGGCCGTGTTTTTGAGTCAACACAGAAGTCGTGTCCATCTTTTGAATCACAGTAAAGGCTAAAGGGTTTGCTATAGTCAGGTAATTTTAGAGAGACTACGGATTGTAGTGCTGTTTTCAATGGAGCCATGCACCTTAAATGATCAGATTGTAATGTGATTTTAGTAGCTGGTGCAGAACTCATTGGACCTGAAAGTAAAGAATATAACGGTCTAGATAATTTGGAGTAATTTGGAATCCATTGTCTGCAATAACTAAATGTTCCAAGGAAGGACATTAGTTGTTTCATAGTTGTTGGGGCTGGCAATTTACAGTGTTGATTCTTTCTAGTGACACAGTTTTTTTTTCTGCTGTTTATCGTCTCATGGTTTGTATGGGCGACTCCCATCAGTTCTGTTACCATCTTATCTTCCCCTACGTGCTCTAGCACCTTCGTTGTTGCGGTCGTTTCTTCTGTCTGCGAGGACCTGTACACGCTCTCGCAAAATGCCCTCTCCTACCGCAATTATAGCACTTGTCATTACCCTCCTCGTAGTCAGATTCATCATTCTGTTGCCATTGTTTTCTTTGCTGAGGCCTAGCTCCCTGATCAGACCATTTTTTACTGTATTGCGTTCAAAAATTTGGTCAAACCTGGATTTAAATTCCTGCATGTCTTCATCATCTTTTAATCGTGGTGTATTGTTAATTCCAGCCATTGTTATGTTACTGTTTTGTTTTCAGATTAGTTAGTTATTAATCTTTTATTAGTTACATAGCAGCCGTGCTATTATCTGTGTTGGTTTTAGCACTAACTGAGCTAAATTAGCTTGTATTGCTATGTTAACATATGCTAATTCTCAAATCTCTGGACTCTGAATGCTAATGCTAATATTATACAGGCTAATTAGTTTAGCATTAGTTCAGCCAACTTATGCTATGCTGATTTATATTAAAACTTCATTAGGATTTGCTAATGCTATTTAGCTTAGCCTAATGCTATTTAGCTTAGTCTCAATGCTGTTTAGCTTAGCATTAATGCTATTTAGCTTAGCATCAATGTTATTTAGCATAACATCAATGTAATTTAGCATAGCATTAATTAAGCTAGTTATGCTATGCTAATCTATGCTAGTTAAGTAGTGCTAATTAATACCACTACTTTCCTTAGTTTTAATAGCAACTATGCTATTTAGGCCTACAGCTAATTGCTAGTCTCTAGGCTACCTCGGCTATAGTTTACCCCCTGAAGACACGCCCCTAAACTCCTCCTAGTGGGAGTGTCTTTGTTTTGGCCTTTTTCCAAATTTTTAACTATGCAGCGTTTATTTCAAAATGGCGATTCCTTCAATATTTACTGCATTATGTCTTTATCTTCCCCATGGTCTTTTTGTAGATGTTTTTGAACTTGTTGGAGATGTTTACGCTCCTTCTTAGTTAATTCTTTGCCTTGTGTTTGTCCCATATTTTAACAATATTAATAATAATAATAAATAACTATATTGTTAATTATAATTATAATATTATTTTAATAATAGCAATATTTCAACAAAGATTGTGGTCAACGATCAGTCACTAGTCCACAGAGATCATCGACTGTACCAAGTTTCTACGGTACCTAACGCACCGCAAGTACAGCTGTCACTGTGAACCAACTTTCTCAATTTTGACCACAATCAAAACAAAGAAAATACTTAAAAACTTGTATTGTCTCCGAGACTGTCTTTATATACAGTTTATTTCTCTTGGAGACAATCATTCACACAATTCTCATTCACTCAAAACCTCTGAACGGTCGTTTTCAACCTCACATCTGACACTAATAGATTTACGTCTAAGTGGTCCCTGACCTCATATCAGACACCATTACCTATTTCAGTACCTACTATTCTATTTTTGACTCTCTTCAGTCACGGTTTTTCAACCATTCACATACGTCTGAACGGTCCCTGACCTCACATCAGACACTAATAGATTTATGTCTAAACGGTCCCTGACCTCACATCAGACATTATTAGCTTGTAGTAGGAAAGTCTTAACGGTCCCTGACCTCTCATCAGACACCATTACCTATATTAGGACCTACTATTCTATTTTTGACTCTCTTCGGTCACGGTTTTTCAACCATTCACAAATGTCTAAACGGTCCCTGACCTCACATCAGACACTATTAGTTTGTAGTAGGAAAGTCTAAACGATACTAAGACCTCACATCAGACACCATTACCTATTACTGGACCTATTCTATTTTTGTCGCGGTTTTTCAACCATTCACAAACTTTACGTGTATTATACTTACTTCCCTGCGCCCATTAATTCTTTCTCGGGATCGACGTCACCAAGCACCGCTAACTATTCACACACTTGCATGTATTATACTCACTTCACTGCGCGCAGTAATTCTTTATCTTGGGATCGACGTACCCACGAAACGTAGGATAGCTGGAAACCCTCCCGGTTTTCCAACGATGTCTTGGATTTTGTCGATCCGGCTCGAAGGACCAAGTTATGTCAGGAAACTTTCTCTGATCACTGCGATGTACTTTTTGAAAACACAAAAGTCCTGTTGTTGTCCTCAAAAATGAGAACGTGTAGCTGCGTTCACCCAAAGGGTCCCCCTACCCCATTCTCAGAACCACTGGACCACATAATTCACAAACAAAAAAAACATTTAAATGTAGTACTAGTGGCTCTGTGAATGCTGTAAACAAAAAAAACTGATAAAAAGGCAATTGTTCACGATTAGTTGATAACAAAGCCATTCATGAATTACAGTATTTCTTTTAATACTGTCCCACCTTTACTATACTAAAATACAGTAGTAATTAACAAAATGACATCATTTAACACCCAAATGCAATAAAATCAAAACACAGCTCACATACATTATCCCTTAGTACAGTAGTAATAGTATTTCCAGGACAATTAATTATACCTTAGGAATATACTCCCAGGAATATCACTCCACTCAACTAATGTAACACAGAGTAGGCTGTTAGCGGGAGAAGAATTTGGTCTAAAGATCAGCCATATCTTCTCATCGATTCATCAACAGACATATTTAAAAAACAAACAAAAACACTGACGTACATCCACCTCAGGGCACGAGCTGCTCCGGAGTGAAAAGACAATACAGGTGGGAATTATTGGTGTTTCTTTTACTGCCATTTAAATCAAGCCTGTTATGTTTATTATGATTGCACCTGTGGAAGAACAGGGTGATAAAAGCAGGCTTGTTGACATTTTAGAGAGTCCTTTTGGAGCAGTAAAGATGCCCAGTTGATGGATACCACAGGTCTTTGGACAACGGGAAGATAAAGGCAGGAATAAGTAAGGATGCAGAGGTAAAAAAAGCACGGCGTACGGACATCAGCTGAGGTAAAGATAAGGCCGGCAGAGAACAGGAGAGTGGCGCGCAGAAAGAGTCTGTCAGTGGAAAAACTTCAGGACAGCAGGTAAATGACAGAGCTGAAGCCGTCAACCAAAGAAGAACAAAAAAAAAAAAACTCTGTTTGACAACACTCATTCCTTCCTGTCTTTCTTCTGCCTTTTCAGTAAACCGGTCTGTAGAGAAGCTCCCCGGAGGCCAGCCTGCGTTTTAGCTCCCTCCACAGCAGCTTCCTCTCCTTTTGGACACCTTTCATGATGCCTCTGTTCTCCTGGGCTCTGCGAGACAGGTAAGGCATCACCTCACCCACTGGCCCATATGGAACATACTTGTAGACGGGGAAGCCCGCCTGGCCTGCAGACAGATGGATGTGAGAAAAAAAGTCATTTGTAAGACGGCAGGAGTGAGGAAGAAACACACACATGAAAACAAATCAAAACAGAAACTCCAAAGGCTGTTCCTGTTGTTAATATTTGATACTGACAGTTTTTTGACAACAAACCTCGTGTACTGAGAAAGGCGTCTTTTTTTAGTTCCTTTTAGAAAAAAAAATGCCTTAGATCACAACATAACAGGACATCATGGCATCTCCTTTCATCAGCCAGGCTTCAGCTCCTGAACCAGGGCTGTCAAAATGAACATGTTAACTTGTGAAATTGATCAAATTTAACATTTTAACACTTTTGAACGGCTGGGTAGAGTCAGGCGTCCTTAGTCGACACGCTGATCTTTAGTTTTATACAGTTGATACACAAAAGCTTTTGCTTCACCAGTGCGCCTCAAGGCTTAAATACCATGTCAACCCCCTGCAGGGTCTGTGGGGTCGAATATTTAGGTCAGAAGTCTGGCTTTCATCAGACCAACCTGTGTCAGTCGGCCTGACAGGCTGACTTTGTAGGTGCTGTAAACCAGTGTTTCCCAAACTTTTTTTCTGGGGACCCATATTTTTAAAGTCACAAACCTTTGCGACCCAAGTCAATAGACATTATTGGTAAAATCCTGGGAAACATGATGTGAGATGACCCAAAAAAAAATCTCTTGAGACCCACCTGAGGGTCACGACCCAATCTTTGGGAAACAATGCTGTAAACTGATTAATATAGTTTTGGTAGAAACTAGGGATGTCCAATATTCCCCTCCCCCAGGGGAGGGGGCATTTTGCATACATCCAATGACATTTCCAGGCTGCAACAATGACAGGATTTGTTTTAAGTCACGTATTTGAAGGACACACGGGCATCGTTTTCCAAGAGGGCTGAAAAATACAAGAATTAAATAAAGGCCAGGAGCTGAGACGACACAAACCGCTACTCGCTTCCTGTCACTCCCTCCATCTTGGCTGAGATCTCTGCCTGACAGAGCCAGACACAGTGTTCACCGAGAGGATGTTCCATACAGAAAAGTAAAAGCCTTTCAGTTTATCAAGACCAGACTGCAGCAGAATAACAATGACATCAACACTAACGGCTGACAGTGAAACTGCGTGTTTGTGTGTCACGATGGATGGCTCTCACCCAAGGGGAAGTTGATCTGATCACACATGCCCAGCAGCTGACCAAAGTACACTTTGTTTTCCATGGGGGAGAGACCCAGCTCATTCATTCTGAATGAGAGAGAAACAATTATATCAATAGTGCTTTCAGCAGTGTTTGGTGACTTGGATGACACAGTAGTGTTACCTCCTGATGGTGTATTTCACTGTGTCTTCATTATGGGAAGCAACAATTACGTGGGCGTTTCTGCGAAGTGCAATCTCATCCAGCACGTAGTCCAGACACCTTAAACAAACACAGATACATTAAACTAAGTCCAAGAAGGACCGTCTGCACACAGTCACACTAATACAGTAGATAACTGTGGACGCCCACCATCTGAGCTAACAGCGTTAGGTTGATAAACACATTATTTTAGCATTAATTGGATCATTTCCTTCCTCTACTATTACAGAACTAAACCTGTGTTGCTAGTACACACGCTAGTCACTAATATGAATACTGATTAAAATACAGGTGATTCAGTCAAAATATGGATAGTAATACCACCTACACCAGTGGTTCTCAAACTGTGGTACGCATACCACCAGTGGTACGCGAGCGCTCTCTTGTGGTATGCATGGAAAATTCACATTTGTTCACATGTTCACATTTACATTTTCAATTGAATAAATCTGAAACATACCATGCACAATTAATACAACATTTAGAAAAAAACATTTAGATATGTATCTAATGTTGGTCATCATGGTGATATTCAGAGAGCTCAATGTATTCTCAGGTGGTACAGAGTATAAAAAGTTTGAGAACCACTGACCTACACCAACTTTATTTCTTGAAGGGCCAACATTTTTCTGGATAGACAACTTTGGGGCCGGACACACAAAAAGAATGAAATTTTGAAATCCAGTCAAAGCCCACATTGGATTTGACGGGGGGCAAAGCTGGATAGATACCTACCAGTGGCGGGTCTGCGGGTCTGCTTCGCTACTCGGCCTCTGACTTGCTACGGCTACGCTACCACTGGCCGGGTCCTATGCCAGAGGCACTCCACCTCCACCCGGACATCACCTTCCACCATCGCCGGAGATATGTCCACCGAGGGGCTCGG
>NC_024327.1:240451-242228 GCF_000523025.1 Cynoglossus semilaevis
TTATTATTATTATTATTATTATTATTATTATTATTATTATTATTATTATTATTATTATTATTATTATTATTATTATTATTATTATTATTATTATTATTATTATTATTATTATTATTATTATTATTATTATTATTATTATTATTATTATTATTATTATTATTATTATTATTATTATTATTATTATTATTATTATTCAGCTGTCACTCAAATAAGATTGTGTTGACAGTGGAATGAACATCTGCCAAATTGAAAAAAAAAATGTTTTGCCTCAGACTGTGTGGCTTCAGCGAGAACAGTAAATGCCAAGAAGGATCCTCTCTTCTTCTACTGCGTCGTTTTGTTTGGCATTTGAATATTATTTTTAACTTTTGCAGCAGAATTGTGGTTACCATGTTACACTGCAGCCTGTTTTTTGTGACGCTATCACCGTTCAGTTAAAAGCAACACATGGTCTTTACATAAGACCGGCATTTGCTGCGTCGGTGTGCATAGTTAACACAGATTAAAAATGACGGCCTTTTCTCGGTTATAAATCCTCTGCATGTCTAACGTCAGTTTACTGATGGCCGGGTGAAAGTATGTCTGTTCTGCATCCACCATGATGCCACCCTTAGTGGTGTTTACACAAGGGCTCCTTTCTTAAATGAAAAGACTTTTCTCCACTCAGTAAATGTTCTATGTCAGTGGTTCTCAAACTGTGGTACGCGTACCACTGGTGGTACAGTTTGAGAACCACTGAGCGCTCCCTAGTGGTACGTGGGGAAAATTCATATTTGCACATTTACATTTTCAATTGAATAAATCTGAAACATACCAAGCACAATTAATAATTAATAACATTTAAACATCTTTATAAACATTTAAAAACATTTATAAACATCTCTCCTGTGTGGTGGAAGCTAATAGGGAAATAAATAGGAAATAAAAAGTTTGAGAACCACTGTTCTATGTAGTTCTTTGCGTTTAAAAAAACTAGTGCAATTAAAACACTGTTAAAGTCTTGCAAAAGTCGTCATACTTGTACGAATGAGCAATTCTAATTTCTATTATGGGCTAATGTACAAGTACTAGTGGTATTCAAAAATATGCTTAGAATATCTGAGGTATTATAAGAGGCTTAAAACAACGTTATTTAGGTGTGTTCTGTGCGTTCCATACATCCTGCAAATACTTCTGGCTGCGAGTGAAAATGTAGGTTTAGAGCAAATACTTGTTTTTAACAAATTTTATATTTATATATGTATGTAAGTATGTATGTGTATATTTTACATATACTGTATGTATGGTACAAACATACTATAAATATACATACAGTGGGTACAGAAAGTATTCAGACCCCCTTTAAATTTGTCACTCTTTGTTTCATTGCAGCCATTTGCTAAAATCAAAAAAGTTCATTTTATTTCTCATTAATGTACACTCAGCACCCCATCTTGACAGAAAAAAACAGAAATGTAGAAATGTTTGCAAATTTATTTAAAAAAAATTGAAATATCACATGGTCATAAGTATTCAGACCCTTTGCTGTGACACTCATATTTTACTCATATGCTGTCCATTTCTTCTGATCCTCCTTGAGATGGTTCTACTCCTTCATTGGAGTCCAGCTGTGTTTAATTAAACTGATTGGATTTGATTAAGAAAGCCAGATATCTATATCTATATGTCTATATAAGACCTTAGAGCTCACTGTGCATGTCAGAGCAAATGAGGTCAATGGAACTGCCTGAAGAGCTGAGAGATAGAATTGTGGCAAGACACAGATCTGGCCAAGGTT
>NC_024327.1:243066-244334 GCF_000523025.1 Cynoglossus semilaevis
CTACTCAATACTGAGCAAAGGGTCTGAATACTTATGACCATGTG
This sequence comes from Cynoglossus semilaevis, assembly GCF_000523025.1. Taxonomy (NCBI): domain Eukaryota; kingdom Metazoa; phylum Chordata; class Actinopteri; order Pleuronectiformes; family Cynoglossidae; genus Cynoglossus; species Cynoglossus semilaevis. The sequence continues at coordinate 243,111 of NC_024327.1, forward strand.
ATATTTCAGTTTTTCTTTTTTAATACATTTGCAAACATTTCTACATTTCAGTTTTTTCTGTCAAGATGGGGTGCTGAGTGTACATTAATGAGAAATAAAATGAACTTTTTTGATCTTAGCAAATGGCTGCAATGAAACAAAGAGTGACAAATTTAAAGGGGTCTGAATACTTTCCGTACCCACTGTATATGTAAATATGTGTATATATAAACATATATGAATAAATATATATAAATATATGTATTATGGCATGCCATTCAGGAAATTAATCTTTGAATATATATACAAAAAGTCTGAATATATATGAACAAATCCTGAATATATATACAAAAATCCTGGCGGGTTGTGCAGGCCAGGTCAGTGAGAGCGGTCTGCGGTCAGTGTGACCACAGCGGAGGTGAGGAGGACCCTCCAAAGGATCAACCCACGTAAAGCTGCTGGTCCCGACAACATCCCTGGGCGGCTGCTAAGGGGCTGCGCACACCTGCTGACGGAGGTATTGACAGAGATCTTCAATACCTCCCTCCAACAGACGACAGTCCCCACCTGTTTGAAGGCCTGAATGACTATCGGCCGGTAGCCCTCACCCCAATAGTCATGAAGTGCTTCGAAAGACTGGTTATGGCCCGCATCAAGGACTCCATCAATGTCACTGAGGACCTACACCAGTATGCATACAGGAACAACAGATCCTCAGAGGACGCCATCTCCTCTGTAGTTCACACAACCCTCACCCACTTAGAGGAGAAGGAGCTCCACCATCTGCAACTGGGTACTGGACTTTCTGTCAGATAGGCCGCAATCTGTGAGGATCCATGGCGTCTCCTCCGTCATGCTCAGCACCGGCACCCCCCAGGGCTGCGTGCTGAGCCCCCTCCTATTCACCCTGCTCACACATGACTGCTCAGCACTACATCCGAGCTGTCTGATTGTGAAGTTCGCGGATGATACAGCCGTGGTCGGACGCATCACAGCTAACGATGAGTCCAACTACAGGCAGGAGGTAGAACATCTGGAGGGTTGGTGTAGAGAAAACAACCTCTGCATCAATGCGAAGAAGACCAAGGAGATGATCATCGACTTCAGAAGGAGGAGACACCCCCCTTCCCCTCCACATTGGAGGGACAGCGGTGGAAGTGGTCTCCAGCTTTAGGTACCTGGGAGTACACATCTCTGATGACCTCACCTGGAGAACCAACACTTCCTGTCTGATCAGGAAAGCGC
>NC_024327.1:245360-252137 GCF_000523025.1 Cynoglossus semilaevis
GACTCTTTTTGTGGCATGGGCGCAGAAAAGGCTTCTGCCGCATTACTCTCCCATACAGCATGTCCTTGTGCAAAGTGCGCTGAATAGTTGAACGATGCACAGTGACACCATCTGCAGCAAGATCATGTTGTAGGTCTTTGGAGCTGGTCTGTGGGTTGAGTTTTACTGTTCTCACCATCCTTCGCCTCTGCTTATCTGAGATTTTTCTTGGCCTGCCTCTATGGGCCTTAACTAGAACTGTGCCTGTGGTCTTCCATTTCTTCACTATGTTCCTCACAGTGGAAACTGACAGCTGAAATCTCTGAGCTAGCTTTTTGTATCCTTCCCCTAAACCATGATGTTGAACAATCTTTGTTTTCAGGTCATTTGACAGTTGTTTGAGGCTCCCATGTTGCCAGTCTTCAGAGAAGATGCAAAGGGGAAAACAACTTGCAACTGGCCACCTTAAATACCCTTTCTCATGATTGGCTTCACCTGTGTATGTAGGTCAAGGGCCAATGAGCTTATCAAACAAATTTTGTGTTCCAATAATTAGTGCTAAAAGTATTCAAATCAATAAAACAACAAAGGTGCCCAAATTTATGCACCTGCCTACTTTTGTTTAAGTAATTATTGCACACTTTTTGTAAATCCTATAAACTTCATTTCACTTCTTAAATATCACTGTGTTTGTTTGCTATATGATATATTTAATTGAAATTGCTGTTCTGAACAATCAATGATCCATAAAGGAAAATCTTGAAAATGATCAGGGGTGCCAAAACGTTTTCATATCACTGTATATTCATATTTTTTACATATATTAATATATGTAAATATATATTTATATATTTACACATATTAATACATGTAAATATATATTTGTATATTTTCATATATTAATATATGTAAATATATGTGTGTATATATGTATACATTCATGTATATGTAAAGCATATAGTATATAATTGCTATATTCCAATATTTCCATCCTTTTTGTCATGATTGCTCAGTGTCAGGTGATATTTCTTACCCTGACACATCCCTGTTCTTCTTAGAAAACCAACCATAGAAATCGCCTTTGGCATCAAGTTTGGTCAAGTGTTCCTAGACATTAGCATATAAAAATCAGCTGCTATACATTATACTTCTACTAAAGTACGTGTAAAAAACCAAACAAAAAACAAAGAAAAGAAAAAAAACAATTACCTTACCTGTAGTTCATTCAAGTTCAGCTTCTGCTGTGAGATTTCTTTGCCATCTTCTCCGAGCTGTAACACCAGGTAGTTGAAAACCCGTTGTCATTTCACCAGAACCTCTGATAGTTTTACCTTTAAAAATGAAAGAAAAAGTACAAAACACAATAGTAACAACACAAATTTTAAGACTGTGTATCCAATAAATCCACATCCTGCCACATGTAACATTATTTCATTTAAACACATACAGTACCAGGAACTGAGGTTGTCCAAGAGCTGTAACTTTGATGGCAGAAAAACTGTCCATTGAACCGCCACCTGCAGGTCAACTAGATACAATCCGTTACGATAAAGTTGCCTTCTATTATTTAGTTCTATTATTCTCCTGTCAAAAACTTTTTTTCCCAGAAACATTTAATTATTTTATTTCGATAATAATACTAACACTAACTTGAACTTAAATTCTTGTTAACAGGAGATCTGTTCCAACAGGCTACCCCTGGCAGGTTCCAAGTATGTCATCCCTCTGCGAATCGAACCCAGGATTCTCTGCTCTCTTCTTCCTCCCCACTGAATCGAACCCCGGTCTCCCACATGACAGGCAAGGATATTCAACCCTACACTAACGACGAGTGTAAAGAAAAAGGGCTCAGCTGGGATTTGAACCTGGGACCACTCACACTCAAAGCGAGAATTATACCCCTATGAGCCCTATTAAGCTTTCAGCATCTGGTAATCCCAGGTATTGGCCAGGCCTGACATTACTTAGCTTCTGAGATCAGTCGAGATTAGACGTGTTCAGGGTGGTATAGCCATGGTAGCTGTTGATTTTTCATTAATCACGATTATTCATGATTGTAATTCATTTCATCAAGTGGGCCAGATTGAACCCCCTAGGGTACCGGTTTTGGTACACGGACCGTTTGTTTGACACCCCTGCTTTAAAGTATCCTTTCTTTACATACCCAACGTTTTTATGCATTTGATGAAGGTCTCCATATGCTGGTCACATTTGGCCTCATTGGTGGAAACTTCAGTCACTCCTCCACAGCCGTCCCCAGACTGTTCATGCTCCTTATGTTTTTTCTGTCCTTGGTTTTTGCCTGAAGGCAAGAATAAATTTGCAGGGCTATTACTTCTAATTACATCATACTCTGTGTGCACAAATGAGAACACAACAAGACTTCTTACCTACGCTCATCTCCTCTGCGGTGCAGCTGCATGCACTGAATTCAAGGAGACACAATAAAAAAATTCAACTTTGAAATGTGGATAACATGTGAGAAGGTGATGGTGTTGGGTATAAGTACACAAGTAGGTTACTGGTTTTACTACAGTGCCTGATTGGTACTTGCTGTGAAGTATTGCTCTGCGGAGGTATGGTGTACACAAACTATAAATTGCGTGTTTTTGTACGGCCTGTTAATCTAAAGGCTCTCATTACCAGCATCCTGTTCTGGGTAATGCAGCAGGACTTGGCCCTGTTTGTTATTGTTCTCTTGTTACACGAAGCAGATTTGTGTTGCCGTTGTTGCCATCTTGACAGATCGGTGCAGCATCTGTCAGACCCTGCGGCCTGAGCCGGAGCATCTCGTCCTCCGTGCTCCTGAACTAAAGGTAGAAGGTTGCGAAACGGTGGCATCTCTCACGAGATGCTTTTGAGGCGGACGTGCCCAAAGCTTTGTAAACAAGAAAGGTGAAGTCTTGTTGTAACTGGACTAACCAGGACTAGCCCATTCGAAATCCAAACTTCAGATTTCAGATATAGCTTTTTCCATTTTTTGCAGTAGTAGGGTTGTTCGCCTCTCTCGCTCTCCATTCCATTTTATGTCCCCTTGTTATGCTTTAGCGCCCCCTGGATCACAGTACCCGCTAAGAAATAACAGAACGGTATGCTTGTCACCTGTCACCCTACATTATTAGACATAAAACACAAAATACTGCAATATTCTGAAAATTTTTTTGTTGGGGTGGTCTTTGGGGTCTTTGAAGAAATAAAGTCACTGCGTGACATTAAAGGTCAGACTTCAATCCGACTCTTATTCATATGCTAACCAGACCAAAACAGATGCACTTGTGTTTCACACTTGAGTAATATGTCAAATTATTATTTCAAGTTCACTCTGAAAACAGACTAGGATTTCAAAAATGTATGTTCCCTCTTCTGCTGACAATGCCTGAAACTCCAAGGTCAAATGTCAGCTGACTACAGACTCTGTGTTTCAGGTTTGTGCTGTTATATGAGATGCATTAGCTCGTGGGTCAGACACTGCCCATGTGACCAGATTCCTTTTAAGTGAGAAGTTCTCTGTAGTCGCTGACCAACACTGTTGGAACTGGGTTTAACTCCCAGGTTGTGTTGAAATCAAAACATCTGTGTGACTAATTTTAAAGAGAAAAATATCCTGCACAAAAGAATTGTTGGTCACTTGAAAAACTTAAGCCTTTTTTATATGATCTAAAACAGGGATGTCAAACTCATTTTGGTTCAAGGGCCGCATACAACCTAACTAGATGTCTATTTTTATAACAAAATTAACTATGTATAACAATAAGTCTATGTTTTTTCCCCTTTGTTTTCATGCAAAGAAGTACACATATTTTAGGTATTTATTCATATTTAATAAAATATAATTTTACAAAAAAATATCCTGAACATAAAGTGTTTGTGTTTTTTTCTTATTTTTAAAATTAACCAAACGGGCCGGATTGAACACCCTAGCAAACCGGTTTTGGCCCGCGGGCCGTATGTTTGACACCCTCTGCTCTAAAACATATACAATTTTGTTCGTAGGAGCGGGTTAACTTTTGATACATTGTGTGTGTGTGCGTGTTGTGAATATATAAATATATTTTATTACATTTTAAGTTCCATGTGGTTTAATGACAAAAGAATTTTTTTTTTTTTTTTACTGAATCTTGTCGACAGCATTTACATCACCCAAATACTAATATATAGAACATATATATAGTAGTGATTGTAATACATGTTGAACTGCAGTATGACTTTCGTACTTATTGTTATTGCACCTTAATGTTTTTCGTTCAGTATTGTCTATGTCTGTCAGCGCACGGGAAGGCGAGGAATGTAATTTCGATACCTCTGTATGTTCTGTACATGTGAAGGTATTGACAATAAAGCTGACCTTGACCTTGACCTTGATCTTGCAGGATCAATTCTGAAAAAAACAATAGCAGACACTTAGAGTCCTTATTATCATTTGTGTTGGTGATGCAGTGTGTTAGACTGAAATACTTAAATATTGTTGCAGTCAATTAAATCAGATTGTGAGGGGAAAAGTTACATTAGACTTAGTAACATTTACCTTTCACTTGTTGTGCCACCTCTGCCTTGACATCATGCTTGACCAGCACATGGGGCAAACAAGTAGGATAACAACACCAACAACGTGTAAATAAAAACAGCGCTTCATACTTCTGTCTCCGCTAACACGTGGCTAATGAATGTAGAAAGAATGCAGACCTACAAGTCAGGTACAATTTCAAAAGTGACATTTACTCTGCTGCACATTGAACTGGAAAAAAAGGAGTGTTTCGTACATATAAAAAATACTGTGACTGTGTACTGAAGACCCTGGCTGTATTGCCTAACATGTATGTGAAGGTTAGCAGAACAAGGCTTGTAATTCAAGAGGGGAGTAGGGCACTCACATGTGACTGACTCACAAACAGTTTGTTCAAACTGGTTAGAGTCAACATCCCAGACAGGGTGAACAGTAGGTGCAGAACAGTCAGTAATATGAAACATAAATATATAGAAATATATACATACAAATATATTTTCTCAGCTTCCTATTAGTCCTCTACGGTAACTCATTATGTCTCTTGAAACAACAAAGTGAGCAACACTTTGATATAGTATATATTTAGGTAACAGATGTTTGTATGCAGTGTGTCAAATATATCCTTGATGAATGTGATCGCCGTTGTGAAATTATACAATGATATTGACAGATACAGATCTAAAGCTATATCTACAGATCAACGTTGTACATTGACAAACTAAATATAAATATACTTTATACATACACAGAATATATACTGGGTCTAGCGATACGTCTATATATGTATATAAGTAGATAGAACAGTCTTTTGCTCTAATATATCTATATCCTATATATGAATACATATATGTACACTACCGTTCAAAAGTTTGGGGTCACCCAGACAATTTTGTGTTTTCCATGAAAAGTCACACTTTTATTTACCACCATGAGCTGTAAAATGAATAGAAAATATAGTAAAGACATTGACAAGGTTAGAAATAATGATTTGTATTTGAAATAATAATTTTTTCCTTCAAACTTTGCTTTCGTCAAAGAATCCTCCATTTGCAGCAATTACAGCATTGCAGACCTTTGGCATTCTAGCTGTTAATTTGTTGAGGTAATCTGGAGAAATTTCACCCCACGCTTCTAGAAGCCCCTCCCACAAGTTGGATTGGCTGGATGGACACTTCTTGCGTACCATACGGTCAAGCTGCTCCCACAACAGCTCAATGGGGTTTAGATCTGGTGACTGCGCTGGCCACTCCATTACAGATAGAATACCAGTTGCCTGCTTCTTCTCTAAATAGTTCTTGCACTATTTGGAGGTGTGCTTTGGGTCATTGTCCTGTTGTAGGATGAAATTGACTCCAATCAAGCGCTGTCCACAGGGTATGGCATGGCGTTGCAAAATGGAGTGATAGCCTTTCTTATTCAAAATCCCTTTTACCCTGAACAAATCTCCAACCTTACCAGCACCAAAGCAACCCCAGACCATCACATTACCCCCACCTTGCTTGACTGATGGCGTCAGGCACTCTTCCAGCATCTTTTCAGTTGTTCTGCATCTCACAAATGTTCTTCTGTGTGATCCAAACACCTCAAACTTTGATTCGTCCGTCGATAACACTTTTTTCCAATCTTCCTCTGTCCAATGTCTGTGTTCTTTTGCCCATATTAATCTTTTTCTTTTATTGGCCAGTCTCAGATATGGCTTTTTCTTTGCCACTCTGCCCTGAAGGCCAGCATCCCAGAGTCGCCTCTTCACTGTGGGTGTTGACACTGGCGTTTTGTGGGTACTATTTAATGAAGCTGCCAGTTGAGGACCTGTGAGGCGTCTATTTCTCAAACTAGAGACTCTAATGTACTTATCTTCTTACTTAGTTGTGCAGCGGGGCCTCCCACTTCTCTTTCTACTCTGGGGAGAGCCTGTTTGTGCTGTTCTCTGAAGGGAGTAGTACACACCGTTGTAAGAAATCTTCAGTTTTTTGGCAATTTCTCGCATGGAATAGCCTTCATTTCTAAGAACAAGAATAGACTGTCGAGTTTCACATGAAAGTCCTCTTTTTCTGGCCATTTTGAGCATTTAATCGACCCCACAAATGTGATGCTCCAGATACTCAACCTGCTCAAAGGAAGGTCAGTTTTATAGTTTCTCTAACCAGCTAAACTGTTTTCAGCTGTGCTAACATGATTGCACAAGGGTTTTCTAATCATCCATTAGCCTTCTCATGCAATGAGCAAACACATTGTACCATTAGAACACTGGAGTGATAGTTGCTGGAAATGGGCCTCTATACACCAATGTAGAT
>NC_024327.1:256332-257283 GCF_000523025.1 Cynoglossus semilaevis
TTTAATGAAGCTGCCAGTTGAGGACCTGTGAGGCGTCTATTTCTCAAACTAGAGACTCTAATGTACTTATCTTCTTGCTCAGTTGTGCAGCGGGGCCTCCCACTTCTCTTTCTACTCTGGTTAGAGCCTGTTTGTGCTGTTCTCTGAAGGGAGTAGTACACACCGTTGTAAGAAATCTTCAGTTTTTTGGCAATTTCTCGCATGGAATAGCCTTCATTTCTAAGAACAAGAATAGACTGTCGAGTTTCACATGAAAGTTCTCTTTTTCTGGCCATTTTGAGCATTTAATCGACCCCACAAATGTGATGCTCCAGATACTCAACCTGCTCAAAGGAAGGTCAGTTTTATAGTTTCTCTAACCAGCTAAACTGTTTTCAGCTGTGCTAACATGATTGCACAAGGGTTTTCTAATCATCCATTAGCCTTCTCATGCAATGAGCAAACACATTGTACCATTAGAACACTGGAGTGATAGTTGCTGGAAACGGGCCGCTATACACCAATGTAGATATTGCACCAAAAAACAGACATTTGCAGCTAGAATAGTCATTTACCACATTAGCAATGTATAAAGTGTATTTCTGATTAGTTTAAAGTTATCTTCATTGAAAAAAACAGTGCTTTTCTTTCAAAAATAAGGAAATTTAGTGACCCCAAACTTTTGAACGGCAGTGTATATATGTATATATAATATATATATTATATACATATATATTTACAATGTGCTTACATATGCGCATATGTGTGTTTACACATATATGCGTAAATACACACGTATACGTGATATATACGTTTGTGTATTTATAGACGGTCTGTTTTCCAGTTGGTTATCAACCATGAAGTCATAGGACCAGAGTTTAAAAACCACCAGACTTCTGAGCAGTTCTAACGAGTCTTTGCTCCTGTAGGCCTCCTGCGTCAGGTCAAAGTTTACAGAGATGTCATTAGCAG
>NC_024327.1:257289-263871 GCF_000523025.1 Cynoglossus semilaevis
TGTGGTGTTTCCTCCCTCCGCGCCACGCCGGTCCCGCTCTGCGTGTGTCCGTGAAGCAGTGATGCTTCACGGACACGGCAGCTGACATGTTCCCGTGGGCTGAAGCGGAGTCTCCCGCTGGACAGAATCCATTTATGGGTAATATCCGCCCCTCGCCACACCAGACTAGTAGCCGTTCCGATAGAAAACATCAGCGATAAGGAGATCGTGGCGGAGGAGATCGACTTTAAAATCCCACAGACCGCACGCCCGTGCTGCTTTTAAGAACACTCGGGAAAACACCAGGTTGTGAACAAGTCAGGACAGTGACGGTTAATGAGCATCAACGTGGTTGGTGGATTTCTTGTGACGTATAAGCACAACAAACTTAGAAGGTTACACCCTGCACAGGTACACACATCCGCCGGGGGTCCAGTCCTCACTGGGGTACTGTCATGCGCAGTCGTCGGAGGAAACATTTTTAAATGTTACTTGCTAAATGTTGACACAAAATATCAAAAACTACTACTATAAGACAACTGCATACTCTAGTTAAAAGTAATAAAGAATAGGAAGGAAACAAAACCTAGACAAAGAAATTATATTGTAATACATCTAAAATATTATAATGTGACGGTTGGGGAATAAATGGTTATGTGTGTTTTACTGTTTTACTTTTTCTGACTGTTCTTGGGTGCCTTGAACGCACCATGTTATAGCGCACATGCGCATTGAGTTTTTGTTCCGTGTTGTGAAACCGACTGGTTTTAGAGTTTGAGTCAGTCAGTTCTGCTGGCCGACAGCAGCGCTGATTCCAGGTAATTAATAAACCACTTCCTAATAAAATCACAAGCTGCCTCAGTTTCATTTTATCGCTACATTGGTGTCAGAAGTGGGATCATGGCAGCTACGCTGAATAAGATAGAAGAGATCATCGCGCGCATCGAAGCTAAGGTAAATAGCCGGGTACGGAAACGAGCGGCCACTCCAGGAGCGCAAGGGAGCAGCGATACCCCTGCTATGATGAGGCAGAGAGGGGAGGCACTGTGAGTCGACCTGACGGGTGCAGCGCTGATTATTTATTGTTCTCGGGGCGCTGCACCCGTCAGGTCGACTCACAGTGCCTCCCCTCTCTGCCTCATCATAGCAGGGGTATCGCTGCTCCCTTGCGCTCCTGGAGTGGCCGCTCGTTTCCGTACCCGGCTATTTACCTTAGCTTCGATGCGCGCGATGATCTCTTCTATCTTATTCAGCGTAGCTGCCATGATCCCACTTCTGACACCAATGTAGCGATAAAATGAAACTGAGGCAGCTTGTGATTTTATTAGGAAGTGGTTTATTAATTACCTGGAATCAGCGCTGCTGTCGGCCAGCAGAACTGACTGACTCAAACTCTAAAACCAGTCGGTTTCACAACACGGAACAAAAACTCAATGCGCATGTGCGCTATAACATGGTGCGTTCAAGGCACCCAAGAACAGTCAGAAAAAGTAAAACAGTAAAACACACATAACCATTTATTCCCCAACCGTCACATTATAATATTTTAGATGTATTACAATATAATTTCTTTGTCTAGGTTTTGTTTCCTTCCTATTCTTTATTACTTTTAACTAGAGTATGCAGTTGTCTTATAGTAGTAGTTTTTGATATTTTGTGTCAACATTTAATCTCTGCACGCCAGGGCTACCCCACCTTTGAGAGTACAGCTCGAGAAGAGTTAGCCCTCCACGCATTCACACAAGGCTTGAAACCAGATCGCCTACGGGAGCACATTCGTCTGTTTGCACCAAGCTCCTTGAATGCAGCTGTGGAAGAAGCTGAACGAGTAGAACATGTGCTGTGTTCGGGTGAGCACAAAGTAAGCATTAGACCTAACGTCCATCAGCTGAGCTATGACAATGGCGAAGAGGAAGAAGAGTCACGTGTGGTTCACAGTTTTCCACCAAAACGCCCACTGCAAAGCATCAGGAGGGAAGCAAGGCAGGCTGACAAGGGCTGTTACCGTTGTGGCGAGCTGGGTCATGTTACCCGCCATCGCCCAGCTCCGGCCCCGCTGAGACCAACACCCCAGCCAAAGTTAAAGATGAGGGTGGCGCTATGAGGGGCCCGCCTCCTAATGATGAACTCTCTCCCCTCCCTGAGCTAAACCCAAGAATTGGCCGTCTGGGTCAAGCTGATGGGCTATATGTGGACTGCAGTATCGATGAGACAGAGTGTAGAGCCCTGGTGGACACAGGGGCCACCATCTCACTGATCCACCCTGGGCTCATTCCAAACACCAGCGGTAAGAAACCCCAGAGATGAGAATCACCAAGAAGAGAATAATCACGATCACAGGCGAATGTGCAGCAATACGTGGGACAAGACTGCTGCCAGTGACTGTTGCAGGCTGCACCACCAACCATCAGTTCTGGCTGGCCCCAAAGACCCCTGTATTATTGGCCTAGACCTGCTGACTAAATGGGAGGCCACAGTGGATGTCTTCAGATCCATACGGCACATGGGTTCTGTATCTGAGGCTCTCCACCCTGCTCAAGGCCAGGGTCTTAGGGTTGTCTCCACACTGTCCCCACCACAAAACACATTAAATTCACCCTCACCACTGCTAATTCCTTCTGCTGATACGGGGCAAGCCGTAGAGGATTTGTACCAGCGGAGCTGTAATAGTCTGGATGAGGAAAAGAGACGTCAGTTACGTGAGCTGCTAAATACTTTCTCAAATATATTTGCTGCCAAGGACGAGGACTGTACACACACAATCTTGGTACAGCATGACATAGACACTGGCGAGGCCTGTCCTATCCGCCTCCGTCCACGTCGTCTACCATTAGCTAAGTATGAAGCGGCAGAAGAAAAGATGTAGGAGATGGCAGCAGCAAGTGACATCGAGCCCTCAAGGAGCCCGTGGGCAGCCCCAGCTGTCCTTGTGAGAAAGAAGGACAACTCTTGGCGGTTCTGTTTTGACTACCTCCACCTATATGACATTACCCATAAAGACTCTTACCCTCTGCCACGGAGAGATGATGCCCTGCATCACATCACTGGTTCCAGCTGGTTCAGCTCCCTCGACCTTCGGAGTGGCTACTGGCAGTCGAGCTAACACCAGAAGTCCTTTGGCCTATGTAACACACCTGCGACCTTTGAACACCTGATGGAGAAGGTCTTGGCTGACATTCCTTGGAACAAATGTGTTGTCTACCTAGATGATCTCCTCTCATGTGCAAAAAGTTTTGATGGCGCCCGGTCTACAAGAGGTCTTCCGAGCTATCCGCAGAGCTGGCCTAAAGCTTTACCCAAAGAAGTGTCACCTGCTGTGGCGTGAAACTGCCTTCCTGGGGCACATAGTCAGTGGTACCGGGGTGTCCACAGACCCCGCCAAAGTGTCTGCTGTGAAGGAGTGGCCAGTTCCCAACAACATCACCGAACTGCGGAGCTTCCTCGGTCTGGCCTCCTACTACCGGCGGTTTGTCAGGGATTTTGCTTCTGTTGCCAGCCCTCTGCATCGGCTGACTCAGAAGGGCCAAGTATTCCAGTGGAGTGAGGACTGCTCCACCGCATTTGGTAGAGGCACCAGTACTAGCTTTCCCAGACCATGAGCGGCCCTCTTTTGTGGATATCGACACAAACAATGTGCACATTGGAGCTGTTTTATCAGGTATGAGAAAATGGCGAACAGGTCATCTCCTACTACAGCCGCTCACTTAACCGGCTAGAGAGGAATTACTGCGTTACGCACAGAGCTGCTTGCTGTCATCTTGGGGCTGCGTCATTTCAGGCCCTACCTTTATGGGAGGAAGTTCCTCCTACGAACTGATCATGCCTCCCTGACCTGGATGATGAATTTTAAAGAACCTGAGGGGCAGTTGGCTCGGTGGCTGGAGACCCTGCAGGACTATGACTTTGAGGTAAACCACCGAGCTGGTCATCTCCATGCCAATGCGGCTGCCCTGTCACAGCGGCCCTGTGAGGAGGCTGATTGCCGCTACTTTAGGCGGGTTGAGGAACGACATCCAGCAGCTCCAGTAGTCGCGGCACTGCAGGTGATGGGGATGCCACCTCGTCTACTGGCCACAATAACGCCATCGAACCTTGCTCTGCAGAACAGCTAAAGTGTGAGCAGAGGCAGGACCCGGTACTGGCCAGAGTTCTAAGCTGGCTGGAAGCAGAACAGCACCCAGAGTGGAAAGCTGTGGCTCCTTTGGATCCTGAGACCAAGCCCCTCTATACCCAGTGGGACAGACTTACCCGTCGTGATGGGCTCCTCTACCGCCAATGGTAGTCACCAAGGGGTGCCCACAACCTTTTCCAGCTCATTGTGCCCCGACGACTGTGCTCCAAGATCCTGCAGTGTGTTCACGGATCGGGGGGGGGGGGGCATTTTGGGGTGTCCAAGACTCTAAATCGCCTCCGTTCACGCTTCTACTGGCCAGGTTGTCATCAAGATGTAGAGTCATATGTACAGCAGTGTGACACTGTGTGTACTGCTAAGAAGGGCCCCACTAGACGATCCCATGCCCCTTTGCAGCAGTATCAGGTGGGGGCCCCCATGGAGCGTGATGGGTTAGGTTTGGGTGCCTTGAACGCACCATGTTATAGCGCACATGCGCCGAGTGTTTTTGTTCCGTGTTGTGAAGCCGACTGGTTTTAGAGTTTGAGTCAGTCAGTTCTGCTCTGTGTGGTTTTGGCGTGCGCTGTGGCCGACAGCAGTGCTGATTCCAGGTAATTAATAAACCACTTTCTAATAAAATCACAAGCTGCCCCCGCTTCATTTTACCGCTCCGCTACAATATCTATGCTGATAAAATATAATGTAAATAATATAATATACCTGGGTTGGATTACATTAGATTACATGACTCAAGAGGACTAGAGTATTCATACGTATTAATCGCATTAATTCAGATATAGTATACACACTCCATATTTACACAAAGGTGACATATTGCAAAATATATTGCACTGCTTATGGTAGAGACTGGGAGAGTGTGGGAGTCTGTGTGTGTCACATTTTATTTTAAATCACCACGTGACGTGACTCGATCATGAGGAAATCGCTCAGTGTGTTAAGCATAAAGACTCCAGACTCCAACATCCCAGAGTGAAAACAGACCATGTCTTTGTTGATCTCTAGTCCTAACCCAGCATCACATTTTCCTTTCCAACGGAAGGGGGAGCCATTGCTTTACAGCCATTGGAGTTGAACCTCCTCCACCACCGGCCACTTAAACCCCCATTTTCATCCCGATCTAATTCAGGATTCGTAAAGTTTGATCCGAGTTTGATCAGAGTGAGATCACTAATGTTGCCAAATCATGATTTTTTTTCAAAACAATGATTCTCAGATGAAGGTATTACTAATCTACCATCTGTGTGGAGAGCACCGTACCAACCCGCAGGGTGCGGTGCTTTGCCAACACCAAGCCATGGGTGACCCCCCAGCTTCAAGTTCTGCTGAACAAGAAGAAGAGGGTGTTTGCTTCAGGGAACAGGGATGAGCTTAAAATAATACAGCGGGAGCTCAAGCAGGAGATCAGGAAGGCCAAGAACACCTACAAGGAGAAGCTTGAGGAGCAGCTGGGGCAGAACAAGACGCGTGATGTTTGGAGGGGCCTGAAGAACATCACGGGTCATGGACTGAGTGGAGCCAGCGACACACCAGGGGGTGACCAGAGATGGGCCGATGAACTGAATGAGTTCTTCAACAGATTCGATCAAAGGCCCCCACCCCCCTCCTCCACCACTGCTTCCACCTCTTCACACTTCTCCTCACCAGCGACCACAGCTACCATCCCCCATCTAAACCACCATCCACAACACCTCTCACCTACACCCCTGCCCCCCAACCCCCAGCTGTCAACCTCCCCTCACTCCCCTCTCTCCCTGACATCTGAGCAGGTGAGGAGAGAATTAAGGCGACTAAAGAACAGGAAAGCTGCAGGACCAGATGGAATCAGCCCTAGACTGCTCAGGAACTGTGCTGACCAACTCTGTGGGGTGGTCACGTACATCTTCAACCTGAGCCTCAGTCTGGAGAAGGTTCCGTCCCTGTGGAAGACCTCCTGTGTGGTTCCAGTCCCGAAGACATCGCACGCCAGGGAGCTGAACCACTACAGACCCGTCGCCTTGACCTCCCACCTGATGAAGACCATGGAGAGGCTGATCCTCAGTCACCTGCGCACAGAGGTGAGCTCTGCGATGGACCCGCTGCAGTTTGCCTACAGGCAGAACGTTGGGGTGGATGACGCCGTCATCTACCTTCTGCACCGGGCGCTGACTCACCTGGAGACCGCCGGGAGCACTGTGAGAGTCATGTTCTTTGACTTCTCCAGTGCTTTCAACACCATCCAACCGGCGGTGCTGCGCAGGAAACTGGTGGATGCAGGAGCAGGGGAGCAGCTCGCCGCGTGGACCACCGACTACCTCACAAACAGACCCCCCAAACCTTCCTGCGGGTGGTGAGTCCACTGGAAGATATTAACCGCCCTAACCGGGATTCGAACTTGTCCAGGAGGTGAACCCTGGGGTTCCAGACCAATGACAGAGACATTGCCTCTGGGCCAAAGCGCCACCTATCTATCTATCTATCTATCTATCTATCTA
>NC_024327.1:264540-266421 GCF_000523025.1 Cynoglossus semilaevis
ACCCTCCTCTATCATCTTTTTTCCCCCCCCCCCAAAAAAAAAAATAGTAATAACTTAAGTTAAGACTACGACATCATAACCCGCGCGAGTGAAGCGGTCGCTGCAGTTGCGCACATGCGTATGTAAATGAGTGGCGCACACATGGCGCACGGAGCCAAAGATAGAGTAACAAATCAGGAATTTTCCTCCTGCCATTCCTGAGAGTGCAGAGAGCACAGAAGTCAACGCGGTACACTTACGCGTTCTCCTCGGAGAAGAGAACGGAACAGCGGCATTCATTTGCATCTTTTAGAATTTTCTTTTTTTCTAAAAACATTTCACGCCAGGATTAACCTCTGTTTCCGGATTACGGACTAGCATTTGGGGGGAAATCATGAGTTTGGACCCAACTTTTGTATCATGTCTCCTGTTTAGAAACGTTCTGAGGAAATAAATGGCGCAGCGCAAGAGAGCAGCACGGATAAAGAATACTGTTATGTTGCATGGGATTTGTTTTTAGTCACTGCCGGAGGATTTGTTCTTCTAGACTTTATCGGGGAAAAGGCGAGGATTCTGTGTTGATGAGTGAAAAAAAAACCAAAACATCTGGATTACAAATTCAGAACTTTTTGGAGGAAGAAAATGTGGAGTGAAAACGGCGTGTAGAAGGATGCTGTACAATGGAAGTGAAGAACTCTTTAGCTTTCTTTGCGGTGACTTGTCTCTTTTTGTGCTCCACTTTCAGCCAAGAACTCAACCCCAAAGGCAGGAATGTATGCAAAGTACCGGGGTAAGGAACACAGCAGCAACAATATAAAGACATATATTTACAAACTACGACAAATGTAAACATGTCCTGATAGAAGTTCTTGTTTTGTTGTTTTATACTTTAGGATATGACTTAAAATGCACCGAATGCATGACGATTAACTTCCGAGTTCGTTTTGTCTTTACTTAGTTTTAGGACAAAATATTTCCTGTGCAGACGGCGTCATGGCATCAGTACGCAAGCCGAGTAACGGTTCTCACTAAGAACTTTTACCAGATTTTTACTTTGTTTTTTAGTCTTGTACGACTCCGACCAACACGTATTAGTTACGTGTTTTACTTTGACCTATTTTCTGTAGGTAAAAATATGTTCTTTGTATAGCATGCACACAGGAGGAGTAGGAGCCCATTAAAAAGCAGCCACACAGATGTGTACATCTGGAACTACACTATTTTTTCCGTCTGTAGAGGCACGCTAGTAGACCTTAAGGGCTTTCGTGGCACCATTTACACAAATGTAGAGGCGAGTGAACTCCGTACAAACTAGGGGGAGCTGATGGGTTTGTTTTGATGTCAATGAGTTGTAGTCGGAGGATGGAAAATTATATTTCATGACATCTGTTGAGATTATATTTTGTTTGTATTTTTATGACTCCTATATTTATATATAGGAGGTTACATGTTGTAACAAATCTTAGTAGAAAAAAAACCAACAATATGACAAAATACAATTTATGAATGACCTCTAGGAATATGACCGACACTGTGGGTGTTGGAATACTGGTAAGAAAAAAACAAAACAAAACCAAGTCCACAATTGCCTCCTGTGAGTCCAAGTGTGTTTGTCAAATATGAAGCAGCAGTACAATAGGCAAAAAAGGGTAAAAACGTGTCTTTACTTTGCTACAACAATCGATATATGGGGGGGGGGGGGGAATAAAATACTTTTATTTTAAATTTTATCTATTTTTACAATTTCTTATTCTTGAAATACATATATTTATAAATACATGTATGTATACATATATTTATATATGTATGCATACATTTACATATATTCATACATGTACAGTATTTATATGTATACATATATGTACACATGTATGTATACATATATTTATATATGTATGCATA
>NC_024327.1:270854-276253 GCF_000523025.1 Cynoglossus semilaevis
CCAAGAATACTGATCCACCAGTCTGGACCATTCGGACACAGGTGTTTTATACCTCAATCACTTGAAGCACACCCACACCACTCAGGTGATCTTCATTTCACTAATTGTGAGACTATTGGCAAGAATTTGATGGACCTCTATTAAATTAGACCATTAACTTAAAAAGGGGGTGATTAATTATGCAAACAATTATATCTCTTTATATATTTTTATTTCATTGACATTACTTTGTAGAAATCTGTTTTCACTTTGACATTAAAGAGTTTTTTTCAATAAATTCTTGTGTTAAAAAAGCCAAATTTTATTGACCATGATTGATTTATGAAAGCACTAAAAGGGTAAAACATCCAAGGGGGTGAATACTTATGATAGGCACTGTATGTACACATACATACAATAGTCAAAACTAGATCTTAAGCATTTTCCTCACATCACAAGTATTTCAGAACATGGCAGGTCAATTCTAATCCACAAATGTGACAGTGACATGTTTCAGGGGCCCCCACGGAGGTCACAGGGGTTGGAGAAAGAGCTGATAAACCTATCTTTGTCTGACAGGCCAGAACTTAGGCTGAATATTTATTTTATGAATATTTACTTCCTCCTGCAACGTTCTCAAAAGGCTGAATTGCAGTTTTAAGAGGAAGGACTCCGTAGGGGGCTACCAGTTAGAGTCAGATGTAAATGAACCCTTGTGTGGAAAATTATACAAGCATGTGTTAGACACATGCGTCATGCCTTCACCACATGAATGAGTACTTTGAGATGAAGGGATGGTGAGCTGGGTGTTGCCACTGTGATGATGTTTGTTTTCGACTGTGTTTTATTCCGGGGCTTCATTATCCCCCTCCCCCCTCTCATTTTGGATGTCATAATAACTCTTCCAGGTCACCGGGACTGGCGTGCTGCGGCGGATGGAGCCAGCTAGGAGACGAATGCCTGACGTGTACGTTCACCTCCACAAGTCCAACGATGTCATGAAGCGCTTTAAGACAAACAGTTTAAATAACGTGATCTGCTCTTGTTCACCCCAGCTCTCTGTGAAGGCAACTTCACATGCAAGGAAAATGAGGTGTGTGTCAGGCCAAATGAATGTCGCTGCCGTCACGGGTACTTTGGAGCGAGCTGTGACACCAGTAAGGAATTTGTTTTTTAACTTTAAATCCACAATTATATCTTGTATCCTTTTTACTTTGGTCTTCAAAGCTGTGGTTGCCGCCCTAAATACCAGTTCCACAGCAGTATTTACTGAGGCTGATGGTGTTGGCTGATGTCAGGAGCATGGCATTGTTGTTCTGTCAGTACGCGGGTCCAGATCTGGGATCTGTTTCCTCCACCGGAGCTATTTTTATCACTTCAACCACCATTTAAACTTTACTGGGAGCCACAGAAACCTTTCAGTTATTGATCAACTAAGTATTACAGATGTGTAAAGATAAAGCTGTTGATTATTTATTAACCTGTTATACCATCCTATGTTGTTTTTTTGTCCTTCTCTTTCAGCACACAATTTTTTTTTTCATATTTATGAATGTAGATTTATTTTTATCCCAGCAAGGATTATTTGCAATTATTTGCCTTAGATTACATTCATGCATTTAGCAGATGCTTTTATCCAACTTACATGAGGAATCCAAAGCTTCCGTTTGATTAATCAGATTTAGGATTTTAATTTTTAACTTAAAAAGACTTGCTGATTAATACAATTGAGGAATTTTAGTTCTAAAGAGCACATTCAAAATAATTTTGGTCCATTCACAAATGTTAAATGTCGAGGGCAAGTGTACAGTAATGGGCTGCAGAGCCACAGGTTGAAAACCCCAGGTCTAGATTTATGGGCTAATACTGCTTTTCCACTGCTGTACACCATTGTTTCCCAAAGACTGGGTCGCAACCCTCAGTTGGGTCGCAAGAGTTTTTTTTGGGTTGTCTCACATCATGTTTCCTAGGAGTTAAGGAATAATGTCTATTGACTTGGGTCGTGAAGGTTTGTGACTTTTAAAATATGGGTCCCCAGAAAAAAAGTTTGGGAAACACTTGTACACCATGGAAATTGATACTTTTGTGATTCAATCTTGGGTCAAACTACTGCTCCAGTTCTACCAGTTGTGGATACAAGTGTTTTAAACTAATTTAAATTATTTCTGTACGGATTTCTTCCTGTTTCCTGACTACAACTGTCACTTTAACAGAGTGTCCCGGCCAGTTCTGGGGTCCCGACTGTAAAGGGAAATGTCTTTGTTACCCTAATGGCCAGTGTGATGACCTGACCGGCCAGTGTACCTGCAACCACAACCGCTGGGGACCAAACTGTGAGAATGCATGTCTGTGCCAAAAAGGCCAGTGTGACCAAGAAACGGGCAAATGCACATGTCACCCCGGCGTCTGGGGTCCTCAGTGTAACAACAAGTGCTACTGCAGCGTCAACTCCGTCTGTGACCCCATGACGGGCCGATGCCAGTGCCGGTCTGGGTGGATGGGGAGAAACTGCGCTGTGCAGTGCAACTGTAACAACTCGCCATGTGAACAGTTCACGGGACGCTGCCAGTGTCCTGAGATGCTGTGGGGCCAGCGGTGCGAGCGGTACTGCCAGTGTTTCCACGGCAAATGCAACCAAGCTGATGGCTCTTGTAAGTGCACTCCGGGCTACCGTGGGAAGTTCTGCAGAGAGCCGTGTCCGGCTGGATTCTACGGACAGAACTGCAGGAACAGGTAGGGCACGTTTATCACAGGACACATTTTTGCAAACTTTCCAAAATTAGTGTTCAAGATACGGAGTTGGGTTTTGATTAGTCCATAAAAAAAAAATCTAACATTTAAAAAATATTGAGGGCCAGTTTTACAGACAGGGCTCAGCAGACGCTATATGTATGTGTGAGTCTTTGCATCACACACAGGAGGCGCCATGGAGTATGTGGTTCCTCTGGGCTCAAACTCAGGGCTTTCTGCGTGTAAGGCTGGCGTGATAACCACTACACTATGGAATCACCAGTTTCGTGATGAAACTTTCCCGATGCCAAACATCCCAAACTTTCTTCATATATGCTAAACGCAGTCTCGAAAACCTTTATTCAAGTAATTTAATGGATTACTTCCATCCACAAGTACTTGTCAGGCCAACTACTAAGCAGAAATTTAACCAGCCTCTAGGAAGGATTTTTTAAGCTTCAGTTTAGTCCTGTGTCAGGTTTATTCTAACATATATAACGACGAAGTAACAACACAAAAGACGTCTTGATTTTTTACTTGCAAGGGGAGAGTGCAGCTTACTCTTCTGGCAGCTTCCTCATCAACTCCGAGTAGCCACACCCTTCCTCTGCACTTTTGTTGAGTTTATAAAATTATCAGATTACATATCATGTGATCGTGTGTGAGTATATGAATGGGTATGGAGTAAGAAGGTGGGTGTGAATGGGGGTGTGACTGTGTCTGGTAATTTCTCCATCAGTCTTGATCACACTAGATTATAATATGAGAAGCAAACAGTTTCTTAAAGCGACAGTACAGCATGAAGCAATGATAATAAATTAAATTCTTCCAACATCCTGAAACTTCAGTCAGGGACTAGGCTTAAGCCTGGTCTATGAAACCAGTCCTTGGTGTAACACTCAAGAAGTTTCATGGTCTGGGAAAATGTTCCCACGCAGTTTATCTGAAACCTTGATTTAACAGAATGTTGTTTATCTCCCTGTTTAAATGACCATTAGATGAACAAAAAACATTCAGATACACATGTCTTTCATCAGGTTAAACTGTTTCACCACACCAAGATATGGGACCGGGGATTTCTTTGTGTAAACAAGACAAATGAGAAACACTTGGTTTGTGTGTTGTTCGCCTGACCACAGATGTGGACACTGTAAAGGACAGCAGCCTTGTAAAGTCACAGAGGGACGCTGCATCACCTGCGATCGAGGCTGGAACGGGATGCGGTGTGATCAGCTTTGCTCCAAGGGCTTTTTTGGCGAGAACTGTCAGGAAGTTTGCCCCACCTGTAAGGATGGTCACCACTGTGACCCCATTGACGGAAAGTGCTCACAGTGCAACCCTGGCTGGATTGGGGACAGGTAAGAATTTAATATGTCAGAGAATTGTCAGTTGGTACCAAGTCTGATTTTTGTTTTTCACGTGCAGACCTTTTGAATTGGTCCATCAAGCATAAAAAAAGCCTTTTTGCTCTTGCAGAAGCAATATACTGTATACTACATACATTGCTAAAATTGTAAAATCAAACTCTGCAAGTATTGTTTCTGATTCTGCAGATTTCTTACACAGTTGTGACTAATGCACGCTTAAGCTAGCTTAAGCTAGCTTTTGTGACTTTTATAGATTTTGGAGCGTGGATTTTTTTCATTTCCTACCTCTATTTTTCAGAAGAAAATCAGGAATGTGTACTAATCGGAAGGAACATTTTGTTTTGTCTTATGGTATCTCTGACGAGATCAGACCACGGAGTTTCTGCACAAAAATTTAGAATCAGGAACTATTTTATGATGGTTTAAATCAGGGGTCAAGGGCTGGATTTTTTTCTGGATAAAATGGAATAAAAATCACATTTTTGTTTATAATTATTAAACATAGATGTTTGTTTTTGAAACCAGCCACTAGGGTACACGGATAAATGGTGAGGGTTGCGTCAGGAAGGGCATCCTGCGTAAAACTTGTAGCCAAATCTAATATGCGAATCACTAAAACTATTTCAATACCGGATCGGTCGAGGCCCGGGTTAACAACGACCGCCAACAGTGCCGTTGACCTACAGGGCACTGATGGAAATTGGGCTACTGTTGGTCAAAGACAGAGAAGAAGTGGAGGGCGTTTGGTTAGGAGAAAAAGAGAAAAGAGGAAGAATAGAAGTGTTGGTCTGAAGTGTAGAACTCTGAATGTAGGTACAATGACAGTGAAAAGTAGAGAAATAGCTGATGTGATGGAAAGAAGAAGAGTAGATATTTTGTGTGTGCAGGAGACCAGGTGGAAGGGCAGCAAGGAAGAATATGTAAGAAATGTGGTAGAGGTGAAACGAGAGTCAGACAGGTTGATGTGTGTGAAGGTAGAAATAGAAGGAGGAACTTTAAAGAGTTGTTGAATGAGGAAAATGAAAGGGAAAGTAGAAACGAGGAACCAGAGACTATTAGGAAGAAGGTAGATCAGGTTAGAAAGGATGAAGTTAGAAAAGCCATGAAGAGATCCTGATGACATACCAGTGGAACTATGGAAGTGTTTAGGAGAAGTGGCAGTAGATTTCCTGATGGGGTTGTTTAACAGAATTTTAGAGACGGACAAGATGCCTGATGATTGGAGGAAAAGTGTTCTGGTGCCAATTTATAAGAAGGGTGATGCACAGAGTTGTAACAACTACAGAGGGATAAAGTTGATGAGCCATACGATGAAGATTTGGG
>NC_024327.1:276464-282977 GCF_000523025.1 Cynoglossus semilaevis
CTACATCAAGGATCGGCCCTGAGCCCCTTCTTGTTTGCTTTGGTGATGGACAGATTGACAGATGAGGTCAGACAGGAGTCCCCATGGACTATGTTGTCTGCAGATGACATTGTGATCTGTAGTGAGAGTAGGCAGCAGCTAGAAAAGAACCTAGAGAGGTGGAGGTTTTTGCATTAGAAAGAAGAGGAATGAAGGTCAGCCGCAGCAAGACAGAGTATATGTGTGTAAATGAAAGGGAGAACAGTGAAATAGTGAGGTTACAAGGAGCAGAGGTGGTGAAGGTGCAGGAGTTTAGGTATTTAGGATCAACTGTTCAGAGCAGGGAGACTGGAAGAGAGGTGAAGAATAGAGTGCAGAAAGGATGGAACAGCTGGAGAAAAGTGTCAGGAGTGATCTGTGGTAGAAGAGTGTCAGTTAAGGTGAAGGGAAAGGTTTACAGGACAGCGGTGAGACCAGCCATGATGTATGGTTTAGAGACGGTAGCAATAGGCAGAAGACAGGAGGCGGAACTGGAGGTGGCAGAGTTAAAGATGCTAAGATTATCTTTAGGAGTGACAAGAATGGACAGGATCAGGAATGAGGTCATTAGAGGGACAACAGACAGGAAGGTTTGGAGAAAAGGCTAGAGAAGCCAGATTGAGATGGTTTGGACATGTGCAGAGGAGGGACAGTGGATACATTGGTAGAAGAATGTTAAAGATGGAGCTACCAGGTAGGAGAAAAAGAGGAAGGCCAAAGAGGAGATACATGGTTGCAGTGAGGGAGGACATGCAGATAGTTGGAGTCAGAGTAGAAGATGCGGAGAACAGGGAGAGATGGAAATCAATGATTCGCTGTGGCAACCCCTGAAAAAGGGACAAAGCCGAAAGAAAAAGAAGAACAGGAAGAAGTTTGTTTTTGAATCCAGTTGTAGGACGAATTGGACAGGCCGTGGCTTAGACTGTGCTTCAAGACCATCTAAGGTGGTGATTAACAACTGGTGGCTCGTGGACCGAATCCGGCTCATCAAACAATACTCTTACCCCAAAATTTGATTTTTATTTCTGGCCCCTAACGTGTCTGTCTAGAAATTCTGCCTAATATAGTTTGTGACTCCTGTTTCAAGGCTTTGGCACTAAGGATATACAACATAGCTCATCATCGAGTTTAAGAACTGCCTTAAACTAAAGTTACTGGTCTAACAACCTCTTCAACGTGTTCGGTCCATGGCCTGTTCTTTGTGCAGCTATTACAGAGTGAGACACTGTTTTTTGTTAAAAGCTGTGATCGTGACATTCTTTGTACGTGCCGTAGGTGTGAGGGCCACCACTGCGACCCCATTCACGGGAAGTGCTCACAGTGCAACCCAGGCTGGATTGGGGACAGGTAAGAAATGAATATGTCAGAGAATTGTCAGTTGGTTCATGTGCGGACCTTTTAAATTGGTACCAGATCTGGACTGCAGAGCCTTTATGCTCTTGTCGGAAGCAATATATACTACATATATTGCTAAAATTGTAAAATCAAACTCTGCAAGTAACGTTTCTGGAGCGTGGATGCTCTTCATCTCTATTTATCAGAAGAAAACCAGGAATGTGTACTAATCTGAAGGAACATTCTTGTCTTGTCTTGTCTTGTGGTATCTCTGCTGAGATCAGACCACACAAAAATTTAGGATCAGGAACTATTTTATGACGGTTTAAATCGGGGGTCAACAACTATATTTGTCGGAGGGCCGGAATATTTCTGGATAAAATGAAATAAAAATCACATTTTTGTTTATAATTATTAAACACAGATGTTTGTTTTTGAATCCAATCGTGGGCCGGATCGGACAGTCCTGTGGCCGTGGCTTAGACTGTGCTTCAAGACCATCTAAGGCGGTGATTAACAAATGGTGGCTCGTGAGCCAAATCCGGCCCATCAAATAATAATCTTAGCCCAAAATTTGATTTTTATTTCCAGCTCCTAATGTGTTTGTCTAGAAATTCTGCATCTCTGACAAGTATAGTTCGTGACCCCTGTTTCAAGGCTTTGGCACTAAAAATATATAACATAGCTAATCATTGGGTTTAAGAACTATGTCTTAAACTAAAGTTACATTGACCTCTTCAAAGTGTTCTTTCCACGGCCTGTTCTTTGTGTAGCTATTACAGAGTGAAACATACTGTTTTTTGTTAAAAGCTGAGATCGTGAAATTCTTTGTACGTGCCGTAGGTGTGAGGTTCGCTGCCCCAACGGCACTTACGGCGAGAATTGTGAAAACAACTGCAGCCACTGTTATAATGGCATCTGTCACATGGTCACCGGAGAGTGCCTGTGTCACCCAGGGTTCTACGGCACCTAGTAAGTAACTTGACAACCCAAGACTTAAAAGACAACACTTTGGTATGTGATGAGGGTCAGGAGGTGTCTACTTGTTACATTTACTAGTAATTCATTATATGTACTGTAGTATGCAGTGTAATGTTGATCCTTGGGTCTTCCTTTGGGTTTCACAAGTTTGTCCCTGAAACTCACACCAAACTACTGTGTTTTTGTTTTTTCTTTATGTTGAAGCTGCAACATGACCTGTCAGCCGGGCCAGTACGGAGTAAACTGCAATCAAACCTGCCATTGCCACGACAAGGGCTGTGATCCCATTTCTGGAGCCTGCTATCTTCGTAAGACAATATTTTTTTCTGAAGAGCCACTGCATGCTTTGTGGTCTTGATGTTTTCAAGGTTTGAAGTGAACAGAAACAGAAAGTAGTGTTTGTTTGTTTTTTCTTTGAAGTCTAAACAGATCTGGCCTACAGAGGCATTGTGAAATTGTTCTAACCATCTAAAAGTGTTTGTCCTAAAAACAAGATTGCACTTACACTGCTTGTCCAAAGCACTAAAAAAGTCCTATAATTGGCAGTGAGTAGTACCAACAAATGTTTTAGTTTTTTTTTTTTTTTCACATCAGTGCGTGTTATGGGGAAGTAAGAGTAAAATAGCCTTGATAGTGTTTCCAGACTCAATGATTGTGTTAAATGGAAGTATTTTTTTCTGATGGATGGAACACAATGACTGAAGGCAGCAGGGCCGGAAAAGCAGACCAGTCATTTTTGGAGGATGTAGAGGTTGAAGGAATATAGTGGACATGATGAGCAGGTCAACATACGTCTTTGTCACTTTAGGTCCAATTACATCATAAATCAAACTGTCCATCAGTCCAGTACACATGGGTCTGATGGGACTGTAGGCAGCAGACATCGGTGCCATTCATCATCATTTCGCATGATTTTCAAAACACCTTTGAATGTAATGTAAATCATTGGATTTTACTGATTTTATCTGAGTCAAGCCAATCAGAACACAATGAGTTCTGAGCCAATCACGGAACACATAAATTCAACACATTTCAAGGTGTCTACATGGGTTTTGTAAGGTTCCCACCAAAATACGGTCCGTACTGTTAGATTTCAGTGGTTTCACATTTGGTTTGGGTCTGAAAGCAGGAAGATGCTAAGACACCAAATGCCTTCCCAGCACACTCACATAGCCCCAAACATTCAAAGAGAATTTCTCCTAAATTCTCTTCACACTAACTCTCCAGACGACCCCCTATTGTGTCAAAACACCTCTACTCTTTGGGAACAATGGGAAGACTCCCAATCCACATCCTTACAGGGAATCCCGGCTCCATCCATTCCTTTGATTTACCTAACCCCCTGTTGTTTGCTTGACCTCAAGGCTCCATCCACTCCTTTTGTGATAACATCTACTCAGTGACAAAAGGTCCATAAACATGTCCTCCAACACTACTGAATCATGCAGCAGCAGCGCCACACAGTGGTGACTGCAGGCACAACCATGATACAATAATAATAATATGATTGGCCACAAGAGGCCTAACCTCTGTCTTCCATTGGCCTACAACATTTAAACACACACCCGGGAAGTCAAAAACCACTCCCCCCACATAGATATATAAGCGTAAACCACTAATGATACATTGGAAGTTATTCTTGGAAGTTATTCTAGGAAGTTATTCTAGGAAGTTTAGTTCTTGAATTTGTGTACTGGCAACTGTTGTACGAGATTTTCTTGACTACTTCTACAGTCTTTTTATTTTGCTCTTGGACCTGTTTGTTTTGGCGTTTTGTTATTAAGCGAATCGACCATCTACCGGCTGCTTCATTCCTTGCCTGAGACTACCTACGAGGTGATTTCTTCAATTTTGGTGCTGTGACTATGGGGAAAAGAAATCCTCCAACTGGTGTCCTGCTCACGAACGGAGAAGGGCCAAATTGTTCAACTGGTACCATGACCCAGATCGAAACATAGCAAGAATCTTTCAGTACACATTTCTGAAATCAACGAGTCTGTGATAAAAACATACGTATTTCAATTGTGCGCCCCCTACTGCCTATGATACATCACTGTGGCTAAAAGAGAGTTCAATGATGCAACCGAATGTGTCAATATCTTCAGCACAACTCAATTTTAAACTGCGACTTACAGTATCTTGCTGGCGCTACTTGTCAATTTTCTTGCAGTGCAGAACTCATAACCTGCCGTGTATCTCACTTATAGCCGCAGAATGGCTAATGAATCATGGCCCTATGGTGACGGCTGTGTAGTAATGAGGCACAGAAAGGAGGAAGTTGCTCGCAGGAAATCAGTAATGAAAGTGTAAGTGCGTTTGTGCCGTGTGGGAGATGAGACTGATAACTATGTACCTGGAGTACAATAGGTTTTAAGCTTTGAAGCCTCATTTCCTCAGACATGCCTCATGGCACAGCTCTTTCCTGCAGCCTGAGCCAAGATCATATGAGTACAATTACATAAAGTCTGCCACCTGCTGGCATTCAGTCACCTGAATTTTGTTCAGTGAATGTTGTTTAGAGCATTGTTTCCCAAAGACTGGGTCGTGACCCTCAGATGGGTCGCAAGAGATTTTATTTGAGTCGTCCTGCATCATGTTTCTCAGGAGTTTATGAATAATGGTAGTTAGGTCGTAAAGTTTTATGACTTAAATATGGGTCCCCAGAAAAAAGTTTGGAAAACACTGGTTTAGAGCAAGGATCTCCGTCGGTTCACAGCCTAAATGTATGTAGTACTTTTATATTTACCACATGTATGTTATTATTAAAGTAATATATACGATTAACTTCATTGTGTTTTGTTATGCACGTGACTTCCCCTCCCACTTACACACACCCCTGCTGACGATCTGTGGAAAAATTGTTCTGCTTAAAACCATTGCATAGTTAAAAAAGAAATGTCTTTTTTAGGCGTTTCCTAAACTCCCCCGCATTAATGTGACACGTTTTGCTGAAGCTGCACTCTCTGAGTCTGGATCTCTGCTACGGAGGTTTTGAGGAGAAACTTGTTTTTTTTTTTTCAATCTCAAAATCTCAAACAACAATAATGTTTTAATGCCCTATTTTCCAGAGGCTAACCAGAGGATGGGAGTGATTGCAGCTGGAACCCTGGTCTTCTTCTTACCGATTGTCCTGCTCTCCCTGTTGTTCTGCTGCTGCTTGTGTCGCCACAAGGACGACCACAAGTCAGTAACTGATGTCAATCTTCTTTTCCCTAATCTGATCCATGATGGAGGCTCATTTTTTTTAGAAAGCTAAAGAAAAAAACAACTGAACTTTACTGAAAACGTAAATGACAATATATATATGTATATATGTACATATGTATATATGTATGTATGTATATATGTATATATGTATATATGTATATATGTATGTATTTATATATGTATGTATTTACATATGTATGTATATATGTATGTAAATATATAAAAGATATACGACATGTATTTTGTTTTTAAATGAGCAAACCTACACTGTATTTTTCAGTACATTGACATTTGACTAGCGTATGGGCAGCTAGCGAGCCCACTGCTGAGGCAGCGAACCAGGGTTAATGAGCCTCCCTCTGAACGATTCATTTGGATTTCCATGGCATCATCCCTTTTCAGTCCTAACCAAGATAACTCTACCAACAGCAAAAAAGCCAAGCGGATCCTGTGTGGACGATTTAGCCGAATCAGCACAAAACTTCCCCGTATTCCACTGAGACGACAGAAACTGCCAAAAGTAGTTGGTAAGCCCCGAATTCCTTCTCATGTCCCACTGCAGTGCTGGCGGAAGCAGCTTTACTTTTATGTAATCTGTTTCTCCTGCGCTTGTGCAACACTGTCTGCTGGAGCTGCAGCTAAGAGCCGGGGTTTGGTTGGAAGCTTACAGACGCCATGACAGCTCTGTGGAGATTTCAGGGAAAATGAGAACCTAAACTTGCAGCCATGACGCTGGGGCAGATGAGTGGCAATCAGAGCGAGCATCCCAGTCATTCAGGCTGTGTGGATGGTGAACATGGTTGATGAGTGTGTGGTGGCTGCCAGGCAAGTGTTGGGTTTCATTTGAAAGGAATGCACTGGTTTTAAAGCCCCTTATTATTCTTGGCACCCTCAGACACCCTCAGTGTTCATATTATTACAACCCTAAACTGGAGATTATTTTCTCTTCTTCCATTTGCTTTGCTCGTTTCC
>NC_024327.1:285602-301509 GCF_000523025.1 Cynoglossus semilaevis
ACCACCACCCCGGTCTGCCAGTCCAGAGGTACTGTCCCCGACTGTACATACTGTAAGTATTACATGATATTGTGCTGTAAAGTTGCATGCATTCATACCGATACATACAGTGTTGAGATCAGCCAGAAAAACATTGATCATCTGCTGATGACATATATTTCTCAGATCCAGATGTTCTTCATTGTTAGACGTGTATTAATACCAACTAGAAATAATAAAAAAAAAGTTCTTCGTTACTTACTGAGGTTATAGAAGGGTACAGAAAAAAAAATGATGATGACAAAAATTGAATTATCGATGGCTTTTCGTAAAAAACATTTCTGAAGTACCGATGTAACTTTTTTGCCATTAGCTAAAATCAGTTGCTATTTCTCAAGTGATGGTTTAGAGTCAGAGACATTTCCTTGGCGTGACAGAGTATAACCAATGATGTTTTCTTGTGCTGATGATTCCAGCTACATGTAGACTTACCCTTGTTCTCTTAGTGTTGTCTTTTGAACATACCAGTGACAGAACAGTGAGAAGTTTAGTGGTTCAATCACCGGTCTCTCTGTTTGGAGTTTCTTATGTTACCCAGCGTATTTATAGTTTTTCTCCAGCAATATCGGAGTTTTTGTTGGTATGGTCCTTTAATGGACTGGAGAACTTCAGTATTTCACCTCTACTCGTTATATTTTAATGTAATAATCTTGATTACATTTCAGACCTCGGTCTTTCCACCTGAGAGTGTCGCCCAAATAAAACCCATTCCATTTGTGTTGAACTTAACTTGAAGTCCTATTTCTGTCATGAGTTTGAGTCCAGACTGACTGTTGTCGTTGTAACATGGTACAATACCTTGCAGCTGACCTTTGGGCTTTGGCATTTGTTTCTGTTCTCAGTAGCCCACCACGACCCCGAGAACACCTTTAACTGCAGCTTCATTGAGCCCCCCTCAGTGGCCGAGCAGCCCTCCCCTTCCTCCTGGTCGTCCCAGGAGTCCATCTCTTCCTTTGAGAGCGGAGACGAGGGACTGGTTTACTGTCTGCCCCACGAAGGTGAGTCACAGCAAATGCAAATAAGCACTTTGGTTATCGGAGAAGATCCGCAATCTGTAATTGATCTCGGGTCCACACCAACTACGGTGGTAGACAAAATGTCATGTGATGACCTCATCATCGCTTTATCGTTATTACTACAGAGGGAGTTTTCCGTGTGTTACGTCAGTCTGAACACTGAGAATATAAACAGGAACTGAAACATCCGACTCAGCAAAAGTCTAAACCCTGACTCACTTTGAGGTTTTTTGGGGGAAACGCCCTCTTTATCAGCTTTCATTGAACTAAATCTGACTGTGAAGTCTTTGACTCGTATATAAATATAACAAGATTTATTTTATGTTTTTTACTTTAGTTTATTTAAAAATATTTCCTCCGTGATTGGCTAAAAGGCTTTTCTCAAAGTATTGTCTATGTTTCGGACCAAACCGACCTATTCTATTGAAGGAAAAATATGGCAGGTTGAAAGCAATATTCTATCGATCATTTATGATACTAATACTTGATCTCGATCTACAATGATCCACAGAATCTGTGAATGACAGCAAAGAGAAGCGCAGCCCCAGTCCAGCAACTGACCAGCCAGAAGCCCCCACCGATGAAGATGCAGGAGAGTATACCTCTCTGAAAGACACAAGTGTCACAAAGGTGGATGGCAGTGAACAGCCCCTGATCAAGTCCTCTGACAGTGAAGGGTCCATCACAGGCTTGGAGTCCGCAACCGCAGCTCTGTATGCTCGCATAGCGCGCCTCTCGAAGCAGTCCAAAGAGGACGATGGGAGTGGCAAGGATGGAGCTGGAACTCCTATAGTGGAGGTCAAGCGCAATGGAAAACCACCGCCTTCACCTGGTAAGCC
Source organism: Cynoglossus semilaevis (assembly GCF_000523025.1). Lineage (NCBI taxonomy): Eukaryota > Metazoa > Chordata > Actinopteri > Pleuronectiformes > Cynoglossidae > Cynoglossus > Cynoglossus semilaevis. The sequence continues at coordinate 287,497 of NC_024327.1, forward strand.
TAAACCAAGGCCCCCTGACCCATCAACCAAGCCTAAAATTTCATGGATACATGGAAACACCCGAAGTTCTGCACAGACAGAGCAACAGGGGAAGGGCAGCATAAAGTCACTGGCAGTACCAAAGGAGAAAAAGAGGAGCTCGAGCGATTGCTCAGCCAAGAGTGAGGAGCGACAGAAAATAAAGAAGAATTGTGAACAGCAGAAGAAACAGGAAGAGGAGGCGGATGCCAATGAATGTATCAGAAAATATAAACCTCTGCAAGGTAAGATGTCTGGGGATGAGCACAGCAGTCCCAGTCACATGGAGCACATTAATGGTGTTGTCCAGAATGCCTTGAAGATGATCAGTAGCTTTCATAGTTCCTCTTCTGAGAAGAAAAGCTCAAATGACATTCCAAAAGAGAACCCTAAGGAGCCACCCAAGAGCCCTAGGGTGATGCACCCACATATGAACTCTGAAGCTGCCACGCTGCTAGCTGCTCAGCTTAAAGAGAAAACCCAAAGCATCAACCGGAATGAAGGAACAGGCTTAACAAAGACCAATGGCTTTTCTACACCCAAGGGGACAAGAGAGAAGCCAACACCTCCACAGAAAACCAAGAGGAACCCATCAAGTGGATTAAACCAGCAGGGTTCCATCAAGCCACTGTTGCCCACCACAAACAGCCTCCATAAGATGGTGATGCCTGTCAGCAGCGACCTAGGGCCCCCTAAAGCTAAGAGCCCGGAAAAGCAGGACTTGAACGGCTCGAAGTTTGGGGACCCGGCACGGGATCACACGCCAAAGAGAACTCCAATAAAAAAGCCGCCCAGGAAGAAGGGCAAGGAGGGAACTTTGGAAACCCCTGACAGTAAAACACCCCAGCAAAAAACAGCCATCATGCCACCACAAGTTGTGAAATAATTGCTCATGAAACCCAAACATAGGAAAGATTTATGAAGGGTTTCAACCCAGCTTAGTTGGATTTCTTGGAAAGTAGACTGCACCGTTTTTATGACAAAGAATTGAAACCCTTTCTGACGTGACTATGCTGTGACTTCAGGGCCAATGAAAACAGACAGAGTCTTTTTTTTTAATCAGCCTTTTCATGACCTCTATACACCATTTTATTTTACTTCAAGAATCTGTTTTTATATATAACTGTGTATCAAACTCACATCACAACCTGTGGCTAAGCTGGACACAACTGTGAAAACAGTGCGATGTGGATATTTTTCATACTTTTCATTTTTTATCACTATACAAAAAGACAACAACTATATTTTAATCTAATTTCAACTGACCAATTTAGAAATATTTTCATTCTATGCAGATGAGAGTCTTTTTTAAACATTTCCAGTTATGAGTAACGCCTTTGTCTCTCATCCTCATAAATCCTTCTGTTATTGTCAACCTACTTGTTGTCGACATAAATGATGATTGGCTTTTTAAAGAAATCTTACCAAAGATTTTTCACTGTTTAAATAGATTGGAAATAGTCCGTACTACAAAGCTATGCTACATCCTTGCTACTTAAGCTCTTTCAGGGATTCTCCATAAAGAACAAACCATTTTTGATTTATTTAGTTTAACTGACACTCATTTTAAACATGCTGTTGGATGTTGTGCAGAAAGACCATTTTAACTTCATCTATACTTTTGCCTTTTTAGTGTGTTTTACTCGCTCATCAAAACCACTAACCCAAAATTATAACCGATGTATCTCGTGTACTCAATTAATGTCATGCTAATAAATCACTGAAGTAAAAAAAACAAGTATTTAATTACAGCCAAATCAGCACTTCCTCTCTGCTGCAAACAAATTGAGCCTATTTAGCCTTGTGCTATTTAGTCGGGTCAGATGACAACGTGTTCACCTGACCTTACAAAGGAAAATTAGTTTCATGTTTACAGTATTTCATGGGAATGAAGCCTAAGCCTTATGCAGATGATACCACGTATGGCTTGTATTTCTTCTAATGTTTAGAGAGTTTAAAGTATTTCTCAAACACATCATTTGTCTAAACTGTTTACTATGCTTTTGCCATGATGTGTTTGAACTGGGCTTATTCCATGCACATGAAATATGCAGATAGAACATGAAAAATAACAGATATTTGAAAAAATAAAATGCCCTAATTATGTATTATCTTATCAAAAATACTGCTCTTGGTATTTTGTATGTACTATATTGGTTAAAGCACATGCAAAAGATACACAGAATACCAAGTAGTTCAGGTTCATGTTGCAGTTTGACTGTGGATTATAGTCAGGTGTGGATTATAATTTTCACTAAACAGATATTTAGCTTCAGTTTGTACACACTGCAACTTTTATCTCCATGAAATACTGTATGTCGATCATTTGTAAAAAAAAAAAACATAAGCAGACGTCCATATAAATTTGGTGCACACTTCCGCAGACACATGGACGGTAAAATAAATACAGTTTCACACAGTTATTCAATGCTACTTTATAAACATATTTTAAACTAGACGGCTTTGTCTATTTCCAAAACTTAGCTTTTGGTCAGTCTGTTAAAATGCAATCGAACCACGACGATCTTCTATAAGTGGTTCATTATACGCTTTCTACTTGGGAACCAATTCCAACAAAATATGCTCAACGTCAGTCAACCTCAATATCTTTAATTCTCCCAATACAGTAACTGTCCTGTTACAGTAAGCTAGTAAATCAATGCAGCAGTTCCACCGTGCTTTGAAACTCAATGTTAATTATGGACCATCATTAGGACTAAATGGTACTGTGTCATGGCCAGTGACAGGTCCCTCATCTGTAGATTAGTTTAGGTTCCTGAGTTTGTCTAAATGTTGTTTTTTTTAGTCTTGATAAACTAAAATGCTAAGCTATTTCTGAGCTAATACAGTTAACGTGGACTATGCAGGAATAACCCAAATTCACAACTAATTTAACCTTTTTTTTTGTATTTTTATTGAGGTACACAACACTTTCTTTCCCCCACTTTTCTACATGTATACATTGTGTACTTATTATTATCCTTGTAAGCTGTGCTTATATGACTCTCGGTCTGTTTCTTTGTTGATGATGAACTGGCTTTCATGTTGTAGTTGCCTTGTCTTTTGGTTTGCCCCATACGTTGGGCTCTATAGCAAACCCAGTGTATGAGTACACCCCCCCACCCCCTATAAAGTTTACAGTGGCTTTGTAATTATTATCTGTTGATTTGTATTGAAACATTTACTTCATGACACAGTGTGTAATTATATGGCAATAACGGCTGCAGGGAAGTGCGTCTTGACCAATTTCCTTCAGATGTTATCATTTACATGACATAGGAAAAAAAACCCAAAAGGATTGTACAATACTACTACAATACTCTGACACCTCTGTGCAAGTCTTTACCTATGCAGTACATAATACAATAGCATTGAATAGTTACAGTATGATGTGTCAAGCACTTTTATCTGACTGACTCATGCCTGTTGTTAAAGTCTTTCAGTGCATGTTTTTCTGTGTGCCCTTAAGAATGACAAAACATACTGTATGGTATTTTGTAATTTTTTTGTGATTTTACGTTGGCATCTTGAGTTTTCATTTTAGGAATAAAAAAGCAATACATGTAATTATCTGTCAAATGTGACACCAAATTTAATAGACATGTTCATTCTTAAAGAAACCTGAGGACTTTTGATTTTGTTTGTTCAGGACTTGGTGGAATGTGACACCCACAAGAGCTCCTTTCATTGGAAGAAATGTATTCCTGCGTGCACACGTGTCCCTTTTCTGGTGGGAAGAAGACGGATATGTTCACTGGACCATTTGGAGCTGAAGTTGGATGAATGGTTGGTGTAATAATGGCTGTATATTTTCATTGCGTAATTGAGGGGAAAATAGATAAAGACGCGTTGTTGTGGATTTCGCTCTTTCTTCCTGATGATCTATGTGTGATTAGTCGGTGCATACAACTATGATGAGTGACATTTAAGTTTGGTTTTGGCTAAGTATTTAAATGTTAAAATCTTCTCTTGTTTTTTGGTTTGGTTTTTTTTTTTGCGAAGTTGATGACATTGTAAAAACTGCTCAAAAGAAAGTGAGTTTGACAGATATATACCAGTACCAGGAATGTTTTAGTACCGTTTACACATTTACATGATTGGAGTCGTCAGAGTTCTTAAAACTTCTCTGTATGTTTTACAAGTTCTTTCTGGTTCGTTTAAAGGAGAAAAAAATTATGTAGGAAAAATGTTATCTTGCTACATATCTTTTTTAAAAAGTACATATTATTTTACATATCTCACTTTTTCTTTAAAAACTTAACTTTCTAAATTATTATTAAGATATGTCAGTGTACTGTTCAATTACAACCACTAAAACAACAGGTTTCAGCACCAAGCGTTCTGATCTATTTTTTTCTCTCTCATATTAAGCTATTTTAGTTGTGACTGACTGCAAAAACAGCTTGGGGCCTTGGTTACCCATGTCCACCCCTTTTTTAGCCTTTTTTTAGCCTTTTTTAAGGTCTACTGCTACTGAACGTGTTGCACCCTTGCCACTCTATCCCTATAGGCTGTCACTGCTTTTCCCATCCCATTGATAGCGTCGTCCCTGTTTTCCCCCTACAAAGAAAAGCTACTTCTGCACAACACTTTTTATGAAGTAAATATATGTAATGGGCATTTTGTAGTATTTTTCTAAATTGTGTAGTAGGGCTACCTCAACAACAGCATGAAATGCTCATAAATCCTCTCCACACTGAGCCTATGCGAGAATCAGTGTCTAGGAGATTGTAGACTGATTTGCAAACAATTTGTATAGATCAAAATCCTGATCTGGTTTACACCCATTTTTAGTTTCACAATTATTTTTCGCAACTGTACACATCTTTGAATCACATTCAAGACATTCTTCACAGAATCATCCCATCCTGAATGTGACAATGGCTTGAGGTTTGATTTGTTGCCAGGATGTAGAGGAATGTTGACACAACTGCCTCCATCTGCCCATCCTCAGGCTGCAGATGGAGAGGATCCTCAGCTGAGCACACCAACACATGTTCTCTTGGTTTTCTTCGCAGACGTGGGAAAGTCACAGCTTGGAAATGTGCATTCCGTGTCAGACTTGTCACATTTCGGGGATAAACTGTTCATTGATCGCTTGTACCGTTGCCTGTGATGGATATCTATACCTGCTTCTTTTTGTGTGTAGATTTAAATAGGGGCCTGTGTGGGATTATAGCTTGTTTGGCCTTCACATATCGCTTGTGTCGTTTACTCAGAGTTCAGACCTTGTGGTTCATTGACCCAGTGTTGAAGTTTGACGTGTAAAAACTGTGATTTTGCATCGGCTTTGTGGAACTGAACACAAAAGGACCATACAGTAAAACTAAAGGCCTGGTCAAAGTCAGAGTGAGGAGTGTGGGAAGGGGGTTCAGTGACATCTGGGCTGCCAGTCTAAACATAACTCGGAGCAGGCGCGCTCCGTGTGCCAATTCTATAGAAAGGGCTATAAAGCGCAGCCTCTATGAGTCAGCCAAAAGCCCTAGACTCTGAAAACCTATTCCAGTCCCTGCGTTTCCTTGGCAACAGGAACGGATTGGAATCACATCTGGTAGCCATTTGAGTCCTCTCTAGGAGAAGGAAGAAAGAAATTTATGAGTGAGGGGGAAAAAGACAAATATTTTCTGCAATGCAAAGCAGAAAAAAAGTGAATTACACTTAAAATAGTTAATATTAATTCTATCGTGAACTGACTACAGCTGTTCATTGATGCCAGGGTCTTCTCATGGATGGTCCCACGTTGGTGGAATGAGCTGCGCAGCACCACCGGAACAGGGGCATCCCTGGCTATTTTCAGGTTCTTGAAGACACAACCATTCAGAGAGCACCTCCTGTACCTATCTCCACCCGAGTTAAGAAGTCACAATAAATAGAAGTCGCTTTTCAAGAGTTCCATGTCAGGGGTCACCAACTGTTTTGAAACTGAGAGCTACTTCAAGGGTACTTAGTAATACAAAGAGCTACTTTTTTGATACAGACTTCCCCAACAATGCAATAATAATTAGTTCTAGAACATACAACGGTAGACACCCATCCATCCATTTTCATCCACTTATCCATTACCGGGTCGCAGGGGCAGCATTTGCTACCCAAATCACATTGCACCGTACGAACCCCCCTGAACCTTCCTGCAGGTGGTGAGTCCACTGGAAGGTATCAACCACCCTAACCGGGATTCAAACTTGCCCAGGAGGTGAACCCTAGGATTCCACACCAATGACAGAGACATTGCCTCTGGGCCAAAGCGCCACTAATGGTAGATACTCTTCTTACCATCTTCTTACCAAATAGGTTCTTACTGAACCCATTTGAATATCATTGCAAGTTGAACTGATTCAAAAAGCACAGTAACAGTACAATTTTTCACCCTCTTGTTGATTAGTTTTTTTGGTTTTCTTTTGAATATACCCCACTTAGGTAGTCCAAGGGGTCTATCAGGTGACCCCGGCCACAACGTTGGTGACCCCATGCTCTATATCGTTTCCCAAAGACAGAGTCCTGACCCTCAGGTAGGTCGCAAGAGATTTTTTTTGAGTTGTTTCGCATCATATTTCCCAGGAGTTTGGGAATATGGTCTATTGACTTGGGTTGTGGGTTTAAAATACGGGGAAACGCTGGTATATATAGCTAGATTGTTAATTCCCCTCTTGTAAGTCGGTTTGGATAAAGGCGTCTGCTAAATGCATACATGTAAATGTAAATTTCCTTCGTCCATTGAGAGTGTTGGTAAATCTTGACTTCATTAAGAGAAAACAAAGTCTATTCTCCATAACAAATTTGATTCTCTGTTTAACTGAACATACGTGTGTTTGTAGTGTACTGTTGTCCGAGTGTAGTTTTCCAACACGGCTGTGGTTTCACAGCCCGATTCACCACATCAGGCCGATTCAACGACAATCTTAATATGGTGTTTTCATATGTTGTCCTTGTCGACACACTGTCTGCAGGAGAAGCTGTCTAATTGCAGTCCTCCTATACACATTCAATGTTGTTCCTTAGCCTTGTGGAAATGCAGCAGCTACGAAATGACATTTACTGGAAATGGAGCTGGTGCTTTTCTCAAACCAAAACCACTGAGAACTGAGGTCAGCGTGCAACCAAAAGAAAGGGGAAATGCCAGCATCGACTGTGTGTATGTTTCCATGCTTGTGATATCTACTCTAAAAAAAATTGGGGAGTCGAAAGAATATTTTAAATATTAAGAGTGAGGCTAGAATCTGCTGCTAAATGTTATTTCTGCAGACGCTGCGGTGCTACTGTAACTGAGACACAAGGGTTCTAAGACCTTAAAGAAAATTAACACCTGAATGAAAAGTTAGGCTACATCAGGTCGTGGGGGACTTTGACAAACCTCTATGCAGATGATACCTCTAATACATCTAACAAACGAACTGACAAAAAGTATTTTTTTTTCATTATTGTATACTATGTGGTGCTGTATATAAACACATTAGCTGTAGCTGTTTCATGCACACAAAAGGCAGAAGTCCAGTCCTCAAAACCCAGGCATGTGGACCAAAAGACAACAAGTCCACTTAGGTTGTACCGAATGTAAAGAAAAACAAGAAAAAAGTACCAAACTGAGCAATGATCGTAAGAAAATAACATTCTGGTTAGAAACTAAAAAAACATTTTCAACTTTTCTTTTTGTCGTGAAGACGTTTGAGAGTCGTTGTCTGGGACTTCAAAAACATTTTTCCCTGTTTGTCAGCATAATTTCATGGAACAAGCAAATTAGAGGCGAGGATTTGGATGACTAATTGGAAGCAGATTAGACAGATTATGTTTTTTTTATCTTTCTTTTATGTTTCTTTCTCTCTCTCTTTTCTTCCTTTTTGAGCCTCTCTTTCTGTTTTGCCTGTTTTTCCTCCCCCTTTGGTTTTATTCTCTCACACACTCATCCATCCGCTATCTGTGCAGTGGGACTTCAGACTTCATAATGTGGCTTGAGGTTTCACATAATTCCACTGGCTGACCCAAAGATTTTTTTCTCTCTCTCTGCTGTTTCAACCTGGAACAGCACAAGAAGCTGTTGAGGAAGCTAGAGAGAGAGGGAGAGAGAGATGAGGGGGAGGGAGGGAGTGAGTGCTGCTGTATTTCTCCACATTTTGGTGTGGAAAACGATCACAAGAATGAATGTGTCTGCACAAACCCAGGGAAAATGTGCAGTTGGCGTACGTTTTTATGCACCGAACCACAACTTTGCTGAAAATCCATCCTGTCTGCGTCCCTCAGGCCGTGTCCCACAGCTACCGTGTTGTCGAAGATGTCGACTTTTATTTGTGATTTCCCAAAACATGCTTTACGTCGCTAACACGTATCGCTGTTACAAAAGTTCACTTTAATCCCAGTATTGAGTATTGAATCTTAGAGAGTCACTCCATTTTCATAGCAAATCGATTATTTTTGCCTTTTCTGTCTCTGACCAGTGACATTGGATTACCGTTGCCGCGAACTGGTGTGTACATGACCCTCGCAGCCCTGCTCTACTTCACAGGACAACACTGAAGTCATTATAGGGAGCCATGTGTTTCTGATTACTCTGGCACAGATTGGGGGGGGGGCAGCAGCTGCTGTCTGCTTGCCCCCCCGCCACTCACTAATGTGGTCAGCAACTGGATGTCCAGTGGGTCACATTCGTCCTCTTGTCTTATCCCCTCCCCACCTCCACGGTTAACCATGTCCACGCTGACTTCCCAAGACAGGAAGGAGCTTTGGAATCTTTTCATCTTGAACTTTTTTCCACACACAGATGTTTGTTTTGTATTGTAATATGAGGCTAAGATAAAAAAGAAATTCTGCAAATGTGTGCCCCCTATAGACTGGATAATTCTTCAAGTCTCAGCCCCTCTCCCCGCCTATGAATACATTTCTCTACATATCTAAATACCTCTAGAACTGGTGTTTCCATCACATATTTCCTTGTTGTAGAATTCCACAGCAGGTCCAAATTGAAACTTGCTTCTTTGTGTCTTCTAAGGATTTAAAACTGAATCAAAACTTGAAATATTCTTTTTTTTTCAAGTTTCGAGTTTGTTTTGAAAACTGATATTTGCTAACATATCAAAATTCTTCATTTTAAAAATGGATACATACATTATATACAATACATAATACAAAAGAAGCTCAACTACAGACAAATTTATGGAGATCAAACTTCGTCAAAACCGTTAGAGACATTTGAAAGACGTGTTTTAATGATTAATATCAGACAACTGGAAATGATAAAATATGTCCAAGAACCTTCTGCGTCTATATGGAACTGTTAGCTGTTGTTGACCTACATTTGGTCCCACATGCTCTGGTCTGTCTATGCTTCCACCGCAGACAACTGAAAATACAGCAGCGTCTGGACTATGGCTGTGGAAGAGAAGGAAACGTGTAACATGTTGTCGGCCTGTTAGTGTGGAAGGTCTCTTGAGGAACCACAATGTCTTTAACTGTTAACTTAGTTTAACTCTATAGTCCTACACAGAGGGTGAAAGAACTATAAAGACTAAAAAAAGCTTGACATTTGGGAATTGGACTACAATATTTTTTTTTTAATATCTTAGTTATAACTGGTCTTCTGTTTTATCACAATACTGATGTTTTGTTGTTGTTTTTCAGGTCTTCACCCTGTGAGAATGTATTTGGTGGATAAAGATTTAATTTGGAGTTAGGATAAGGATTAAAGTCAGATTAGAGTTAGGGTAACAATGTAGATTAGGATTGCATTTGTAATAGTTTAGGTTAGAGTAAGGGAATAGCAAGTGCTTAATGTCTATGGGGGTCCTCACCAAATAAAAAAGTGTGTGTGTGTACAGGCCAGCGACTTTATAGTAACCTATAAAAAGAAAGAGGAAACGCAGAGGAGTGTGTAAGTGTTTGTGTTACAAAATTAGCAGGAAATAAGAAAATAAACAGAGGTTACAAACGTGTTCATTGTCTTGGTCTCAGTTGTGACCAGCGCTGTGTTTTCTCCCTTTGTCAGCAAAAATTTGAACTTCCTCTGTTTTTAGCATGGATCATGTGATGTAGGCTGCGACATGCAGATGGTGAGCACATATGGTCTACAACCATATGAAGTAACGTTAAAGTCAGGAACAGCAGAGTCAGCCCCTCACCCCCACTCCCACCTGCCGATATCGTGTGTCACCAGCCTCTTATGGTGACCTGTTGTATTTTCCCTCACACAACACGGGGCTGTGGAACTGAAGAGGGAGATGATTTTTACTTTAGAACTGTTGAAACATTGAGACGATATCACGGTGGTGACAGAAATAAATGACAATAAAAAAGTCACGTATGCTGCTCATGTTAGATTCAGTTTTTAAGTCAACTTTTTTCTCCAACACTCCTTAAAATTCAGCAGCTTTAAACAATAGCATCAGTGATAAATCTGAGAACATATCCGATTCTCCCTTTGGACTTTAATTACAAACAATTGTTTTCCAAAGACTGGGACGCGACCCTCAGGTGGGTCGCAAGAATTTTTTTTCTTTTGGGTGGTCTCGCATCACGTTTCCCAGGAGTTTACGAATAATGTCTATTGACTTGGGTCACGAAGGTTTGTGATTTTTAAAATATGGGTCCCCAGAAAAAAAGGTTTGGGAAACACTGAGTTAAACACACGCCTCAGAGAAAACTCACAGTCAAGTCAGGTTTAAAGGAGTGTCTGTTGTGAGTGTTTCTAGCTCGTTGCACGTTGCACCCTCGGAAGTTTCAGTTTCAGTGACTGGCGCTCCCTCAGCAGTTCTTGGTCCGGCTGGGGGAGCCTTTGTGACTATTAGTATGCCTTGGTCTAGGGAAGGGACTCCTTACCAGAGACACAAGTTCCCTAGACCAAGGTACAAAAAAGGGCCAGGCCAAGTATAGGGGTACTTGGGCCTGGAATTTTTTTTTTTTTTTCTCTTCCATTTTTTTTCCCCTTGTGCCTAGTTTTGTTTTCTTGTTTTGAATAGACCTTGTTTCTGTTTTGGTATCCCTCCCACCCAGCCAACTCAGAGAGTTGTGGGTAGGCTTTTGGACGTCCAGGGGACGTCCATTAGGAGGGGGGTACTGTCATGTCTGTCTGGTTCCGTGTTTTCCTGTGTTCTTTGTGGGGTAATCTGATGGGATCACACTCACCTGTTTGGTAATTAGCTTCACTTGTGTCACCTGGTGTTCCCTGTGTGTATATATACCCCTCTCCCTCACTCTGTCGGGGTTGGATCATTGTGATTGTGGTGGTGTGTGTTTGATCATTGTTACTGTGTTAGATCTTCGTGTTCGTGAGTTTCCTACTCTGTGTTTCCTCGTGTTCCGTGTTTTCCTCGTGTTCCTCGAGAATTCCATGCCTGTTAGTTCTTCATGTTTTGTTAATTTGGACTTTGTTAATAAACTTCCTGCACCAGAAAGAGTCTCTCCAGTACTGCATTTGGGTCCTGCCTGCTTCCTGCGATGCTAATACATGACACTGCCAATAACACCTCAGCAGTTGAGATGTCTGTAATAACCCGGGGTAAACTGCTGGTAGGTAAAGATTCAAAAAAACAATTTTTCTTTAAACTGATTCTTTAAATCAGTTTTTCAAAACATTTCATCATGTGTTTGAGCTTGTTGAATCTTTAAGTCTTTATATTTAATCTTTATGTTATTGTTATTATTATTATTATTAATAATAAAAATAATATTGCTCGGTTGGTACCTTCCAGTGGACTCACCACCCGCAGGAAGGTTTGGTACGGTGCAATGTGATTTGGGTGGCGACTGCTGCCCCGCGACCCGGTAACGGATAAGCGGATGAAAATGGATGGATGGATGGATGGATAATATTGCTGTCAAATGATTAAAACCTTTCATCTGATTAATCGAGATTATGATTAATCAACATTAGTTGACATTTCTTTATAAATCAAAAAAAGAATTCTGAATTTCATCAGAAAAAAAAGATCCGACCTGAAGTGAAGTCCTCACAAATGCATGCTGGGTGTTAGGGTTAGGGTTAGGTATGGTATTTTAAGTTTGAGGTGTCCTGGTAAAGAGAAAACTCTTTCTAGCAGCGTGGTTGAATAACAACATGATGTATGAAGGAACAACAAGTAGATGGAGGATTGAATAGCTTTTTGAACTAATACTACTATTAGTTGTAGTAGTAGTAGTAGTAGTATTTATCTTATGTTATGAAGTTTTTTAACCAGCTAAACCATACTTTGTATTTGAAAAATATTTTTTAATACCTATCCACATCTCGATGAGGAATAAAGAAACTGCCTGAACTCTATCACTTTCTGATGAAGAAATGGGCTCTGTAGTATCCTTGTTCTCATTGAACGAAATAATATAAATAAAATGTACAAGGATTGATCTCAGTCTTTAACCATACCCTGTACCAGTGTTTGGCAGGCCAGATCAGAAAGCCCAGTGGACTGCACCTTTGTCAAGGTTTGGATTAGACTATAGGTAAGGATTAGGCATAAAATTGTAGGCCTGGGATGCATTCTGTCAGTGTAAATGAAAAAAAAAAAAAAAAAACCAAAAGGGTGTAAGTGAGAATACTGGTGTAGGTATACTAACGGGGTCTTAATGTATATACTGTTGTTGTGGGGACACTGTCCTTGTGGAGACAGATTCCTCATTAAATGAAAGTGGATGGTGAGATTTACTTCAAAGATGGGATTAAAATTCTGGTCAGACAAATTAATTAGCAACGAAGTAACAGATGATACAAAAAAAAAAAAAAGAATTACTAACTGTCAATGTGTACAGGGAGTGCAGAATTATTAGGCAAGTTGTATTTTTGAGGATTAATTTTATTATTGAACAACAACCATGTTCTTAATGCACCCAAAAGACTCATTAATATCAAAGCTGAATATTTTTGGGAGTTGTAGTGGGGCTTTTTTAGTTTTAGCTATTTTAGGAGGATATCTGTGTGTGCAGGTGACTATTACTGTGCATAATTATTAGGCAACTTAACAAAAAACAAATATATACCCATTTCAATTATTTATTTTCACCAGGGAAACCAATATAACAGCTCAACATTCACAAATATACATTTCTGACATTCAAAAACAAATCAGTGACCAATATAGCCACCTTTCTTTGCAAGGACACTCAAAAGCCTGCCATCCATGGATTCTGTCAGTGTTTTGATCTGTTCACGATCAACATTGCGTGCAGCAGCAACCACAGCCTCCCAGACACTGTTCAGAGAGGTGTACTGTTTTCCCTCCTTGTAAATCTCACATTTGATGAGGGACCACAGGTTCTCTATGGGGTTCAGATCAGGTGAACAAGGAGGCCATGTCATTAGTTTTTCTTCTTTTAGGCCCTTTCTTGCCAGCCACGCTGTGGAGTACTTGGATGCGTGTGATGGAGCATTGTCCTGCATGAAAATCATGTTTTTCTTGAAGGATGCGGACTTCTTCCTGTACCACTGCTTGAAGAAGGTGTCTTCCAGAAACTGGCAGTAGGACTGGGAGTTGAGCTTGACTCCATCCTCAACCCGAAAAGGCCCCACAAGCTCATCTTTGATGATACCAGCCCATACCAGTCCCCCACCTCCACCTTGCTGGCGTCTGAGTCGGACTAGAGCTCTCTGCCCTTTACCGATCCAGCCACGGGCCCATCCATCTGGCCCATCAAGACTCACTCTCATTTCATCAGTCCATAAAACCTTAGAAAAATCAGTCTTGAGATATTTCTTGGCCCAGTCTTGACGTTTCAGCTTGTGTGTCTTGTTCAGTGGTGGTCGTTTTTCAGCCTTTCTTACCTTGGCCATGTCTCTGAGTATTGCACACCTTGTGCTTTTGGGCACTCCAGTGATGTTGCAGCTCTGAAATATGGCAAAACTGGTGGCAAGTGGCATCTTGGCAGCTGCACTCTTGACTTTTCTCAGTTCATGGGCAGTTATTTTGCGCCTTGGTTTTTCCACACGCTTCTTGCGACCCTGTTGACTATTTTGAATGAAACGCTTGATTGTTCGATGATCACGCTTCAGAAGCTTGGCAATTTTAAGAGTGCTGCATC
>NC_024327.1:301586-306297 GCF_000523025.1 Cynoglossus semilaevis
CCCCTTCTCATTACAGAGATGCACATCACCTGATATGCTTAATTGGTAGTGGGCTTTCGAGCCTATACAGCTTGGAGTAAGACAACGTGCATAAAGAGGATGATGTGGTCAAAATACTCATTTGCCTAATAATTCTGCACTCCCTGTATGTGGGTTCTTACTCTGTGTGTGTGTGCGTGTGTGTGTGTTTCTTCCCAAGACTGTTCCTGTGAAGAAAATGAAGGCAGATGAGATCAGCAGGGTCTTAGACTCACTGGGTTTCTACAAGAGGTCCCAGAAAGGTGCCAGAGGAGTTGCAGCATTCCCTCTGTGTGCCCCTCGGGACGAGCTGTGATGACATCTTGTGGCTTAACCTTGCAACTGCACCCCGGTCGCTTTAATGACGTGTGGAGCCCCAAGGCTTATATACACTATGTTACCAAAAGTATTCGCTCACCCATTCAAATGATCAGAATCAGGTGTCCTAATCCCTTGGCCTGGCCACAGGTGTATAAAGTGCAATGAGGTCGCCGACTTTCTGCACAGTCAATTGCTACAGAGCTACAAACTTCATGTGACCTTCAGATTAGCCCAAGTACAGTACGCAGAGAGCTTCATGGAATGGGTTTCCATGGCCGAGCAGCTGCAGCCAAGCCACACATCACCAAGTGCAATGCAAAGCGTCGGATGCAATGGTGTAAAGCACGCCACCCCTGGCCTCTTGAGCAGTGGAGACGCTTTCTCTGGAGTGATGAATCACGCTTTTCCATCTGGCAATCTAATGGACGAGTCTGGGTTTGGAGGTTGCCAGGAGAACGGTACATTTCAGACTGCATTGTGCCGACTGTGAAATTTGGTGGAGGAGGAATTATGGTGTGGGGTTGTTTTTCAGGAGCTGGGCTTGGCCCCTTAGTTCCAATGAAAGGAACTTTGAATGCTTCAGGATACCAAAACATTTTGGACAATTCCATGCTCCCAACCTTGTGGGAACAGTTTGGAGCGGGCCCCTTCCTCTTCCAACATGACTGTGCACCAGTGCACAAAGCAAGGTCCATAAAGACATGGATGACAGAGTCTGGTGTGGATGAACTTGACTGGCCTGCACAGAGTCCTGACCTGAACCCGATAGAACACCTTTGGGATGAATTAGAGCGGAGACTGAGAGCCAGGCCTTCTCGACCAACATCAGTGTGTGACCTCACCAATGCGCTTTTGGAAGAATGGTCAAAAATTCCTATAAACACTCTCCTCAACCTTGTGGACAGTCTTCCCAGAAGAGTTGAAGCTGTAATAGCTGCAAAAGGTGGACCGACATCATATTGAACTCTGGGTTAGGAATGGGATGGCACTTCAGTTCATAGTAGGAGTCAAGGCAGGTGAGCGAATACTTTTGGTAATATAGTGTACGTTGCTCTTTAACAGCTTTCTAGATAAATCTTAAGTTGCTGATATAATTAGTATGTTCTCTGGTAAAGCTAAACAGTGGGCAGCAGCATAATGGGAGAGGGCCCTGCACCTGTTTCGCCTTCTCCCCCCTCTTATACTCTATGCAAATAGATCGGGTTCACCTGTCACTTACCAGAAGATGATACTGATACATATTTTTATATATATACATATATTATACATATGTATACGTATTCACAATATACATGATATACTCCTGTTTATACAGAACATATTCACCTTGATAAATTATTCTTTATTTGCTGTGTACTTAAAGACAATGATACATTTTTTAAATCTATATTCAGGTTTTATGTAAGTGTTTGTATAAAAACTTTGTTTTATTTTTATTTCAAACATACAGTATTACCACTCACCTATTCATTTAACCATCTAACTTCATAAACACATACAGCGAGTGTCATATATGGCCACTAATATACTGATAAACTGCCATTGTCCTCGTTCCTAATCCCAGACACTCCCCCTTCATGCATTTCGCATTTTTATACATACCGTTTGTCCTTGCAATTATTTTCATCTTGTCCCAGAATGAGTATTAATGAATATGATGAAAAGTTGGCACAAGTCATGCAGTACAGGAACATGCACACGCACGCATACGCTCGCACGCACATGCACACACACAGACACAAAGACATATTGGGTCTAAGGACTTTACAAGGGTTAAAAAAGGGACTGAATTAAAATATAAATATGTTAATTAAATTTAAACACTGTATATCAACTTAAGGCATCTGGTTTGAGATTATCATAATAGTAATAGTAATTTTATACAATAATTATCATTATTGATGGTTGATGATGATGATGACGATGATGGTGATGATGATGAAACCTTAAGGCACCTGGTGGGTATTCAGTTATAATAACAATAACAATAGTCCTATATGTAACGGCCGTGCATTGTCTTCAACAATTTAATATCAAGTTGGATGCACGTCCATTAACCCTTGTTAAGTTCTGCGTTGTGTTCTATGTTGCGCTGGATGAAAGAAGGACTCGAACCACAACCAGCTGTTGATTGTTCTTTTAATGAAGGTAGACTGGTGGATTTGTCTGTACAAATGAACAGAAAACACATAAGGCTCTGTAACATGCAGTCTCCTCCACACAGCACACAGGTCTCAAGCTCCTGTTAGCAGATAAACATACAGAAAACCCTGTAGACCAGCGTGTGGAAACATGTCAACTTGCAAAAAGTCTGTTTACAATATTTATCTTTAATTGACACATTAACTGCATGTTCACAACCTAAAAATTCACATTTATACGTGCATAAAACAAGATTTGAATTGTCCGAAAAAATCCAAACAAATGTTTAAAAATGACGAGCAAAATAATACATTACCACCTCTCAGCTAGTCTGGCGCGAACTAAGAGAAGCACCCGGAAGACCGCACAAGACTTGCGACCTGTTATTTTATCGTGTGTGCAGTTCCACCATCTGCCACAGTATTACCAGGCTCTGCTTATCACTGGGATCGTCCTGACAGTCGTTGAAGTTGTGCGTCTTTATCTGGGTTTCATCGGCAATCTAAAAGAAAAGGTAATTCAAACTTTTAAAAAAATCTGCGTGAGTTAGGTAAGGTGGAGAGCTTCCATCGGTCAGGGATGAGTTTATGGGTTTATGGGTTGTCGTACCACTGGAGTGTGCTGCCTCTTTCAGCGACCCATTAACTGGGGTAGAGTGAATCTTACTTCATGGTGTGTATGTTTAGTTTTTTTTAATGTATTTTATTTTAAAATCTTGTATTAAAAAGACATCAAAGAGGTTCACGTCGCCCGGATTGGCGTCACCGGGGCCCCACTCTGGAGCCAGGCCCGGGGTTGGGGCTCGCAGGCGAGCGCCTGGTGGCCGGGTCCTTGCTCACGGGACTCGGCCGGGCTCAGCCCGAACAAGCGACGTGAGTCCGCTTTCCAGTGGGCCCACCACCCGCAGGAAGGCCCACAAGGGGCCGGTGCCTTGTGATTTGGGTGGCGGTTGTGGGCGGAGACCACGACGGCCCAATCCCTGGACAACCACTCTAGCTATGGGGACATGGAATGTCACCTCGCTGGGGGGAAAGGAGCCTGAGCTCGTGCAGGAGGTTGAGAGATACCGACTAGATATAGTCGGGCTCACCTCCACACACAGCTTGGACTCTGGGACCCAACTCCTTGAGAGAGGCTGGACCCTTTTCTACTCTGGAGTTGCCCGCGGTGAGAGACGGCGTGCTGGCGTAGGCTTACTTATAGCCCCCCAGCTTGCCAGTCGTGTGTTGGAGTTCTCCCCACTGAGTGAGAGGGTCGCTTCCCTGCGCCTTCGGGTCAGGGACAGGTGCCTCACTGTAGTTTCGGCCTACGGGCCGAACAGCAGTGCAGAATACCCGGCCTTCTTGCTGACACTGAGAGGAGTACTGGACAGTGCTCCTCCCGGGGATTCCATCGTCCTGTTGGGGGACTTCAACGCCCACGTGGGCAACGACAGTGACACCTGGAGGGGCGTGATTGGGAAGAACGGCCTCCCCGATCTAAATCCGAGTGGTGTTTTGTTATTGGACTTCTGTGCTAGTCACAGTTTGTCCATAACAAACACCATGTTCAAGCATAAAGGTGTCCACCAGTGCACTTGGCACCAGGACACCCTAGGCCGGAGGTCAATGATCGACTTTGTAGTCGTGTCATCTGACATCCGGCCGTATGTATTGGACACTCGGGTGAAGAGAGGGGCTGAGCTCTCAACTGATCACCACCTGGTGGTGAGTTGGCTCCGCTTACGAGGGGCAAAGCTGGATAGACCTGGCAGACCCAAACGTATCGTGAGGGTCTGTTGGGAACGTCTGGCAGAATCCCCGGTGAGGGGGGCCTTCAACTCCCACCTCCGGGAGAGTTTTGAACAGGTCCCGAGGGAGGCTGGAGACATTGAGTCTGAGTGGACTATGTTCTCCACTTCCATTGTTGATGCGGCTGTCCGAAGCTGCGGACGTAAGGTCTCCGGTGCCTGTCGTGGCGGCAATCCCCGAACCCGGTGGTGGACACCGGAAGTAAGGGAAGTAGTCAACCTCAAGAAGGAGTCCTATCGAGCCTGGTTGGTTCGTAGGA
This sequence comes from Cynoglossus semilaevis, assembly GCF_000523025.1. Taxonomy (NCBI): domain Eukaryota; kingdom Metazoa; phylum Chordata; class Actinopteri; order Pleuronectiformes; family Cynoglossidae; genus Cynoglossus; species Cynoglossus semilaevis. The sequence goes on from NC_024327.1 coordinate 306,117, forward strand.
CTCCTGAAGCAGCCGAAAAGTACAGGCAGGCCAAGCGGACTGCAGCTCGGGCAGTCGCGGAAGCAAAAACTCGAGTCGGGGAAAAGTTCGGGGAGGCCATGGAGGAGGACTATCGGTCGGCCTCGAAGAAATTCTGGCAAACCATCCGGCGCCTCAGGAAAGGGAAGCAGTTTCCCACCAC
>NC_024327.1:306992-308288 GCF_000523025.1 Cynoglossus semilaevis
GCGACTACGTCGCTCGGCTGGCCTGGGAACGCCTTGGGGTCCCCCCAGAAGAGCTGGAGGAAGTGTCGAGGGAGAGGGAAGTCTGGGTGTCCCTGCTCAGACTGTTGCCCCCACGACCCGGCCCCGGATAAGCGGTTGAAGATGGATGGATGGATGGGTATTACAATGACTATTTTTGCTAAATGTGATGATAGTAGTAAGAAATGAATGAATTGTTTGACCAGAATGTTACTGCCAGGGCTCAAACTCATGACCCTCTTGCTGTAAGGCAAAACCTCCAACAACTCTTCCACGATGTCGCCCCTGAAATATAATGAAAACAAAACATTGTTTTTAATCCTGTCTTTAGTTTAACTAAGGGTCTATTTAATCCAAACGTTACTGAAAAACTCATCCTTTCATCCTAAAACTCACTGTTAACATTTCCTGATCAAAAATACTTTTTTCCTTCTTTTAATTTATTAGGAATAATATATGTGGAAATTAAAACAGAACTAGTCTAACTAGAAAGTATTCCACTTCAACCAAACTGCAACCAAAAATGGTTCTAATGGTGTACTCTTATGCTAAAGTACATTTGACATTTAATCTAGCATTATATCTAATTTGACCAAAAGTGACAATTAAAAAAAAAATTCCCCAATTTTCTTTTCCCAAACATTTTGCAATTTTTTTAATTGCTCTAATTTGATGAGAAAATTTTGAAAAAAAAATGTTCATGAACTTTTTTCAACACTTGACCTTGATATGCAAAATTAGGATTTCCGTGAGGTGCATGGCACCATCCCTACAAACTGCTCTCCAGGTGTTAGAGCTGCCCCCTGCTCACTATGGTGATGGGTAAAAACGCAGAGGTCACATTTTATTGTGTGCAGTGCACTTTCATACAGGGAGTGCAGAATTATTAGGCAAATGAGTATTTTGACCACATCATCCTCTTTATGCACGTTGTCTTACTCCAAGCTGTATAGGCTCGAAAGCCCACTACCAATTAAGCATATCAGGTGATGTGCATCTCTGTAATGAGAAGGGGTGTGGTCTAATGACATCAACACCCTATATCAGGTGTGCATTTATGAATTTGGTGTGTGCAATTATTAGGCAACTTCCTTTCCTTTGGCAAAATGGGTCAGAAGAGGGACTTGACAGGCTCAGAAAAGTCAAAAATAGTGAGATATCTTGCAGAGGGATGCAGCACTCTTAAAATTGCCAAGCTTCTGAAGCGTGATCATCGAACAATCAAGCGTTTCATTCAAAATAGTCAACAAGGTCACAAGAAGCGTGTGGAAAAACCAA
>NC_024327.1:310948-325225 GCF_000523025.1 Cynoglossus semilaevis
CTCCACTCATCAGGCATCTTGTCAGTCTCTAAAATTCTGTTAAACAACCCAGTCAGGAAATTTACCGCCACTTCTCCTAAGCACTTCCATACTTCCACTGGTATGTCATCAGGACCAACTGACTTTCCACTCTTCATCCTCTTCAGGGCTTTTCTAACTTCATCCTTTCTAATCTGATCTACCTCCTTCCTACTAGTCTCTGGTTCCTCATTTCTACTTTCCCTTTCATTTTCCTCATTTAACAACTCCTCAAAGTATTCCTTCCATTTTCTCAGCAAAAATGTAAATTTTTATTGTAAATTTACAGAAAAGGTCATTTTAAATTTACGATTAAAAAACTTTTATCCTTAATTTTTATTGTGTATTTTTTATATTTATTTTTTCAATTTACGATAACTTTTTTAATCCAAATTTGATAGTAGATCTACGTTAAAAAGTCAAATCTTTATGTTTACTGTGCATTAAAAAATACAATTAAGAGTACATGACAAAAAATTCAAAATATGTCCAAAAAACTTTTAGCTGACAGTTTTGTACAACCTCTTCATCTGTCAAGAGAAAAAAAAATATTAGTTGGAATATTTACTCTTGTGATACCAAACACCTGATCGCAAGTTTACGCACAACGTCAACATCTCAGAGAATAAGGCAATAAATCCAATTATTAATATTCTGTGCCACCAGGAAACTGTTCCTCCAGCAGTGTTAGTAGACAAATGGTACAGTTATATATGTATGTCATCAAAATCCATCACATTCTCGTCACAAAAAAGACACATCTATGTTGAAGTCATTCTATGACCAATCTGTATTTGAAATGGATGGAAACAACCGACAATCATGGCGGTGAGTTGTTGTTGTTGTTGTGCCCCCGAGAACTTCAGAGGTTTGTTAATAATTGCGCATTTTGTATGTTTTTACAAATACCTGACACTTTTGACATATTGCCTAGTCACATCAGTTAATCTTTATCCAGCCCAGCTCTGGGCGACGGTGTAGCCCAATTGGGTTGCTTCTATGTCTGCAAAAGTCTTGCCCGTCAATTTCTACACACTGCCAGAGGCAATACTGAGGGGCATTTTTACAAGACATTAAATATCCACAAGTTTTCTTTAGTGTTTTAAATATCTGGTGTTTGAAAAAAGTGGTAAATTTATGACAAAGGCGTCATAATTTGATGAGAAAAAAATGTAAATTTACGACAAAACAAGTTCACAAGAGAAGAAATTGTAATTTTAATGAGAACAAAATATATACATTTGCATCAGGTAATCTTTATTCAGCCCATCTTTAGATGATATCTAGCCTGGGTTGCCTCTACATGCTGCCGGAGGCAATACTGAGGTTGTTTTTTAACTGTTTGATTGGCTCAGTTTATGTCTAACTGTTAACTCTCATAGGCCAAAAAAAAAACAAAAAATAAAAATAATAATAATAATGGTAAAAGTGTTTAAAACTAGTCATTAGACTCAAATCTTAATTCACCCTAGACCAGGGGTCACCAATCTTTTTGAAACTGAGAGCTACTTCAAGGTTACTTAGTACTACGAAGTGCTACTTGTTTGATACATTAGACCAGGGGTCGGCAACCCAAAATGTTCAAAGAGCCATATTGGACCAAAAAAACAAAAAAACAAAAAAAAAAAAAGAAATTTATCTGGCGCCGCAAAAAATTAAAAGCCTTATATAAGCCTTATATGAAGGCAACACAGCTGTAAGTGTACATCTTACACTTACAGCTGTGTTATACACTGTGTATAAAAAACTATAGTGTGTTGAATTTATGAAATCAATGAACTGCTGCAGAGAACACAGAATTTTATTTCTGCATGTAACAAAAACATTTTGAACTTGAAAAAAAAGACACAAGGTTGATGCTTACTTTCACAAAATATTTGAGGAAATAAAAATCCAAACTTAAATTATCCACCCGCAGCGAACTAAAAATGCCGTCTGCTGCTGTGTTAATAACTTCATGTACTGCAGCGTCATATATATATATATATATATATATATATATATATATATACTGTATATACTGTATATATAGTATATGGAAAATAATGGCCAATAAAAATATATTTTTTCCTGGTTAATGTGATTTTTGCTTCTGAACCTCAGTGCACAGCGTCTGCACATCAGGGCTGTAAGACATCACCTTCATCTTCACTGTAAGCTGACGTCTGTGAGGCGTGAGCGATGTCTGTTTTTAATATAGTTCATGTGGGAGAAGATCTGCTTACATACAGTATGTATGTAGATCCGAAGATTGCCAAATGCATACCTTTTCATGTTCATGTAAGTGTCAAGGACGACATTCCATGGTTCGAACACTGGTTTGTCCGGTAAATCCATGATTTACCTACCAGGGGTTGATAAGCTCAATAAATCACGCTGGTGGTGTAGGTGCAGGATAAATCCGCGCTGCTAGATATGTGCCGGGTGTCGCACATCGGCAGATGTAACGCATATTTTGAGCGACAAAAAACATGTTACAAGATTATCATAATCTTCAAATTTAGAATTATATTTAAAAAGAACAAACTAAAATAAAAAAATAAATTTTAATTAAATACTCTTTAAATACTCTCATTATTTATAAGTCACAAGGAGCCACAACAGAAGGATGAAAGAGCCACATGCGGCTCTGGAGCCGTGGGTTGCCGACCCCTGCACTAGACACTCTTCTTACCATCGTTATTGAACCCAGGAACGAGCAATGCCATGGCTGAAAATAAACGCAAAGAAAATAGAGGTAATGAGGATTAACAAGAAAAACCACAATCCCATTAAACTTCAAGACGCCAACCTCAGCGACGTGGATTTGTGAAGTTTGTGTACCTGGGAAGTGTCGTCAGCGAGCATGAAGGAACAGATGAGGACATCAATAAAGCCAGGAATGCATTCAACACTCTGGAACGCTACGGATCTGTCAAAAAGGGAACAAGATCCACATCTTCAACGCTAACGTTAAAGCTAACGTACTGCGCATCAGATGGCCAGAAAAGATTGCAAATACCACGCTATGGGGAAGAACAAAGCAGCTGCCAATAGACAAAGAAACACACAAAAGGGAACAGGGCTGGATAGGACACACTCCGCAAGGATCCAGAAAACATTGCAAAGCAGGCCCTACAATGGAATCCGCAATCAAGAGGAAGGTGGGGAGGCCCAAACTGACCTGGCTGAAATGAAGACAATGGGGTGGACGAGTCTACTGGAGGAGCGTTGCCGAGGCCCTATGCTCCCACGAAGACCAAGAGGATTACCTAACTAACTAACTTGTTGACTAGTTCTATTTTTAGAACATACCCCGCGGGCACCTTAGGAAGTCCACAGGGGCTACCAGGTGACCCCGGGCATCATGTTGGTGACCCCTGCCCTAGACATAAAAAAAAAAATCTGGAACTTTTGTGGTTCACATTCACAGCTTCGCATCCCAGTGGCGTAAAGACATTGTTGATTTGCAGTATTGCAGTGTCGTAACAGCAAAACGATTCAATGTGGTTTCATCTCGTACTAATAAATGTAAATCGTACATAAAAAGTAAGAAATGTAGGTAAATCAAATGTTGTCTTTTGTCGTCTGAGCGTCAAGTCATGTCCACAGTGCATAGTGGGCTTTTGAGTGATCTGTATTCCTGTTAGTTAAACATCACAGTCAAAGGACGGGGGACAGTTTTTTTTTTTCTTTGACCGCCTGGAATTAGTTGTAAATACATCAGCTTTGACAAAACCACATGAAAAAAATGTTATATTGCTCTTTTTTTTTCAAAATTTACTTGTTTCCTCTGATGGAGTGATGCTGTACAACCTTTTTTTGACTTTTTTTCACTGTCCTGTTCAGTAATACAGCACAGTGACAGCAGGGGGTGATAGTGTGATAGTTCTGCATTGAATGTTGTTGCATTCAAACAGGTAAGGCCTAAAATCTGACACCTGCGTGCTAATTATAGCTAACTGCACAGTTAGCTATAATTAGTTCCAAATGGAACTTTAAAAGCCACGTGGTTAGGACTCTGGTTCTGTACTGCGTCGGTTGTTACTAAGCTGAAGTCCGGTTCTCTCGTCGCACAACCCAGGCTCCCTGTCGGGAACATCAATGTCCTGTTAGCATCTCTGCGGTATTGCCAAACCCTTCATTTAAAAGTGCTGTAGAAAAACTCTTAGCAGTTAGCAGTTCTTGTTTTAGCCACTCATCAGTGTAAATGTATTTAACACAATTATTTATTTATGGCAAATCTTTCAGACAAAAAAAAAAAAACCTAAATATCTCCTCTGCATGTTTTTAGTTCCGAAACTAGATTTGATGCATATTTTTGTAATGTTAGCGTTTCAGAATATCGTAAAAAAAAAAAAAAAGAAGGATCATCAGCGATTCCAGTGACGGAAAACAGCCAATGAGGAATTTCTGTTTTTTTATCTATGAGCTTGTATCTAAGCAGCCCTTAATTAACCATCCAGTTTAACTTTAGCTGTGATCACTGATGAACCTCCATCACAAGTAATTCGCTCACAGTTGTCGTTAAGTGAGAACACAGATATAAAGACTGATAACATTTACAAACTTTTACATATGAGTCAAGACAACTGCTTAAATCCATGCACTTCATGCATAGATGATGGTCAACCTCTGGGGCGTGGTGACTGAGAGAGTTTAAGACTTTTTTTTTTTTTAATATGCTCCAGTCAGGAGCCTGTGCGTCAGCCAGTGCATCAGGCTGGAGCGACATCCACATGGTTGTATTGCATCTCCCTGTTTCCTGTCCAGCTATTTTAATTCTTCAAAGTGATTTCGGAACAATTTTGCACCACAAAAGAATATTCTCCGTGACTCTGCACATCATTCAGAAAGGCGTTCCTTTGAACAGATGCTGTTGAAAACGCAACATATTTTGCTTTAGTCATTTATAATAAACCTCATACAGTAATACACCGACAGGACTGGACACAGTCCATGTTGCTCTCTATAGCTGCCACTATAGTGAAAACTGCTCATATTTACACATGGTGAATATATTTATTACAAAGAATGATATCTTAAACACCCGACCTCACACCACTGTGGCATCACACCGCCGCTCCACTTGTCCTTATGATTATTTTTACCGTTTCTTTCCACACACCTCGTTCACCCATGTGTGACTGGAGTAATACTGTGATCAGTTGTGTGATTGTCTGTAGTATTACCTCTGTGGTTTTTGTTTCCAACATTACCTCCCAAGTGATTTTCTGGTAGTGGTCAAGACTAAACAACAAAAAGCTCCTATTTCATCCCACTTCGCAGCACCTGATTGGCTGCGATGAGCATGACGCTGATGATGAAGGCGATAGCGAAGGCGATAGCGAAGGCGCATAAGGGTTTTGAGGACGCAAGTTTGCTTGACCTGCTGAGTTGGGCTAGAACCTAGAGCAGAAAAGGGAGGGAAAAAAACATCAATATGTAACAAGTAGATGACTGACAACACAAAGACTTCCATCTGAGAATCTCATAACAATAATGACAGGGATGACCACACACTACAGTGTCTTGTGTTTTCATGGTGTGTTAATAGTTAAGATCAAAATGACAGTCAGGGTTTATAATCAACAAATTTTCTCACACCTCAGGTGTCACGGTGAGCCAACAACATGACAGAAAGCAGGCAGGACCCAAATGCAGGACTGGTGCAGGTATATTTCAAAAATCAAAATTCACAAAAATCACTTCCAAAGACCAGGACAGAAGCATACGCAGAGCTGAGAACAGGAACAGAGCTGAGCACAGCAACAGACTTGACCAGGAACAGGTACAACATCGACCAAATACAAGACAACACACAATGATCCCACCAGGCCAGAGTGAGGGAGAGAGTTACTGTATATATACAGAGACACAGGTGAGTGTGATAACACAGATTACCCCACGCAGCAGATAGCAGGAACAGGAAACAGACAGACCTGACATCAGGACCATATTTAAAGAAAAACACAACTCCAGGAAAAGTTAGCACACCTGAAGACTTTTGGATAATTCGATTTTTAAACCATTGTTTCCCAGAGTTTTTTTTTTTTTTTTTTTTTTTTTTTGGGGGGTCTTGCATCATGTTTCCCAGGAGTTTAAGAATAATGTCTATTGATTTGGGTCGCAAAGGTTTGTGACTTTTAAAATATGGGTCCTCAGAATTTTTAAACCTAGTCTAAGTTATGGGCCTAACAGGATCAGCATCGAGTACTGGTGATGATTTAACCAGAAATTAAGTATTTGAACAGACTGCACTATATGTTTTCCTCATTAAAATAAATAATAAATTAAATTAGAAAAATTTACAACAAGCAAAATGAAGATATTGTTACGCGTAAAATGTAAGATGTAACTGTTGTTTACGCTAACGAGTTACCCACTACACAATTGTTACACATGCAGTATTTGACTTATCAAGTACACATCAGTACAGACTTTAGGATAACAATACATATGTGAAACTCTGGTGGGCCGCAGAAAATGACATGCAGTGCCGGATTGGGCACACAGTTTGAGACATGAACTATGCAGGTTTGCACACAGTGCACCAGTATGTACAAGCTCCCAGCCGGACAGTGGTTGAAATGAATTCTCCTGCTGTATAAAAAAACAGTCATGTGATTATAACAGAGAGAGTTCTTCCTTACTGTCTATATCCACCTGACAGTCTTCAGGGTTCTCTATGTGGTTCTCCTCCGTCATGATGATGTTCTCGATGTCCTTCAGGGAGAGGTGGTCACAGAACGTGTCGTACAGAAGCCTCTTCAGTTCCTCCACTGTCAACTTCTGCATGTCACACTGCAGACAGACGCGGAATCGAACATGAGCTCGGACACAGGCCACCAGACAAACAGACAAACGTACAGTAATTTTTCTGCTCTACGATCTTCTGTCTTCTCTAATTAGGAGAAAATGAACTGAATAACGAGCACCTTCCAGAAGACAGAGTCAAAGTCAGTGCCGTTGAACTTATCTGGTAATCCTGCTGCCGTCAGCTTGGGACCAAGAAGAGTCACAAACTCTTCAAAGTCCACCTGGCCATCGCCTGTGAAGAAAGGAGAAAGTCAGCTAGTTAGCTAGCTATTTAGCTATATTACTGTAACCTGTTACTGAATTTTCCTTACCGTCCATGTCCAGTCTCTGGATGATAACTTCCAGCTCCACCTCGTTTGGCATGTAGCCCAGGGAGCGCATGGCCATCCCCAATTCCTGCTTTGAAATGAAGCCATTCCCATCACGTTCGAAGACTTTGAAGGCCTTGCGGATTTCTACAGAGAAGGTAGAATAGAATAGAATACAACAGATCAGTGGTTCTCAAACTTTTTATACTCTGTACCACCTGAGAAAACATTGAGCTCTGAGTACCACCATGATGACTAACATTAGAATTCCCCTGCTCGTTCCACGTTCAACTTGCAAGTGATCCCATGATTCCATGCTACAGTACCTGTGCTTACGTGAGCAACAGACTTGCATTGCAGCAAAAAAAACAAGAAAATAAATAAAAAGACCAGACATCCTTTTTCATAATCTAACAAGTAGCTACACATTTTTTCTAAATGTTGAAATAATTGTGCATGGTATGTTTCAGATTTATTTAATTGAAAATGTAAATGAGAAAATATGAATTTTCCCCACGTACCACTAGAGAGCGCAGTGGTACGCGTCTCCACAGAGAACTACTGAAATAGAATAGATTTTTATTTCGAAAAGAACCCAAAAGAATCCATCTTTTCTTTTTTGACCACAGTGTGTCACTAAAATTTAATTTAGACATCAAGAAACTATAATTATCTGCATAAAAGTAGCAAAATATGTAGCCTTAAATCTATGGACCAATCAAAACCGGCTTCTGTGAAAATGCTGAAACCTCATGTCTGTTTCGTGTGGAAACCTGTTGTTATCGCCTCCATGTTGACAGTTACCAATCGTTCTCCTCCCTGCTGTCATAAAAAACAAAAACAAAAAAACAATTAACTTCTTTAAAATGAACCAGTGCACAGATGGAGACACACCGCACACTTGTACAGCAGCAGCTAAAAGACAACTGCGACAACAGGACTCATTAAATCACTTGATCCACAGCCTCCGTCTCAAACAATGGCAAACCTTTAAGCGGTTAATTCCTCTGTTCGGCCACGATGCAGATTTCCCATCATTCTTTGCGTGTTTACTCTTCACAGGGGAGTGAAATCCTTCATTTGCATGCAGGAACTTCATGTGTTTAAGGGAAAAAAGGAGCGTAGGATGAATGTTAGCATGAGGCTGATGCACAGTGTCGGTTTGTCATACAGCAACATGACACATGATATTTTACAACTAGAACAAGTCCACAGAAAGACCATGAAATATCATGTAACCAGTGAGGGAGAAGACAATGCATTGTAGAGATTATTATAAATCATGGGAGCCTAACCCGGCTTTGGTAATATAGACCAGCATTGACCAAATATATTCGGAGGGACAGATTTTTTCTGGACATACACCTTGGGAGCCTTTATCATTAAGATTTGACATTAATTTTGGAAATCCATTCATGGGCCAGATTTGGCCCGCTGGCCGCCACTTTATGATCACTGATTTAAAGGTGATTTCAGACTCTGATACTAACAGAATAATCTAAAAACAAAATATTAACCAATCCTTAATGGCCCTTTAACAATGATTGGCTGGTACTGATGATCGGTTCTTGGTACAAAATGCTGTTAAAAACATCACACAATATCGAGTGGCTTTCTAATGGAACATCACAGGTTGTAGTCATAGTTCTGAAGTGTGATACAACACGACGTCGCGACATCCTCGACCTGTGATACCAGCAACTCTGGATCAAATCCCAGCAAAGCCCACGGTGTTTCCAGTGTGAATTGCTTTATGATGATTTAGTGCGACAAGTGGCCAAGCCCCGGGCCGAATTCCACAGCTGATGCTCTGTGACAAATACATTCACTGGAAAATAAAAAAAAACATCAGCGGTGGCAAGAAAACAGCTTGTTTTGTTCAGTGTACAATGTCAACATCAGAGGTTTTAGAAAAGGGTTGTTTACGAACACTCGCCAAAAGAATCCAACCAGTGTGTCTTCTTTTAAATGTTTTCCCTGATTTCTCCCCTGTGTGTAATTCAGTGATTATAATCCTGGATGTAACTGTCCAACGGTTGTTGTGCTCTGCTAACTGTGTGTTTATCAAGAGTTAAAATGAGCAAAACCTTCCTTTGATGCTGAAGAACTTTTCTTCCCCTAAGGCAGTACTTCTCAAGCAGTGGGGCGAGCCCCCCTAGAGGGGCGTAGTGGAGTGCCAGGGGGGGCGTGAGGGGCATAAGTGTACCACTACTTGAATGATAACAAGCCTCCAGTCACTAAGTGGCAGCAACCCATGCAGTGGTTTGTACAGATAAAAAATATAGGTTATCAGGTTCTCGATAGTATTTCAGTTCGCAGGGGTGTGGGTCGAGAGGGGGGGCATGAAAACATTTCTATCCACAAGGGGGGGCATGACAGAAAATAATTCAGAATCACTGCGTTAAGATTAAGGGTTCTGATGTGAAGTGTTTCAATCACGTCCAGTAAGATTAACAAGCATTGATCTGCTGTATAGTCAGGGATTAGTCAGACAGTTCAAAGACACATTTTCATTTTTAGTAAACAGAACCTGTTCAGACTGGATTATGAAGAGTTGACAGGTTTGAGCTGTGTAATGATTCTTTGTTGAGGATTTTGCAACCCTAAAAAAAAAAAATAATTATAAATCAGAGTGGAAGTGGAAATGAATTTCAGTCCTTAGAGGAAACAGAGAAGCAGATTGTGACCTGGTACAATAACTTCTCTAATGGAAACAGAGCTTGCAGAAATGTTAAGAGTAAAATTAATGAGAGTATATATATATATAAAAGAAATTATTACCACAGATAATGTTTTAGAATTTTTGTTGTCTTACCCTCGGATATTGTGTTCCACAAGTATAGGTCAGAATTTAATTAGATTTGGACAAACGCTGGAGGAAAAAGGAAAACCAAACAATTAATTAGAGATGCTATCTTCTCATTTTATAAAATTATCTAGATCTTGATAAGTTCACCGGGAACATTTTCACAGAGATTGTGTTTAGTTTAAATTATCCCCTGGAGAAATTATGATAGTTAACATTTTCACGGTCAGTGAGCCAACATTCAATGACCAGTAAATCTATTTACCTTGTGATAAAGAAGAAACCACGCTTTTGTTATGTCAACTATTGATCACAAGTGACATACTATACTAATAGTTAGTAAAAAAGCCTTAAAAAAAAACTTCCAAAAATTTCCAAAAATGCACTGACTCGCCTCAAAATATGTAGCTATGCATGTCTCATTATTAAAATCTGTTGTTCTCAGTGAGAAAACGTTTTTTTCGATAATACCTATGCCACTTGAAGGCAGCACACACTGCAAGCTCTTCAGGGCTCGTGGGTAGGACTGAGAGCGCCCGGAGCAACTGAACCAAAAAATCAAGTCACACTGCGGTGCTGATAAAATATATTAAATATTATCGAGGTCATTTGTGATGATATCGTACTTATCAGAATGAGATCATAACTTACGATAATTAGCGGTCACATCCATACTAAGCAAGATATGATCTCCGCTCCCACGTCTTGACTCTGGAGAAACTGGACGTTGTTCCCCGCCTGTCAACAAGTACGTGGAGGTGACAATATGGTAACATCTGTTGATTAAAACATGTGTCACTCTGACAATATATCAATTGATATTTTCTCATTAACACCAACAAAACCTAGCTATCTATAATTAAAAATGTTTCTTCATGTTAGATGTGTAAATGTACTTTTGTGTTACGTTTGAACCGGCTTAAAAAGCTGAATTTTCATTGCTGCTAATTCTGTTAATGTTTTATTATGACTTTTCATTTTAATTACATTTCACTTTATTTCTTCATCAGTATTTGCATGTTTTCTTTTCTTAAAATGAAGGCGCTGATGTTTGTGCTTTTCCCACGCCTCCCTCAGGGAGGCTGGTATATTTTTTGCTGAAAGTATTTGATTTGATGTAAGTGAGGTGCTAGTTGGCCTTCAAAGATGGAGATCCTGTTCTGACACAGGATGAAAAGCCCATGTTTTTTGTAACTCCATTTCTTCATTAAATCAACGACTTATTGCAAAGTTGAAAAATAGTTATAACTTCCAGAACACATTTCTTTTAAGTTACTGATAATAAATTCAGTCAAAATGGAGACTCGCGCTCGTCCTTCATCCCACCTGACAGCTGTAATCACAGAATATATTCCAGACTAACCCGGACCCCACGCTCACAACAGAACCCACTTTGGATGGCTAATAGGATTACAGCAACAGTTAATGTAACAACGATGAGTCTTCGAGACAACTACGTGTGATCGTATTTAACAATAAAAGTCAACTCTCAACCGTTTAGATTATCAAAGAACAATTTAAATGTAGAGTATGTTGCGAAGGGGAGACACATTAATTACATCAAACTTGTCCAATGATTATGAGGATGAGTGATCGATTCCATGGTATCGATATATCGATACGATACAAGTGTAGATCCAGTATCGATTACACTCATAAAGCATCTACTAATACTAAGAAATAAATGAAAAAAGCTTGTTTGTCACTTCCACATCTTTCGCGGTAACTTCTTACATACAGGCTGTCGACAACCCACGGTGGTATCAAATTGAACTGATCCATTCAGTTCAATTTGATACTGACTAGAAGAGAGCAGCAACTCCTTGTGGTCACGTTGACTCAGCATCTTTGGTAACAATTAGACTATTGACATTTGGATCCATTCAGGCTCATCTTTGCCTGTTTGTCAGTCGGCTACAGTACAAGTGTGTGTGAAGTGCCTTTTCATGAGCGTCGGCAGTATGTGCGAAGTAAGATTTATTATTCCTGTATTTTCGCTTCTGAGGCAAGGTCTGAGGCAACTTCTCATTAAGAAGAAGAACAGAGCTCGGACACTTTTTCACCACCAACAACAACAACCGCAGCTACAGTGTTACTGTGGCTACAGATTGACATGAACAAACTGCAAAAAATGAAACCCTGGTCAAATTACTATTCCATATATGAACTAAATCAGACCCATAGAACTATTGACAGCAGAAAATGGCTCCCAGAGAGTTTATTAAGAAAATGCCAACTTTTGTCATAAAATAATCAGTCCCCCAGCGTCAGGATTGTATTTAAATTAAGATGTATTCATTTTCATGATTATTCTAATAGTCTGTGTAAAGAACCACAATGTTATTGTGAAAAATCAGAACAAAGACTTATTACAAAGTCAGGGAAACGTGGAATAATAACAAGGTTTTCTTCAAATACTGAGTTACACTGTACACGACACCCCAACCCCATCCCCCTCCAGGTTGAGAGTTCTCTCACCAAGAACCTAACTCGTCTCTATAGATATGTTTAAAGTACAACTGTTGAAATAACTGTGTCCTTCGTGCGAATACATTTGTGAGATGAATCAAATAATAATAAAAAATTAACGCATTTTAACACACATATATACATATATATGTACAGTATATATACAATCATTATAGTGTCCATTCACTTTGTTGTTTCCATTGACAAACTGTTATTTGCACACATTGTGTGGAAAAAGTTTGAGTTTGACTAAAGCGCCTCAAGCTCCAAATACCACCCCAGTGGCCAGCATGTGTTAGTGAAGGCTTCGATTTCCCGACATCTATCCACGTCACCAAGCGCAGGGACAGAAGTAAGACTACAATTTAAGGAAAATCTCAATGCATTCTGCAAAATGTCGTAAAGACACACAGTGAACTGAAAAGACTAAAATCTGTTAGTGAAATCTAGACTTCTACTTTAACATATTTGTTTTTGACAATTTACCATATCCCTGTGGAACCCCAGGGTTCACCTCCTGGTCAGGATCAGATCCCGGTTAGGGCGGTTGGCGCCTTCCAGTGGACTCACCACCCGCAGGAAGGTTCACGAGGGGTTGGTACGGTGCAGTGTGATTTGGGTGGCGGTCATGGAGACTGCTGCCCCCGCAATCCAATAACGGATAAGCGGACGAAAATGGATGGATGGATAGATGGAATTTTCCATATTTATAATCCCATCATTCATCTTAGTCACAACTACAGTTATGAAACATTAACATCTACCTGTACATTTTTTTGTTTGTTTTTTGTCATATATGATAAATTACAATCACGATTAATCTTAATTAACCAACAGCTACCCTGCGATTAATCAGATAGTAATAAATCTATTGTTTGACAGCCTTTGTTTGAATTTTTTTTTCAGCCATCTCTGGTTTTTGGTCGGTTAATTTTATCATGGCCCTTATATCTGCTCACTCTCCTCAATAATTTCTAAAACTTGCTTTCTGCAGCACTTGATCCCACAGAAGTATGCCCCCGCGACACCCACTGATTCTACAGCAGCAAAACGCTGTGTGCATAATTTCGAGTATTGCCAAGTAGATGCCGGTGCCTTTGAATATCTTCATTTGTATTCAAGTATGTATTTCCAAAGCAATGTAAGTCAGTCCTCCACTTCAGGGCAAAGAAATTAGTCAATGTTTTCCGTTGCAGCTACAGTAGGAGTCGAGGTGCAACATCAAGATAGTTTCAATTTAATTTGCTTATTTTGGAGCCGCTTGTCAAAGAGTTTAAGTCACAGAACAGCCGCAGGAAAAACAAAACAAAAAGTAAAAACAGAAGTTACAGTTGCATGTCAAATTATACCAAAAGTACTTGAATGAACCTTTTTAAACAAATTCTAAAATACTTTTTAGTAAGTTAGATGGATGAATAGATAGATAGATAGATAGATAGATAGATAGACAGATAGATAGATAGATAGATAGATAGATAGATAGATAGATAGATAGATAGATAGATAGATAGATAGATAGATAGATAGATAGATAGATAGATTCATTAGCTTCATTAGCACAGCATCTTATACAATACTTGCAGTACTGAGAGTCTGTATTTATAAATGTATGTGTAGTTAAATAATAATAATAATAATAATAATAATAATAATGTATGAATGAATGAATAAATGTTGGTGCTATAGAAGCAACAAACTTTGACTTTGAATCCTGAAGAGACACCCTTTTCAGAGTTCACTTGGTGGCAATAAATAACGATAGTTAAAAAAAAAATTAAACTACTAATTCCTACTGGGACCAGAAGCATTTCCTTAGCAACATCACACACAAAAAAAGATGTCAAGGGAAAACACCACATGGATACATCACTTGGAATC
>NC_024327.1:325288-327620 GCF_000523025.1 Cynoglossus semilaevis
AAGTTCATCATTTTGATTGCCTTCTGTTTAGTTGAATATCAGACTCACAGGAATTGAAGAAAGACACAGATCTTCTGTAACTGCTCTGAGTCGCTCTCTTTTCTCTATTTTCAGACATATCCACCAAGTCCAATATTACTGGAATACTATTATTTACTTTTTTATTACTTATACTAGTACTACTACTACTACTTCTACTACTACTACTAATAAAAAATTGACGCAACACATGTCAGTAAAGGAAGAAGATTCTGGTCCTCACATGTTATACCAGTGATGGTTTGTCTATGGCAAACTCAAGGCCTGAAGGGCTGAATCTGGCCCGTGGTATAATTTTATGTGGCCCACTTCTTCTAATCAAGCGTTCATTTACGATTTTGTGACCTTTATCATAAACAACACATTTTACAGTTCAGTAAGTGGAAACCCTGTTTGGCCTAGAACTTAGACCTAGACTGTTCTCAAAATTTCGGCCCCTTTGCATGATTGAATTTGACGTCGGTGTTCTAATGCAGTGTTTCCCTAAGTTTTTTTCTATATTTTAAAAGTCACAAACCTTCATGACCCAAGTCAATAGACTGCCATATTAACCTCTTCACAACCTGGAGGCCCTGGCTCTCGCTAGGTTGGTCGACAGTGCACCCATCACTGCAGTTGACTTACTCTGCTCTCCCATCTCATCAGACCAACAATAAAATAATAAACAATAAACACGGAGATTGCGACGCCCAGGTGGCTCACTCTGCCCCCTACAGCAGAGAGAGAGCACAACTCGTTTTGACTAATTAAAATCAATAAATGAAAAGTTTTCTTTTTATTGCACCCGAAGCTGGATGTAAATTAAAATTGGGAATTTGAAAGGCAAACCTTACTCTCCGGCTCTAAATATGCAAAATCTTCCAACAGCGGTGACAGAAATGTCTGACACAAAAAACAGTCATGTTTTTCCTCGGTTAAAATATGCCAATGTCTTCATGCCGTAATATCATGTTTGGCAACAAATCGAAAAGACTGATGCAACCCCATCCCCCGTGGGTGTGACGTCTTGAGCTGATCACACTGGCACTGACATGTTGACATGTTGCCTTATTCACTTCCGCTACGCTTCCAATTTGACCCAAATAGCAATAATTCTGTATCAGGAAAGTATAGCTACTTGTGAAGCTGTGTAGAGTTTAACTCCACAATTAATTAACAGTTAATTTCCTCTCCACCAACCGACTGTCTCAACGCAAGACCGGACTTGTCTGTAATCCGCACACTCCCTATGCCTGGTCGAAAATACAATAAGACTCTTGGTGGCGGTGACGAGTATTGATATCATCGTCATGAGTGCAAATATAAGATTAAGAAATGTCTTGAAAATGTATCCACTCCGGCTTCACCGACCTCAAAAACATGACAATGTCACAAGAATCACGTGTTAGTGCTTTGAGGTTTGAATGATGCCCCGAGAGGCAGCTGCATGCTAATGTGCACATGTCGCAGGTTCACATAACAGTGAGCTGCAGGGGTCAGTATATGCTCCGGGTGCAGGAAAAAAACTTGCCAAAACAAATCTAGTTTTGTGCTGTCGTCTAGGGAACAAACTTGGTTTCTAACAAAATAATATTTTTAAGCAAAAACTATAAGTTTGTGATTCTTGTCAAAGCCAATATTCTACTTTCTGATGCAACATATGGGCTAAGAAAACACAGGACAATACAGAACCTTCAATGCCTGTGTCCCCCTCTCCCTCACCCTCTCCACCTCCTATAAACGTATTTTTCCAAACAAAAAAAATATAAAATCTCTTCTTGAGTATTTCTGCAAACCTATCTTATCAAATACAGTATGTTAAACAAACATGGAACCTTTCAAAACAAAATGTTTAAAAAAACGAACTAATTCTTCGTCTTCCCCGCTGCGCGTAATAACCTTGATGTCGCTGAGCGCTGTCCAAGGTGCTGACCGCGCGTCGGTTTGAATGAGCTCCGCCGCTACGGAGCCGACTGCGGACCACACGCAGCAGCTTCTATGCCCCTCCGGGGGACACTTTGGAACACCAGCAGAGGTGAACACACGAGCGGGGTATCATCTCACCTTCCAGTTCATCCTCGGTCACCGGGGCGCTATAGGAGAGGATGTCGGGGATGGTGCAGATACCCCGGTACATCAAACGTCGGTGTCGGGGGTCTTTAAATGTCTCCAGAATGATGAATGTAATAAACTGCAGAAAACGACCGTCAACAGTTTGAGGTTTTTAGTCCCAGGGTTTGTTTTTTTTTTTTTTTTTTTTTCCTCTTACTCGTACATCCACTTGGAAAAGTGGGCCCCCTTCGCGCCCCGGGGG
>NC_024327.1:328055-330043 GCF_000523025.1 Cynoglossus semilaevis
TCAACAGTTTGGGGTTTTTAGTCCAAGGGTTTTTTTTTTTTTTTTTTTTTCTCCTCTGACTCGTACATCCACTTGGAAACGTGCGCTCACTTGACGCACTGGACGCTCACGGTCCAGGCGGCTTTAGATAATCCAAAACAGGCGACTGCACCTGAAAAAAAAGGCACAAAAAAACCCAAAACCTAAATCGGATTTTTTTTTAAATACGTGATTCTTAAATAAAGCCAAGTTGGGTGTGACTCCCTGCAGAGAAACCTATGAAGACGGGCGCGCGCTGATCCCCCATCCTGACTGTGCCACAGCGAAGGAGGGTTTGAGAACGGAGGTTTACGGAGTGTGTGAAATACACAATGTGTCAGTCTCTTCTCCCTGTCTCCTCACCCCCCCCCCCCCCACTCACTCACTCACAAACGTCTGGACAGTCTCCTCTCTCCTCCTTCCTCGTCTCTTCGTTTGTGACTCTCTGTTAGGTTTATTCTAACATATGTGACGACAAAGTAACAACACAAAAGACGTCTGGATCTTTTACTTGCAAGGGGAGAGTGCATTTTGCTCTTCTGGCAGCTTCCTCATCAACTCCGAGTTGCTGCACCATCAGTCTTGAGCACACTAGATTATAATATGAGAAGCAAACAGTTTCTTAAAGCGACAGTACAGCATGAAGCAATGATAATAAATTAAATTCTTCCAACATTTCCCTCCTGTTTATCATTGATGAATGCCAAATTCTCTTATCCTGCATTATGGCTCCTTAGGCTAGGTTTTTCACAACACATTCACTTTCATAGCACACAGTCTCCTTTGCCTTTATGAGGAGTAAATGTTCCTGTTTTGGTTTTATTAGAAATTGGTGGGAAGATTGAGTTACAGGTGTCAACAAAGTTGTGTCATGTTTCGTTATTTCATTCCTAATTACTACTCTAATGAATCCGATTAGATCTACTCCAGTCTGATCTACTCCAAGGACCAAATATATTTCAGTTTGATTTGTTTTACCAGAGAGTTTCATATTACTCCCCATTGGTAATTTAGTCCAATTCCATAGTGATCAGATTTTGGATGTTGGAAAAATCACGTTGGATTTTCAATTGATTCCAAATGTCTTCGTATCTGTACACATTTTTATCTGACATTGTGGGAATCCATTGACCTGTATATCCTACTACCATGTTCCAATCTTCACACCATCTTCTACGGGGCAGCTGATTCTGTTCACATCGGGCTATGGACATAATAATGAAAAAACACATATAAGTCATAAGGTTTGTAAGTGTAGTTCCAATTGTTGCAATTAATTACTGAACACAGATCGCCATTGTCTTACCTGATATATATTCAAGAGTGATACCACCATAGTTATTTAAACATTTAGAATCATTCGTTGCTTCAGTGTTTTCTCTTTTTACTCTATTGTGTAAATGGTGTTGTCTCTGCTGGATTTTTCATCATTGATGGGTGGTCAGTGGTGGTAGTGTTTTTCTGTAGCTCTTTGTCTTTTAGAGTGAGTACGATAGGCAGCACCAGGACGACTCCTGCGACTATCAATACACACACAGAGTCGCATTGGAACTCCTAATCTACGGAATGGGTGCCATGGTTTTGGCACTCTCTTTGTCAATCATCTTATGTCTGCAGGACTATGGTTAGCCCCAATACAGGACCTGGTATGGGCCTTCCCACTTTGGACTCGACCAACACTTCCTTTTGATGACCTTTATCAGCACCCAGTCGCTGACCTGGATTGGCGTACCGTCACTCTGCAAAGATATAGGTGTATCTGGCATAGAGTTAGAATTCTGTATTTCTTTTGTTTTTAGCACAGTGGTGTTTTACATTTATTTTCATCTTTTGGCTTATGCTTGATATGACTTGGTTCATGTAATAATTTCTATTGTCACAAATCTTGGTATAATCTCCAATGCTTTTGCCACTGTAATAGCATCAGCAGCTTTTGATGGGAACAATTCTACCCATTTAGAAAAGGCATC
>NC_024327.1:333227-339641 GCF_000523025.1 Cynoglossus semilaevis
TACGTTCTTCTGTATTTGCATTATCTGAAAGTGGAGTTGCTGTATCAGCACATGCTATATCTCCTTTTATCTCAGCATCATCTAAAAGTGGAGACGTTTTATCAGCACACTCTTGGTTCTTATGTATGTTTGATGCTATTGTTTCATTGTCCTCAGGTCTGACATACATAGTTTTGTTTTTTCTCTCGTTTGATTGTGGATTTTTGTTTTGACGCAATGCTTCTGTTTTTAGTTGTTTTAGTTCTATTCCATTTTTTCTTGCACAAGCTTGTTTAAGCCAACATTCAGCCGCACTCAGCCCAAGCTTCTCTTCTTTTTTTTTTTATCTTTTGCCTCTTTTTTATGGCAAGCACAAGGTCTTTGCAGTCTTCTTGGTTCAATTTTCCCTCAAAACCATACTTTTTTCCCCAATTATTTAAATGTTTACCAGACTCTGAATTGTACCTAAACATGTACATAACATCCCCTTTAAACTCAGTATTTGTCTTTTTGTTCCCCATTTTGATTTCTTATTTTATTCAATTTTTAAATTTTTAAAATTTTAATTTTATGCTGCGCAAAAAACTTAAAAACAAAAAAACAACTTTCTTAATAGACAAACAGCTTAATAGTTGGTTTTGTGATCTACTTCAACTGATCAGTAGTCATATGTTTACACCGTTAGGTTTCAGACTGCCCGCTGATTCGATCACAATTTTTTCTCAATCACACACATTCACATTCACTCCTTTGTAGGCCTTTGGCATCTAGGGACTGCTGCCCAGGGACTCCAACCCCCTTAGTTCTAGGGATTACTGCCCAGGGATTTGCAACCCACTTACCAGCATTTAGGGATTACTGCCCAGGGACTCCAACCCATTTTTCAACCACGCGCTGGTAATAAAAAGTTGTTTCTCACCCTTGTCGTCGATCTTATTCTGGTATCAGATGCCGTCAATCAGCAGCCTAGCATCAGGTGTCAGAGTACTGGCCTGAGTGAGAATTCACTGACCAGGTCTTTCCCCAGAACCTGGTTCTGGCCGTGCATGGTTTTCAGTCGTTCTCCACCCGATCCTTAGGTTCTGCTTAATGTGTTGGCATCCGGCTCGAAGGACCAAGTTATGTTAGGTTTATTCTAACATATGTGATGACAAAGTAAGAACACAAAAGACGTCTGGATCTTTTACTTGCAAGGGGAGAGTGCAGCTTGCTCGTCTGGCAACTTCCTCATCAACTCCGAGTTGCTGCACCCTTCCTCTGCTCTTTTATTTAGTTTACAAAAGTATCAGATTACATATCATGTGATCGTGTGTGAGCATATGAATGAGTATGGAGTAAGAAGGTGGGTGTGAATGTGGCTGTGTCTGGCAATTTCTCCATCAGTCTTGAGCACACTAGATTATAATATGAGAAGCAAACAGTTTCTTAAAGCGACAGTACAGCATGAAGCAATGATAATAAATTAAATTCTTCCAACACTCTCATCCTGCAAATGCCGTGTGTGATTGAGCGAGTAAACACAGTCTGAATGGTTGATTTCCCGTTTTTGTGCAGAAGCCTTAAGAAGAAATATCATCCATAACATCAGTCAGGCGTTTCAACAGCAGAGATTTGGCGGTAAATCTCTCGAAAATGGCAACTACTGATGTTTAGTTGTTACATCAGCAAAAAATTAAAAATAAAATACTTCACAGTATTTGAAGGAGGAAGAGCAGTAACAAGGCAGGACAAATCTCTGCAGCTCTCTTTCCCATCATTCCCAGTTGTAGCTGAAGGAGCTCCTCTTCTAGTGTGTTGAATTTTTTACTCGACATGGGTTTAGTGCTGTTTGAAAAAATAAATAAATAAAAAATTAAAAATGGAAGTCTTTTTTTTACATTTACAGGAAATATATTGCGGTGTAAGGCCTCGAACATCAGTCCATTCTGGCTTCAGCTGACCCCGTGACCCTGAACAGGATTAAGTAGAGAATACAGGTAGGTGGGGGCTGGAGAAGGGGTGAGGAGAGGATGGAGCGTTGATAGAAAAAAATATTTTTGTCTTGTTTTTTTTTTCTATTAAAATAATACTCTGACACTCTTCTATCACAGATCACTCCTGACACTTTTCTCCAGCTGTTCAATCCTGCCTGCACTCTATTCTTCACCTCTCTTCCACAGTCTCCTCTGCTCTGAACAGCTGATCCTAAATACCTAAACTCCTGCACCTTCACCACCTCTGCTCCTTGTAACCTCACCATTCCACTGTTCTCCCTTTCGTTTACACACATGTACTCTGTCTTGCTGTGGTTGACCTTCATTCCTCTTCTTTCTAGTGCAAACCTCCACCTCTCTAAGTTCTCTTCTAGCTGCTGCCTACTCTCACTACAGATCACAATGTCATCTGAAAACAACATAGTCCATGGGGACTCCTGTCTGACCTCATCTATCAATCTGTCCATCACCAAAGCAAAAAAGAAGGGCTCAGGGCCGATCCTTGATGTAGTCTCACCTCCACCTTGAAGTCTTCTGTCCTTCCAACAGCAAACCTCACTACTGTTGTACTATTCTCATACATGTCCTGCACCAAACTAACATACTTCTCTGCCACTCCTGACTTCCTCATACAAAACCACAATTCCTCCCTTGCCACTTTGTCATATGCCTTTTCTAAATCTACAAATACACAATGTAGCGCCTTCTGACCTTCTCTGTACTTCTCCATCAGCATCCTCAAGGCAAATATTGCATCTGTGGTACTCTTCCTAGGTGCAAGTACAGAAAAAAAGAAAAAAAAAATGAATTAAATAAACATGATCCAACACCAGACTTGACCTAGACAATAAAACCTACGAAGGATATATGTGGGAGACGACTGAGACAGTGAACAAGTTTGTGTCATTAAAATCAGACAACTTCAAAATCTACCAAACAACACAGTGACCACGAAGTATGAATGCCAGAGTGCCACAGTCTTTCAAACAAAAGTTTTTTTTTAAAAGTCTAACAATGTCGACCTTCCACAAAGCAAATAAATAGAGAGATAAATCCCCAGAAAAATTAATTTATTCTAGGGCTGTGGGAATGATGAACTTAAAATAATAATTAACAATTAATAACATGGAAAATGTGGATTAATCACAATTCGTTGTGAACGCAATCAACATTACATGTCATTCTAATAAAACATCATTAATTATTATTAAACGTGACTGTAAGTAATCATAGTTAATCATAATTCATTGTGATCAATCGCAATTATTTATGATTAATCATGATTATAGTTGGTAATGATTGGCTGAAATAAATCCACTTAAATATGCTATCAAGGTCTTTTTTTCCAGATCAATTCCACCCAGTACTGCAGTATTCGTGTAAGTTACCTAGCTAGAAGCAATGCTGTACCTGCCTTTTTTTTTGGCATATTCCACCCTCCTTCCACCCCCCCCCCCCTGCCAGGGACCTCCCGCTGCTTTACATAAAATGTAAAAAATATATATACTGTATATACAGAATGTGAAGCCTGCTCTCCATATCTTATCATGAAAAAAAAAAGGTCAGAGAAGGAGGTTGATCTTCCCTCTGAGGACAACCAGCTCATCTCAGCAGGATTAAATGAGAGTTTTGTCTACTGGCACATCCTGCAGTCACATGGTCAGACCTGCTGGACAGCATCAGCAGTGACAGTGAGTCAAAATGATGAGACTATGATGCATCTTCGGGAGGTGTTTTAGTTTTGGAAATCTGAATCTTAACACGCTGCTACTGCTGCTCTGTTCAACAAACTGTAATATTTATTACAATTTGAAATGCACACTCTGCAGCTTTTTAACTTTAACCCAGTTATTTGCCAACACTCCATAATAAAAAGATCAGATCAAATACGAAAGTGCTTGACATTTAAAAACTGTGAAACAGACATTTTCTCAACATTTGAAAAGAAGAAAAAAAGATTCTGTCCACATATCAAAATATCACTTTTTTATAACAACCCACATGTCGGTGCACATGCAGTCCCTGCAGCGATGTAAACTAGTCACTTCAAGATGGGGTTCTATATAGAACCCACACAGATGGACTGAATAATAAGGCAACCTTTGTACTGAGTCACTAGAGGCAACAAAAAGATGTCATATGCAAATCATCCACTCTGTAGGATGCATCAAGATGACAGGAAATGTTGCACTCCCAAAATGCCAAACTAGAAAAACAAAAATTGGGTCACCAAAACCCACAAAAACATAAAACACATAAAAGTGGGCTGCTGTGATTCATGGTTTTCAAGATTCAAGACAAGGAGAAAAGAATGGCAATAACAAGAACAAAAATAGGAAAGAGCTAGGACCTGGTCCAGATGCCATTATGGGGATGTTGCCTCATGTTTGTCTCACATTCAGCTAGTAACCGAACAAACATGTTCATTGACCCAGGTCATCTTGACCTGTTTTTGTCTGTGCCTGTCTCCAGCTTCCTGTTATTCAGGCAGTTCGGTCTGAAAAACATTTCAAAATAAGCTGCAGCTTCTTCTTGTCAGTGCTTGGCGTTTCCTGTTATTCTGGTCTTTACATGATGTTTTTCTCTACCACAATCGATAAATGGATAGATGGATGGATGGATGGATGGATGGATGGATAGACAGGTTGAAAGCCGTTCTGAACAGATGTCTTTTGAAAGTGGATCTGTAAGTGTCCAGAGAGGAGGCATTGCGTATATCAGGGAGGAGAGAGCAGGAATTGACAGCAGGCCTGAGTCAGTGGAGCAGAGAGTCCAGGATGGGGCGTAGGGATGGAGGAGGTCGGACAGGTACTGGGGGAGGGCCAAAGCCATGGTGGCAAAAAATACAGAACTTGATCAGCAGAGAGTGGAACATCCTGCTTCTTGTCTGTGTGGAGGTTGAACATCTCTTTGAAACACTTCTGGACTGACTGACAGTGGTGGTGTGAAGGGTCCAGATGTGTTTGCAGCCCTTTGTGTGATTTCTTTGGTGGGAAGATGATAAAAATATTCTCTTTCACAGTTGAATCTCACAGACCTCTGGGTGATGCAAGACAAGGAAGTACGTCAGACGATTAGGGGTGGAGATGGACGAGTAAAGTAAACCTGCATTCTTCTTACCATATAATTAATACATCCTCCACCTCTCCTGTGCTATTTTCTGCCATCCCTGCTGGTGTTAGTATTTAAAAACCTGACTGAATCTCTGAAATGAGCCACCGGTGGCACAGCGGTCAAACCATTAGCATAAAAGAAGGAAAGAAAACCATTAGCATGAAAGAAGGAAAGACCACCCTTCCCCTCACCCCCACCCACTGGGATCTGTCATGGCCACAGATGAAAAGATTAGAAGAGAGACCATGTTAAGAGAAACTAATTTGGAAATAACAGGAGGGGAACTGCAATGTGAGCCAGGCAGCCCCTACAGGCCGACAGAGGACTAGCATCCAATATAAAATAAAAATCTGATATGAAAGATCTCATTAGGATTCAGCATCAGTGTCAGTGTCTCATTATGAGGTTTTAATCTGGAGACTGCTCCAACAGACACGCCCCTGATGAGGGAGACAATCAGGGTGACCACCAGGAGCACTGAGGGGGTCAGTGCTCTCCTCCAAGACACACATGGGAGGAGAGAGAAACAGAGAGAGAGACCAAAGAAAAAACATTGAAAGAGGAAGATCATGAGTCATCATTGAGTATCAGGCCTCACGCAATAACACAAAGTGGACAGTGGAACCTCGAGATACGAGCGTCTCCACATACGAGTATTTGGAGATACGAGCAAGCCTTATAGATAGTAAAAATTTGAGATATGAGCACGCTTACAAACACTGACACTAGGTGGCTGACCACTCGGATCAGCCATTCTTCACTCATTCACTTCACGTATTCGTCGACTTCCGTACGCATCTCCTGTATTGTGTTTGCGTTATCTACGTGATTTTCTCTCTATTTTGTGCATTATTCTTCATAATTAGTGATGAGTCCTAAGAGAGTGAGTGGTATGGTAGTGAGAGGATGGTAGTGAGAAGAAGAAGGAGGAAGGAAAGGAAAGGAAGGAAGGAAAGTTAACTTCTTGTTATTGTGACATTGTGACACACATCACTGCACACAACGAAATGTGACCTCTGCATTTAACCCATCACCAAAGTGAACAGTGGGCAGCTTTTTGAGCCTGGGGAGCAGTGTGTGGGGACGGTGCCATGCTCAGAGCACCTCAGTGGTAACTTGGCAGCTGGTGGATTCGAACCTGCAACCTTCCGGACTGCTTCTTTAACCACTAAGCCACCACTGCCCAGAAGAAGAAGAAAAGAAGAAAGAACGCATGATGACCATGGAACTAAAGCATGAAATTGTTGATAAATATGAGCATGGTGCCCCCTAAAGAAAGAATACATATCGGAAAAAACTAGAAAAGTAAAAAAAAACAAAAACTTCAGCACTTTAATATGTTCCATTA